>NW_027528855.1:372275-383747 GCF_008692635.1 Crocuta crocuta | reverse complement strand
CCATATATAAATGATACCACAAAGTATTTGCTTTCTCTCTCTGGCTTATTTTATGAAAAAAAAGTCATTTATTGGACTGTGTTCTGAACAAATTGTTGTGACTACTGTTGAGTTGTAATAATAGATATGTAAGCTCCCATTCAGCACATTGTAATTACATATCCTTCAATTAACGTCATATTTACATGGAGGTTAATTTGGAGAACTTTCAGTTAGGCAACCCATAACATGCAATGGACTCAAAAACATATGCTCATTTTTGAGAATAAGTTCATCACAGTTTAAAATCATTCAAGCTCACTTCAGGTATAGTTCATGTCTCTAATACTTGTGTGTTTAAGCAATGAGAGCCCAGTGATTGTAAAGACAAGGACACAGGGGCCCCTGGGTGGCTCGGTCGGTTGAGCATCTGACTTTGGCTCAGATCATGATCTCGCAGTTCCTGAGTTGAAGCCCCAAATAGGGCTCCCTGCTGTCAGCTCGAGTCCGCCTCGGATCCTCTGTCCCTCTCTCTCTGCCCCTCCCCCACTTGCACTCTCTCAAAAATAAATAAAACAGGGGGTGTGGCAAGATGGCGAAGTAGGAAGCACCGTACATTTCGCCTGCACTCATCTCTCAAACAGAGAAGGCCTGAAGTCGTAGGACACTGAGCCACAGGAGTTTGGGAAGAGAAAGAGACAGAGTACACTGGGAAGGAAACCTCATAAGTGTGTGAGTGTGAACTGGGGAAGGTAAAAGCGGGACGGGACCAGAGACACGGAGGGAAGGAGGGAACCCGGCCTGCGTGCAGCTGCCATGATTGATAGACCGGCGAGTGGTGGCGAGCTGCCGCGAGTCCAGGGGAAAGGGAAGAAAAGCTGAGATTGCTCACAGAACCGTCCCTGGAGAAGAGGGGGAAAAAAACCCTCGGCTTGGAAAGAGTGTTTTGTAGCTCAGGCTGGGGGGCTGACTTTAAACCAGGTGCCCTGGTCCCAGGAGGCGCCAGGAAAAACCGAACTGCCGTGCGCCCGGCACCACCCGGGCTGTGCGGCGGCCGGTGAACCTNGAGTTTTTAAGTTTGTTTAAAATTTATACTGAAACAGAGTACCAACTGGGAGATACAGTAGGGTTGTTTCGTTAGGTGGAAATGTTAGCTCATAAATGAAATAATTCATTCGTGAACGTTTTTACTGAATATGAAAATTTTTAGAATTAAGATGGGTCCTTTTTTGTGAATTGCTGTTCCTCTTGTTATTCTATTTTTATTAAACTAGAATGCTATTATTCCTGACTGCAACAGGCCAACATATATAAGTTTTTCCCTCTTTTTGTCCAAAAAAATATTAATACAATTAAGAAGTATTAACCCACTGTTTTTCTTCTCTTTTTTTGCACTCTACTGCTAGTATTTATTTATGATTTATTCATTCTTCTGGCATTATTATATATATGAAGTTTAATAAACGAAAATTTTCACACTGCCTGCATTTCTTTTCTGGCCATTTATGGTTTTTCATTTCATTTAATGATAATTACTGAAAGTAATTGGGTCATATCGAAGAGAGAAGTGTTGGGGTGCCTGGGTGGCTCAGTCAGTTAACGGTCCTACTCTTGATTTTAGCTCAGGTCGTGATCTCATGGTTCCTGGGATCGAGCCCTGCACGGGGCTCTGAGCTGACAGCATGGAGCCTTCTTGGGATTCTCTTTCCCTCTCTCTCTTCCTCTCCCTTGTTCATACCCACTCTCTCTCTCTCTCAAAATAAATAAATAAACATTTTTTAAAATAACGAAGAGAGAAATTTTTTTAAAAAAGTGATCGACTCCAGTGTATCTGGTGTGAGATGTTTGCCTTCCAATGAAAGGAACTGCTACCTTTTCCCCAGTTGAGACGCTGGGCCTCAGAAAGTCTTTTCTAGAACTGTTGGTTCTAGGAAAACACTACTTCAGCCGGGATCTGGGGATTGGGAACTTGCTGCCGCAACTGTTGACTCCAGATCCTCACCAGCAAAACAAGTGCTCTGCTTGCCACTTTGCTCCCCATCTGGTTCAGTTTGGAATTCAAGCACAACATAAGTCTGTCTGATTGGGCCAACCTAAATCACATCCAAAACCCTGTCTACAGGGGAATCTGGGAAAGGTAGTTTTTAGGTTTCTAGTTTCTGTAGTACTGGAAAGCATATCCCCAAAGGCTGGATGTTGATCAAGGCACTACCACCTTCAGTAGCGTCACACCCAGTCCGATGAGGGCCACTAGCACCCAGGCACATCCCGTTTCTGATTGTCACGCTATCAGCTCCTTCCACTCTGCCTCCTAATGTAGAGAACCTTACACCTCCATCCTAATCTCCGTCCTAATTCAGAGAACCAACTCTAAATCCTCCCACTTTTCCTCTTCTCTGCTTTCCTTCCCCTCAAGTCCAGCTTCCTCCTGATTAAGCCTTCCCGGGTTCATCTCCGCCCTGGAAACCCCCTGTGATAGATACTGTTCCTCGACTTCCACTTCCAGGTGAAGAGAAGGGGCCAGCAAACTCCTCAGATCCCTTTGCTACCTCAGACCTCGCTTTCAGTGCTTGTGGTCAATCTGCTCTGTTTTGGAGCTCACACCACCTGATCATACCACCTGTTTCATTTTCTGCATCACAGGGGCCTACTAAATTCCAGAAAATTCTATTCTCTACTTCTCCGACTTCCTTTCCATTACAGCCCTTGGCCATTATCCTTGGAATGGAACTGGCTCCATGGCTCCTTCACTTTCTGATTTCCCAGTCCGAAGGCCACTGAAGTATTTATCCTCCTCAAAGACTTTGCAGCATTTGAACCTGTTACTTTCCTCCTTCTCTGAGGGAAGCTATGTGTCCCTATGGTACCGTAAGCTCTATGGGAGCAGGGATCTCATGTATCTTGTTTATTGAGTATTTTTAGTGCCTGAACAGTGAGTGACACACAATATCCACTGAATAAATACATTTTAATGGATAATTCCTATGACAAAGCACAATTCTCATGTCCTTCTAATCCTTATCCCATTGGCTAAATGTAGGCATTCCCTGAGATTTAGCCCACTGCTACCTATTTGTGCTGGTTTTCTCCTGAGTGATCTACTTCTTTTCATTTCTTTGGTGATCACTCTGTGTCAGTGATGTTTTAATCTTTAGATATCCAGCCTCACCCCTGTCCTGAGCTCCAAACTGGAGGTCAACAAAGCAAGTTCAATGTTGTTGCTTCTAGGAGAACCAGATGGGATAAGTCAGAGTCCCTGGGCTCTGGGAGCCCCACTCTAGTGTGGGAAGCAGGCATGTAAAATACAATGATAACACAATGTGATGAATGCTCTTAAAAACCAATGTATGAACAGAGTGTTGTAGGAACACAGAAAAGAGAGCAAATCATTCAGCCTAAAGCTGTCAGTGAAAGCTACTAAAAAGTGACATTTAATTTAGGTTTTGAAGATTGAATAGAAAATGTTCAGGCAAACAAGATGGGAAAGATTTTTTTCATGGAGGATCCCAAACAGAGGCTCAGAGGAATGGAGGAATATGAGAGATTTGGTATGTTGTGAGTCAGGGATAAATATTCCACCACACCTAGAAGTATGTACAAACCTGACCTTTAAATCTCTTTTCTCCCAAACCAATACCTCTACCTGACTTCGTTTTTCCTGCACATGTTCTCATCCTTCTTTGGATCCCTTCGATTTACAGCCTCTGGGTTATCTTGGATTCCTTATCCCTCATGTCCCAATGAGATGCCTGTTGATTTTGCTTCAAAATACTCCTCAGTCCCTTTCCTCATTCTATTTCTACTTAAACAGTCTTAGCTTTGACCCATCCGACTTCTTCCCTTAACCAGCAAAAGTTTCCTAAGAGTTCTCTCAACTCTTGGTTGAGAGGATCTCATGGTTCTAACCCGCCCAACTCACTGCAATCAAATGATTCTTCCTACTGAAATACCTCTGCTGGCTCCCTAAAGGATACAGTATAAATGATGGCAATACATTCCCTGTTCCCTTCTTCAGGATGCAGTTTCTCTCTCTCTCTCTCTCTCTCTCTCTTGTTTCCAGATTTCTGCCTCCTCATTTTCCTACATGTCTGACTGCTGTTTTTCACTTACTGTGCTGGGTCCTTCTCTTCTAGGCCCTCCTCAGAGCCCTCTGCTAGGCCTTCTCTTTCCTTACTCCACACTGCCCCTCCCCCCAATGATCACATATACTCCTACAGCTGATGTGCCATTATGTCCTGATTATTTACAAAACTACAGTTTAGATCTGTCTTCTGAATCCCACTTAGGCATTTCTGTCTGGCTAATGTACAGCACCTAAAACTTCTCGCATCCCAAACTGAGTGAGATTATCCACCACAAACTTGCACTTTCTCCACTATTTACTGTCTCTGTCAGTGGTACTACTTTTTAGCCAGTTGCTCAAGTGGGAAATCTGGGAGTCTTCTTTGAGTCCTTCATATTTTTCTTTCCTTTTTCAAAAATTTTGTATAGTTTATTTATTTTTGAGACAGAGACAGGGCACAAGCAGGGGAGGGGCAGAGAGAGAGCAAGACACAGAACCTGAAACAGGCTCCAGGCTCTGAGCTATCAGCACAGAGCCCAATGCGGGGCTCGAACTCATGAACCGCGAGATCATGACCTGAGCTGAAGTCGGATGCTTAACCGACTGAGCCACCCAGGTGCCCCGAGTCCTCCATATTTTTCAATCCCCATTCATTCAATCCAGAAAAGCTCTCTACTAGAACTCTGAAACTATGTGTGATGGTTAGTTTTCTGTATCAACTTGGCCAGGTTATAGAACCTAGTCATTCCATCAAACGCTAGTGTAGGCATCACTGTGAACATACTTTATAGCTGTGGGTTAACATCTACAATGAATTGACTTTTGGTAAAGGACATTACCCTCAATAATCTGGGTGGGCCTTATTCAATTAGTTGAAAGACATTGAGAGCAAAATTGAAGTGTCTCTCAAGAAGAAATTCTGCCTCAAGATGGCAGCATCAACTTCAGCCTGAATTTTCACCCTGCTAACCTGCCCTATGAATTGTGAACTTGCCAGCTCCCGCAATCACCTAAGTCAATTCCTTAAAATAAATCTATATCTTTTACATATATTTTATGCCTTTTGTTCCTCTGAAGAGCCCTGACAAATCCACAATGCTCTTGTTTCCATTGCTTCCCCCTCATCACCTCTGATACTCCTGAATAGTCTCAACTCATCTCTTACCTGTGGTCTTGGCCGTATCAATCCATTCACCACACTGTGACCACTGTCTACTTGTAAAAACATCAGGCTGATCATGTCACTCTCCTGCTTAGTAAACCTTTCAACAGCTGCTTATTGCCTGACAACCCAAATTCCTTTCCTTGGTTCATGGTTCATGAGCGCTCACCTGCTCTGCACCTTGCTGACCACCCCAGCCTCAGCTCTTGTACTTCTTCATTCACGTTAGGGCCACACCCAACCTGCCCAGATGCCTGCTGCTCTCTGCTGCCTTTGCACATGCTTTTCCCTCCTGTCCTTCTCGTCCTTTGTGCCTCAGCTTAAATATCACTTCTTCATGAGCCTTTTCCTGACAGATCGGTTTATATCCGCTTTCAATACTTTCCTATAAGATTAGGTTATAACACCATTAATCCTACGGTGCTTGAATGTGAAACACCGAATCTACGATTAATTCAGAGAAAGAAAGATCTGCTCCCTGTTTATCACCTCCTCCACTCGCTGTTTGAGCTTTTGCACGACAGGATGAGTTTTCTTTGTTTACACTAAGTTTCAATTCTTCTGTTAAACACACATGCTTCTGAAGCTTCCATCCATTTTTATCATCCCATCAACAGGGTGGGAGAGTGAAGAATGCCTATTTTCCCCTAGCTAGAATTGGCATGGGACACCAAAGGGTCTCGAAAAGTCTGATTTTTCAGGGTTTATGAGGGTGACTGCAGATAATAAGATGCCAAAGTCGTTGGAAGGGGCACTCTCCTCACTGTCGTCACTGTTACCTGGCTTGACAGACATGCCTTTATCTCTTATGATGCTGCCACCTCTACTTGAGCTTCCAAATTGCTATGTCAGGGGACAGAGTGCGGAGAATCACAGCTTCCTGACTCTTCAGTCCTTCAGCCCAGAGAGGACGCATATCCTTCAGCTTTCGCCTCATCAGCCAAAGGAAGTTACAGGGCCTGCCTTCACTCAAGGGAAACATGTGCCTGGAGGGAAGGAAGAATCTGGAAAGGTGGTAAACCCTACCAACGCCTAACACTAGCATTAATAGTAACAGCTGTCCTTTATGTATGGGGTACTGTGCTAAGCACATTACATTAATCCTCCTAATAGGCCCGAGGTGAGTGTTATCTCCATTTTTCCAGGAACCTGAGGTTCGGAGAGATTTGTGCAAGGCTGCAGGTGATACTGAAGATGGGATCTGAACCTGTGTCAACTGACTGGCAGTCAATGCTGGTCCTTCAGCCAACCACTACTGCGTCGCCCATACTACACTCTAGTGCATAATGCCCTTTCCACAGCTCTGTGCTTTTGCACTGATGATGCCGTTGGCCTGACAAAAGTGGGAAAAGTGCATCCTTGGCAAACTCCTTATTCACCCCTGATGATCCGTTTCAAGCCACAAGCCCCCTGTGAACGTTCTCCTGACTTCCTCCCACAGAATTCATTGCCCAGCCTCAGGAGCCTTCAGCTCAAATCCCTAGCAGAGCACGCGTCACATGCTTTTATTATTATTATCTGTTAATCTTCTTATTTCTTCCACTAGACTGTGGCTCCTTGAACGAGGGAGCCAGGTCCTCTTTCTCTCTGTATTTACAGAAAAGAGGCAAAATAGCTTAAATACAGCCACCATTGATTATGCCTACATGCCAGACGCAAGTCTGAGTACTTTACATGTGCTCATTTCACTCTCATGCCATCCATCTCTAGGAGTGAGGTGTTATTATTGACATCATCCATCTTTCCAATGAGGAAATTTAAACTATAGAATGTTTAAGTAACTTGCCCAGAGTCTCATAGGCAGTAAATAACTGTGCTGGAATTAGAACTCCCACTGTCTAACCCGAGTCTGGCGTGCTTGGCCACAGTGCTGCTGCTTGAAACTTCTTTCAGTTCATACCTTACCCCTTTGCTCCTAAATAATTCATGTATTTCCTGAAAACAAGAGCCCTTAGACAATCACAGTACAATTATAGAAAATGGGAAATTAGCATTGTCCTACTATGTACTCTGCAGACCTTATTCCTAGCCAAGTTTCCCAATAATGTCCTTTGTAACAGAAGACGACAATATTATCTGGTTCAAGATCCAGTGCGGGACCACATGTTGCACTTAACTGTCATGGCTTTTTAGTCTGCTTTGGTTGGAAACAGTTCCTCAGCATTTCTTTGTCCTTTATGTCCTCCATAATGGTGACAAGTATGAGCCTTTTATTTTGTAAAGTGTCCATCAGTTTGAGCTTGTCTGATGTTTCCACATTATTAGCTGAAGCTTAGTAATTTTGTAAACAGGAACACCACTGAGCGAATTATGCCCTTCTCAGTGCATCATATGAGGAGGCATGATATCCATTTGTCCCTGTAATTATCTATTATTTTATGCTAATTTTTCTTTTCCCAGTGTCATCTTCTTCTGCATCTCCAGCATCAAATACATGGCTTGACTCCTGGCATATATTTAAACAACATTAGTTGAATGAATGACTAAATTTTCGTTCCTCTAAAAGAAAACTATTAATCAAGCCCCAACTGTGTGAATCATAACCCTAGTTTCCTCCTTTCTCTTTCCCCACACATAATAAACACCGAGTCTCACTGATTCTATCTCCTAAACATAATAGGGATCCTACCACCTCCATTGTCACTGCCCTTGCGTTGGCTGATTATTCCAACAGCCTGGCCTCCCTGCCTCAAGTCTTGATCGCTTTAATCTGTCTTGGAAGGTGAGTGAAAGGAAGCACCAGTCATGTACAATGAGCCCAAGAGTAGGTTTAATTGGGTGGGGTAACTTAGAATCTGAAATGTTAGTAAGATGAGCACATGATCTTACGTTCTGTCATTATCCCACAGTGAAACCTACCTTCCCACTGGGCCCAGAAATTAATTGGATTTGCCAACGGGGTTTCTGAAGTCGGTGACAATGGCAAAGAAGACATTGTAAAATGAAGAGGGTCCTATATAGGAATACAAAGTTCAGCATGAAACCTGTAGGCCTCAGATGGGAGGTGGTGGTTTAGAGCCATGGGGCTGGGTCCTATAGTTGACGTCGGACAGCTTTACTTGCAGTGAGGTATTCAGCCAGAAACAGCAGTAGCACTGCCTAGTCAGTAAATTACGCAAAGCTATGCAGGTATCCAACACAAGCAGAGGTAGGGAATCAGGAATATCTTCAGAGGCAAAACCCCAGCGAACTCATTGGTAATCTCCTCAAGGTGAGCCTTAGAAACACCTCTTGATGGGGGGACAACCCATGTAAAGTGGTGATAAACTGTGCCCCTCATGCCCCCAGTTAGATCCTGCTAACGGCACCAGAAGCTGGGCATATGTAGCCTGTGTGCACTGGATCTTTGATTACTGAAGGGTTGCATGGTTATTCTCAGGAAGTGGGTAACCCTGGATCCAAGCAGGAGGCAAGGGAGGGCAAGGGAGGCTGTCTTACTACACAGAAAAAGCAGTCCTGGAAGTGGGTGAGAAGAACACAAATGCTGCTTTCAGTTGGGTCCAGGGTGAGTCTCTGTACCCATTTAGCGCGGACATCACAGGCCATGGACACGTGCATATAGAAAGCTGAGGCAAAGAGTGGCTGAGTCCCCTGCCTGGTAGAAGTAATACCAGAGGTCTTGTTTGACAGTGGGGTGTGGGTAAGATACCTCATAGCCAAATCAAATTGGGGGTGACATATCTAGCTTTGTGATAGTTGGCAGTATGATCACTGCCCCAGACAGGTGTAGTCTGTCCATATCTAGACTAGGAAAAGAGAAGTCCTTTGTCCCTCGATTGTCTACTTGCTTCCCAGGGTTGGACCTGTCCATGCCCAACCAGTTGGGGTCCATGAAGTCCCCTCAGGAAAGAACCAGGCCTTATTTTACATCCTGGAGTGAAAAGCTCCCCAGAGACCCAGGGCTAATGATTCCCTTACCAGAGACAACCTCTTGAAATCAGGGAAGATGGCCACAGTGCAAAGGGGACTTACGGCATGAGTGTAAGAATCACAGAAGTGTCCTCAGTTTGCAGAGGAGGTGTGTGACAAACCCAGTGTCAGAGTCGTCTCCCCAGTGGGAAAGGATACTGAATGCCATTTTGAATTTTTGTTGATCAACATTTCTAAGATCTATTCAGGAAAAACTTTCCAGCTACTCACTACGGTCAATGCAGGTCCAAAAAAGGGGAGGATTATTACTATGTAGCGTGGTGCCACTGCAAGTGTGCCACTCCAATCTCTTGTGGCGACCAGAGTTGCCTGACAGCCCCAGCTGCTACCCTTCTGGAGTCACCACTGTTTGTGCCAAGATCATGTTCCCTGTAGACAATTTCCAGCCAATAATTGAACACAGTAGAGGTACTAATGAGGATCTGTTCTGATGAGTAGAAGAATCCCTGGAACACGTGACTTTGGCTCAAGAACTTCCCATCAGCCTGGTTGAAGCTTGCTTGGAATTGTATTATAGTCCAAGATCCTTCCTACCCAATCCTCCTTCCTTCCTTTTCTATCTTAAATGTCAGATATGCATCATAGTCTGAAGTCTCTCCTGACCTTCTCTGGCACGTGGCGAAGGTAGTCCATCAGAACCTTAAATCCATGTGGGCTATCTGATTGGAAGAGGTGAACTGTAATCTTATACCTGTTCAAACTGTGTAAGGGCAGGAGGCCCGTGAAATATATCTGCCAGTATGAGTCAGTCCTGTCTCCTGTAGTACAACCAAGTTCACCCTGAATTCAATGCTGATGAAGCTGCCGGGCGTGCAGGCTCTGGGAGCATCAGTAGCTTCTTTGTAAGGCAAATGAAAGCCTTTCATGGTGGTTTTGTTACTGTGGTGGGTCTGGATGTGGATCTGGTAGTTCATCATGGATATGACTGATGTCTCACGGGCTCAGTTGACGTACTTCGTGCAGATGCTGAAGCTTTTCTCGGGATGTGGTCCTTCCTGACACAAATACATACGTGACTTATTAATTGAGCTTGTGGGTGAATTGTATTTGTTTTCATAGGGTATGACTTTACCAGTCTCATCCTGGGTCGCTTAATGGCCTGACTAGGGTGAAGCCATTAGTTAGCCATAGCCCATAAGTCTATGAAAAGCTATATTATATACTTGAGGAGAATTCATTGAGAGCAGCGCTTTGCAGTTCCACCCACTGTGCAGAGCAACTAATGCCATGGGCGGTCAACACTTACCATCATTATAACCGATGGCTTAGTTTTCCACTGAACTCGTTGGGCCATCAGCGAAACAAGTTTCCTTGTATGGTACCGAGTCTCAAAATGGAGGCCTCTGTAACGCCAGAAACTCGGGCAAAGCAGACCATGGGGGCATCTCCATACCTATCGAGTGGGTGGCCACCTATTCTTGAGGCTGGCTTAACCCCCCAATTGGATGTATCATTTCCGTTTCACAATTTTTCAGCTCGTTGCACTTGGGCAATCATTAAGCTCCTGCCTTTCAGTTTCAAACCATCTTTCCGTCCTCTGCTCTGCTCTGCTCGGCTGGGGCTGGGGCGCTGCACGCCACATTTCTCTGTTGCCAGCGCCGTCTACTAGGTTCTGCCAACAAGAGGCTCTAGAGGGAGACTGGAAGCCCCCGGTTCATGGTTCTTCCCTCTGGCAGGAGCGGTTTACTCCAGCAGTAGCAGCTGAATTCCATTTCCAGACTTCTCTCCTCTCTCAGAACTGCTATCATCACGTCTCCTCAGAGACACCAGTATTGACCAGTTGGCTGGCACTGCCTCTTCAGTGCTCTAGGTCCCAGCCCCGTGGGGGTCTTCACGTGAGTTAGCAAAGTACCAGTACCAGCCAACAGCATCCCATTGCTGGAGGTCCGGGTCGTAATTCTGTGGGCCCCTCCTTTGAACCTCATCCCTTTGTTCCCCCAGGGCTGCAGACCCCACCTCTGTGTTACCTTGATAGTCCTGTTTTGAATTTTCAGTCCTTTAATGTCTGCTTAGCCAATCTCTGTATTAAATTTTCTGTTAAAAGCACCGGTGTGATTTCTGTTTTCCCGACTGGACCATCACCGATGCCCCTAATCTGATAGAATTTGGTGCAGTGACAACCCATCACAGGCTGGGAAGGTTGGAGCTTAGAATCACACTTTTGTCTTCAGTGAGACAATTTGTTTCCACCAGACCCAATAACTGTCATTCAAAAGGCATGTACCATTCAGTAGTGGAGAGATGACCCATCTGTATATTGGCAGAGTTTTACTGCCAGAAGCATCAGATGTGCGACAGGTCACAAATACTTAAAACTCCATGGAATCAGAACGAGTTG
>NW_027528855.1:368865-372139 GCF_008692635.1 Crocuta crocuta | reverse complement strand
GGAAACAGCACGAGTTGGGGGCGGGGGAGGGGCAGATAGTGTTTCAGTGCTGCCTGTATTGCGTCTGTGACTTTACTGCAAGGGGTCTCCAATGTAATTTGGCTGCCAGTCTGATGACTTAGTACAGGTTCTTAAATAACATCCTAGGTGCAGGATGTGCTGTTTCTAATACCCGAAGAGGCCAAACGGGTGATAAGAGCTCCTTTTCTGTAGTGTTTGCAAAGCGAACAGTTTTTCCTTAGGAGGCTGTGGAATAGCTCTTTGGGCAGCTGCTCATATAGTCCCCAGGCTGCTCACTCAAGTGGCCTGGTGCTAGTCTCGGTCCTCACTCAAGGCCTTGCCACCTGTGGACGGCTGTGCATGGACAGCATGCATAGAGAGCTGTGAGGGCCAGCATAAAAAATCATCAATATGGGGCGCCTGGGTGGCTCAGTCGGATAAGCGTCCGGCTTCGGCTCAGGTCATGATCTCATGGTTCGTTGGTTCAAGCCCCGCGTTGGGCTCTGTGCTGACAGTCAGCTCAGATCCTAGAGCCTGTTTCGGATTCTGTGTCTCCCTCTCTCTCTGACCCTCCCCTGCTCACGCTGTCTCTCTCTCTTTCTCAGAAATAAATAAAACATTAAAAAAAATGATCAATATAATAATGGGACGGACTTGCCCAACTCATTACTGATATATTACAATTATTAAGTATTCCTGGGGAAGTTCAAACTACTTGAGGCAGGACACTAAAGGTAAACTTCAAGCTCTGCCAGGTGAATGCAAAATGACTTCCTTTCTTCCTAGAGAGATCTGGAGAAGAGGACATTAGCAATGTTTAGGGCACTCTGTCCAAAAATAATGTGAGCCACATATGTAATTTAAAATTTTCTAGTAGTCTTATTTTAATGTATTTATTTTTGAAATGCTTATATATTTATTTTTGCGAGAGAGAGAGAGAGCAAGCGTACATGTGTGCACAAGTGGGGAAGGGGCAGAGAGAGAAGGAGACACAGAATCCCAAGCAGGCTCCACACTGCCAGGGCAGAGCCTGATGTGAGGCTCGAACCCATGAGCTGTGAGATCATGACCTGAACTGAAATCAAGAGTCAGACNGAGGGCCGCCTGAGTGGCTCAGTTGGTTAAGCGTCGGACTCTTGATTTCGGCTCAAGTCACCATCTCACAGTTTGTGAGTTGGAGCCCCGCGTCTGGCTCAGCACTGGCAGTGCAGAGCCTGGTTGGGATTCTCTCTCCTTTCTCTCTGCCCCTACTCCCACTTGCTCTCTCTCTCAAAGTAAATAAAGTTAAAAAAAAATAAAAATGAAAAGAGACAGGTATAACTAATGTTAGGGACATAGTTTAGTTAACCCAATAGATCCAAAATATCAACAATTTAGTATTTAAAAATAAACAACTAGTAAGAACATTTTCAGACTAAGTCTTCAAAATCCATTGTATATTTTACACTTACCGGAACATCTCAATTCAGACCAGCAGTGTTTCAAGTGCTCAACAGCTGGCACACGTGGCTAGGGGCCGAAGACCTGGACAGTGCAGCTCTAAGGCCACATTGCGAGTGCCAGTAATGGCCACATTCAGTTCTGCCACCTGCTGGCATATCAGATGCTCTGAGTGCCACAGTGGCCACTGTTAAGACCACAATGACCTGTGACCAGCGGCCACCAACACTGGATTTCCTCAGCGGCTAGAGAGGGCTGGGACTTGGAAGACAGCGTGGTTTACCACTCCCTCCTGGCAATGGAGAAGCCTTGTGTTTTCCTTCCCACCTAATGGTATGTGATACTGTTTTGACTGCACAACCCCGGCAGGCTTTGGGGATCCATAAGGCTCTGCCTTCACACGGAGAGATNGGAATTGTGCTGAGTCTCTTGGCTGTAAGTGAAACCAATCTCAAATCCTGCCAGGGAAATTCATTTACTGTGCACTTCTCCGGGCCAAGAACACTTATTCCTCAGACTGCAGTGTCTTGGTGGGTCCCAGTCTGCCGAATCCTCCCCACACCTCTGTTCCAGACAACACGGACCAGGACAGAAATTCAGAATGCCCTTGAAAAGGGCAGAGGACTGGGGCCTGGGCCAAGTTTGCTTTTGAATGAACTCAACTCTGAATGGAAGGGCCCTCTAGCAGTTGGACTAGGAAGTCAGTCTCCCGGGTGGCACAGAGGTCTGTTGGAGGTGGGAATTCTTTGAGTCTCTTTCAGCAGCATTAAGATGTGACTAACCACTTAGGGGCCTCCTCTGGAGGCTTCTCCAAGCACATGCACGGGAGGCTTTGCAGACTTGCTAGCCAGGCAGTGGGGAAAACGAATGGCCTCCATCTCCAGGAGGAATTCCCCGCCCAGGACCCCCTGGCATCAGCTCTCTACTCTATAGGGGTCTCTTCAATGCCTGATCTAAGATCGGTTATCGTTTGCTGCACGCCTTCCCAGCTTCTCCCTGCGACCTCCTTAGAGCGACTTGGGTTACTTATCAGCCCACTAGCTTTTCCCATCTACCTCCTTCCCTAGGGACCCCTTTGATCAAGACCCAGAGCCATCGCACGCTGCCTGAGGGAGCCTCAGAAAAGGTCTAGAGAGTCCTCTTCTGCCTTCCCACTTTTGCTGAGACCTGGGTCCCCTTATCTCATCTCCCACCTTGGGATTGGGCTTAGGTCAGCCCCCAGAAGACTATCCCAGCCCTTACTCCCTGCAGAAGGAGTAAAATTAGGGAGGTCTTCCTGGTGTAAGACGCCATTAGCTTGCCTAGCACTCCCTGAATTAAAGTCATTTGGTCACAAGTTCTCCCTGATGCCCAGGGTTTTCGTACAACCATGCTAGAATAGCAAAGCACCTCAAAGCTGCTGTGACCTCAGTGGGGACGTCGCACTTTGCATCTTGTGTCTCAGGAATGTTTCCTCTTGGTGGCTGTGTGACACTCATTTCTATGTGCCTCCAATTCAAGCACAGGGCAGGCACATTTGCTTTCTTCCCATTGGTCAGACCAGCCAATTCATTCAGCACCAGGGAATCCTCCGGTAAACCCCAAATGCTGGCTACTCAGTGTCACTCACCTCATGGGTGCAGCTTCTTCATCATGCCAGCCTCACAAGCCTCCGGGTATTCCTGTGACTGTTCACCCAAGTCCATTTCCCTGCTAGTGTACCTCAGCCCCACCCCCCTATGCCCCGGGTGGTACACTGCACAACGTCCGATTTCAAATCTAAGAGGTTAGCTTGCATCTACTATTCTTTTTTTAAAATAAGGTTTATTTTGGGGGGGGGGGGGAGGGCGGCCAA
>NW_027528855.1:364445-368642 GCF_008692635.1 Crocuta crocuta | reverse complement strand
CAGGCATAGGGGAGGGGCAGAGAGAGGGAGAAAGAGAGAACCCAAAGCAGGCTCTGCACTGTCAGCACAGAGCAGGACATGAGCCTCAAACCCACGAAACGTGACATCATGACCTGAGTGGAAATCAGAGTCAGATGCTTAACCACCTATTCTAGTGGCATTTGGAACCAAGGCTCTTCCCCCACAATTTCTTTCTTTTTAGGGCTCACAGGGCTGGCTGCCTGGGGAATGCTGGGGGATCAAATGGTGTCAATCTGCCTTACACGGAAGACTTTCCAGGGCCCGTGTGGCACATGGAATGGCCATAAATAAGCACGGCAATGACATGTTCATGTTCATGTTCCCCAGTGATTTCCGCTAGGCCAGGTTTCCCACTACTAGCCCTGGGAAGGCTGTTGTCTATCCGGGTATGGCTTAGTCGATCCCTTTTGCAGTTTCCAAAAAGCCAGCGCTAGAATAAGCGGTGTTTGCCTCCTGCTGGGCACCATCTGTGAAACAGTGGGTGAAGGCAAACAGCACAACACCACACAAAGGGAGACGTTTTACTAAGGGAAAATTACCAGCAAGAAAGTGCACACGGATGCCTATTTTCTATTGCAGGGACACCTAAAAGTCATGGCAGCGCTGGCTGCACAGTGGGGCTGTACTCGGGGAGAAGGTTATTTCTTCTCTGGGAGTCTACCTTTTCACAAGGCAAGCCTGATAACGGCTTTGCACGCAGAGGATCAAATCAGGGCTTAAAACTGCCAGCTGTCAGGGGAGGTGTCTGGGAACACAGACCGCTAGCGCCTGTGACCTTGTGGGAAGCTGGATTTGGACTGTGGGGCAGAGGAGCCTCCTGGAAAGTTATCTGGGCCCAGTCCCTCCTGCTAGCTGGTTACAAGGTTACATGGGCTCCCAGAGTCAGGGGGCAATCCGGTCTGTCCCACCACACTTCAAGTGGAAATCTGACCATTTAAGACTCTTCCAAGGCTCCCTAACATCCAACCTCTAGTGTGGCATCACAGGCCTCCCTGAAACTACCTCTGTCTTACCTCTCTCCCTCAAATCCTGTGTGCTAGCTACACTGCACTCTTGGAAGCCTCCCGAATCGACTTTCTCATGCCTAGACTAATGTATACTTATACCTGGCTAACTCCTCCTCCAATCTAAGGAAGATTTCACTTCACCCGAAAAGCCCTTTACTAAGGCTCCACACCACCCCAACTTGGGCAGGTCCCCCTAGGTGCTCCCACCTCGGCCTGTGCATTTTAGCACTTACCGTACCATATGCTGAAACTGCCCCTTGATTCAATCTCTACCACCTGACAGTGAGCTTCTTGAAGGTCCGAGAATTACCCCGGTAACCCCAAGAAGCTTGTGAGATGCCTGCTACATAGTAATCATTTGGCACCTAACATTTAACGAGAACCAGATGAAATCAGGTGGGTGGTTCATTACCACGGACTTTCTGTAGCTTTCTCCATATAAAACATGAATACTTATTAATGCACGTACAACTTTACAGCTGGGATACCTTAGCAACCATTTATTTAACCCACGGAAAAACTGAAATATGAAGATGAAATGGCTTAACTCAGTTATCACAGAGCTAGTCTATGCCCAGATCAAGTGTGGAATCTACCCAGCAGCAACGCCCTTTTCCACAGCATAACTCCCTATGTCCATTTCTATCATGTACTTGTACCCTGTTCTTTGATGCAGTGTCTTACAGGTTTTGATTTCCCGGGAAATCTGACAAAGACATCCTGTGTACTTAACAAAGAAACTTTATACCTGAAGAAATAACACTGGAAATTTTTTCCCTCTCCACATAAGCCATCCAAGTTCCACATTATACTGCTCATCACACACCCCAACTCCCAGGATTCTGTGTTAACTATATTTTGTTGACACTCAGTCTTCCTCCCAATTTTCAACCTACCCCTGCAATGCAGTGTATGGTTTACACAAATTGGTGGGAAAAAACTGTAAGCACTCAATTTTGAAGCTTATGCTTCAATCATTTAGCAGGTGCAACTTGCAAAGCTTTAATGTCTCTCTCATGAACGAAATTCCTTAGCATAAAAAAAAGGACTTCCCCATTTCTTCATGGCAAGTTCTCAGAAAGAAATGGAAAGAAAATTTCTAAATAGCCCCAAACATACAGTGGAAAGGGTGCTCAAGATTTAAACCTGTTAAGCCTTCTGAACAATCAGGACTAGAATCTGCTAATGGCGATTTCAAAATAACTGTCATCAGAGGCATCGGAGGGTCATGAGGGAAAGATGCTGTTTATGGCCCCGAGACAAATGGACTCAACAGGGATCAAGTCGGTATAGTGACTCTAAAAGGCACTGTATTCCTAAGCACCAGGAGCTCTAAGATCACGGCCAGATGAAAGAAATGCCTCTGAGTGAGACAAGTTGAGTCTCCAGGCTGATGCCGCAAACAGGCTATTCATAACGTAGCACTGAAAACCATGGTGAAACCAGAAAAACCCAACCAAATCACTCCTAAATTGTTTTTACCTACCGCATCTAATGGACTGTGTTCAGCTTTTTTGGCCCTGGAAGAGCCCAGAACTGGGCAGCACAGGTAACAGAGAATCAGAGAGGCAGAAAACATAGCTTTTTCAGAGAGGGGGAGAGGGGGAGGGGAGGGGCAGGCCATCATTGGAAAGACTGTCCTGCATCATTACATCGTTTTGGATTCTAACACGGAGTAGAATTTTGACTCCATCACCTTTGCATTTCTACCCTACTTTCTAGGCTGTGCCGGTGTTTCTTGAAGTGACCAGAATAGCCAATTCAGGCACATTCTATCTACAAACCTGTCACTTATTACGGAGATGCTGACATCCAAAGCTTTGCTTTCTTTCTTAAATGACATAGACACATTTAATATTTTCCAAATGGCAGGGTATATTTATATGTGCACAGACAGGAGTATGTGTTTAATATGGTTTGGTGGTACCCTATGTAATTAATGTGTTGAAATCTTTAACCAGGAATATGGAGAACCATTTTCCAACAGCCATGTTTGTGTTTTAAGGGCACATAAAACATTGTGTGCAAGGCATATATGCTTTGCGTGATAAAGTAACTCCCCCCACCCCGATAGTGCTAATTTTTGTTATACTTAGAAACTTAAGACCAGGAGCAAACATCTGTCAGACTATTTTTTTGCTTTTTCATAAGTGCAACTTTTTAATAAAAATTTACATCTAGATAAACAATCTTCAGATTTTTGAAACTTTAATAAGATTTTAAAAACATCAGGACTTAGAACTGAAAAACATACACGTTTAGCACACAAATATTGTAATACGAATCAACTCCAACTCCATTTGAAAACATGTGAATCAAATTACAGTTATAGAAGTTAGTAATTCACATTTAAGCAAGTTAGCGCCTTGCTGAATTCAGCCTTTGTAAAAAAAGAGACTTAGTGCATATTGTAATGGCACAATGTGCTTTTGTACCATTTTGTTGATTTTTTTTTTCCACCTTATTGAACAAGATCAAGTTCTTGAGTGTTGGTAGATAACAGCTAACTTCCTAGGACATGTGAAACTTCCAGTGGTAACAGTTACATTTTGTAACAACACTTTCTATAGATTTCTTTTCCTATCTTAAAATTTTAAAAGCAATCATTTGTAAGGATTGCATCAACATCAATTTAGCAGAGGAAGATCAAACTTTATTGAAACTGCTTGCATACAAAATATATTGCACTATAACCAAACAAATGTCAACATAAAATCCAATCTGTTGTCGCTAATATGTACAGAGAATATTGCCCAGGAGCAGTTACATTACAAGGTCATTCTACCTTGGTTAATTATCTACAGTATTTTAGACCAAACAGCTTACAGATGATGTGTGCAAGGTACCAATTTCTGTTTTCAAATACTATACATTCCCAGAATAAATAACTAAAAATCAACATTAATGTTTGGCAATACTTTTAAAAGACTTTTTAATATTCTTGAAATCATGTGCAGTTTGTTGCCATTTTTATATGCTTATTTGTATGCAAGGAAAAGTAACTGTAAAATGAAAATTCAAAGAAACAAACTCACAAAAGACATCAGAGGCAGAACTTCAGTTTGCACGGCTCTGTACAGATTCAGTGGTACCCCTACTTGGAGTTATTTTATTTTTTTTTTTAAGAAAAATATAACATCTTAAGAGTGAAGGTCCTTCACGTATTTTA
>NW_027528855.1:363741-364368 GCF_008692635.1 Crocuta crocuta | reverse complement strand
AAAGAAAAGTATCTGTTAACCAATTCTAGTCTGCTTTCCCATTCCTCTTATACATTAGACCTAATATTTCAAAGTTTAGAAACATTTAACCTGCTTCCAATATTTCTTACACAAAGTACCTGTACTTCACAGGATTCTTATGCACACATGAAAATGACCTTCGTATCTCCCCAAAATAAGCTTGAAATTAAAATATGAAAAACTTCACAAAACTTGGGGAGGACAAAATAAAAAAGGCTAAGTTAAAAATTGGCCATCATCAGGCCAAAGAGCAGGCATATCCTACTACCTTTCGACCAGGAAGATTTGTTCCTAGCTGAAAACATTTTAATTTTAGCCTCTCTCAAATGAAAAGATAGTTATTTCTTCTCCTGTCTATACAGAAAAATTACACATCCCTCTCAATAACACTATTTGTCAAACTTCAGTGCAACAAAACAAAAACAGAAACAAGTTCTATTCTTTATACTGCCTAACCTGATGTTTTTGTAAGGAAAAAAATATGGAAAGCATGCATTCTTCTATAAAGTACTAATGTTTGACAGGGTTTGCTACATCTTTAACATTTAGTGTTTCCAACTTATCTTCCCTGAACTCTGCATCCAAATATAATATTCCTACCTGCCA
>NW_027528855.1:355510-360310 GCF_008692635.1 Crocuta crocuta | reverse complement strand
TCAGTGGTAAAAGTTACATTTTGTAACAACACTTTCTATAGATTTCTTTTCCTATCTTAAAATTTTAAAAGCAATCATTTGTAAGGATTGCATCAACATCAATTTAGCAGAGGAAGATCAAACTTTATTGAAACTGCTTGCATACAAAATATATTGCACTATAACCAAACAAATGTCAACATAAAATCCAATCTGTTGTCGCTAATATGTACAGAGAATATTGCCCAGGAGCAGTTACATTACAAGGTCATTCTACCTTGGTTAATTATCTACAGTATTTTAGACCAAACAGCTTACAGATGATGTGTGCAAGGTACCAATTTCTGTTTTCAAATACTATACATTCCCAGAATAAATAACTAAAAATCAACATTAATGTTTGGCAATACTTTTAAAAGACTTTTTAATATTCTTGAAATCATGTGCAGTTTGTTGCCATTTTTATATGCTTATTTGTATGCAAGGAAAAGTAACTGTAAAATGAAAATTCAAAGAAACAAACTCACAAAAGACATCAGAGGCAGAACTTCAGTTTGCACGGCTCTGTACAGATTCAGTGGTACCCCTACTTGGAGTTATTTTATTTTTTTTTTTAAGAAAAATATAACATCTTAAGAGTGAAGGTCCTTCACGTATTTTANAAAGAAAAGTATCTGTTAACCAATTCTAGTCTGCTTTCCCATTCCTCTTATACATTAGACCTAATATTTCAAAGTTTAGAAACATTTAACCTGCTTCCAATATTTCTTACACAAAGTACCTGTACTTCACAGGATTCTTATGCACACATGAAAATGACCTTCGTATCTCCCCAAAATAAGCTTGAAATTAAAATATGAAAAACTTCACAAAACTTGGGGAGGACAAAATAAAAAAGGCTAAGTTAAAAATTGGTCATCATCAGGCCAAAGAGCAGGCATATCCTACTACCTTTCGACCAGGAAGATTTGTTCCTAGCTGAAAACATTTTAATTTTAGCCTCTCTCAAATGAAAAGATAGTTATTTCTTCTCCTGTCTATACAGAAAAATTACACATCCCTCTCAATAACACTATTTGTCAAACTTCAGTGCAACAAAACAAAAACAGAAACAAGTTCTATTCTTTATACTGCCTAACCTGATGTTTTTGTAAGGAAAAAAATATGGAAAGCATGCATTCTTCTATAAAGTACTAATGTTTGACAGGGTTTGCTACATCTTTAACATTTAGTGTTTCCAACTTATCTTCCCTGAACTCTGCATCCAAATATAATATTCCTACCTGCCAAGATATAAAAAAGGCACAGATCATACAACTTTTTTTTTTTTTTTTTGCTAATGAAAATGACAAACGTCACATCACACACATCTCAGAGTCCACTAAAATACTGGAAAAGTGGACCAAACATAAACCGACACAGGACATGAAATGACAGTATTTCATGAACTTCTATAGGAGATTGAAAATGGAAGTGATTACCAAAAATGCTATTTATTCAGAAAAACTGAAATGTACTGGTGAGTTATCGCCCTATGCAGGAAAATGGTCCAAATTAACAAAAAATATCACTGCTCAGTACTTTAAAAAATAAACCAAACTAAAATCCTGCCCTGAAGTGCTAAAGTATACTTAAAAGCAATGTCTCAAAATTTCAAGGTATCTTTTTGTGCAAATCTGAAAATTGTTGCTTATGGCCAATATCAAAAAAAAACAAGATTCTTAACAGAATTTGTGTTCATTTCATGCCCTGTGCCATCTTGCCTACTATTTGTCTTTGGCCTAACAAAGTTTTCTAATATGGAATAAGAGTTATGGAAATGGTATAGGAAATGTAACTTCAGAATTCTGCAGTTTAGGGTACTCCATTCACAAGTGGTTGCTGGCCATCCACGCTGTCTGGCTTTTCCTTCTTCTGGTTACGATCTTTCCCCGTGCGCAGTCGATTACCTTCACTGGAGGTATTCTGTAATGTTTTAGTGTGGACACTCCTTTCATTATTGCAGTCAACTCTGATCTAAAACAAGTTATAGTTGTTATATACACAGACCATATCCTATTGCAATCTGTAATTGGCCTGGCAAGAAATTTAAGCCTGAAGTGTAACTTCCACATGTTAAAAGGGGAAATGTGGGTGAGAGCAGAAGAAGTGCAAGAAATTAAGGTCAGATAGGGTCTTTACTTTGTTTATGAATTTAAAACACTCTTCTTCTTTAACTGGAACACATTAGTCATCTCACTGCGTCCAAAGATAGATAAAAACTCACAATCCTACCGTGTCTTCTTCTAAGTAGAATAAAACAGTGAGAAACAAATAGTTAAAATGAATTACTATTATCAATTATGAGATAATACAGATTTATAATACCAGAGTTCAAAAGAATGGGTTATTCTTCAAAGTTTGTGAAACCCAAGAGGGACACAAATTGATGCCTACCTATTCCACCTTTACCAAAGACAGAACTCAAGTAAGGTGGTAACTGGCCTCAGTTTACACCTTAATTATCTATCATGGGTCTGATTAACTTTCTCTACTGAGGCTCCCGCTGTCTTACAGTAGAAAAATAGGAGTGTTGGTTTCTCAAAGCTTATTCAGTAAGGCAGGGCAGATGATCACACAATTCGAACTCTGTCTGAAGAATAATAACAGTACAGGGAAATCTGACGACACTAACGTGTAGAAGGACTGGAACCCTAAGATGCATGTAAAGAGGAAGGTAATGGAGAAATGATACTCTAAGATTTATAATAACAGTTTAAGTGTTATTTATATAACAGAACACTTAAACACTGCTAACAGAATTCCAGATGTTGTATAAAAAGAAGATAATATTGACCAAAGGGCTTAAAACAACTAGAAATATCGATCTGTTTCAAGTGCAAATGCTACAAATATCTCAAAATGGTTTGCTATAATTTCAAAGTATGTTTAACTGTTCGTCTCAGTGTGTATGTTTTTTAATGTTTATTTATTTTTGAGAGAGTGTGTGCATGCCAGTGGGGGAGGGGCAGTGAGTGAGAGAGAGACAGACAGACAGACAGACACAGAGAGACAGAGTATCCAAAGCAGGCTTCGTGTTAACTGCAGAGAGCCTGATGCAGGGCTGGAACCCACAAACCGTGAGATCACGACCCAAACCACAGTTGGACGCTTAACGGACTGAGCCACCCAGGGACCCCTCACTGTGTATTTTGAAATGTTTGGTTGTCAAGGGTTTAGTGCTTTGATTTGGATCTATTCCCCTACACAAAAAATACAACCTTTTTATTTGATATTCTGTTTTAATCATAAATATAATTATGAATATGCATCCTTTTTAACCAATATAAGCACATTGCCAAATTCATCGAACAGGTCACTGTAAGTGGGGAATGACAAGGCTGGTATCTCACTAATTTTGGGTGTTGGTTCCAAATCAATCTGTTGTCAATAAGGAGCCTAACTAGATTAAGAATTAAGAGTCAAAGTGGACACCCGGGTGGCTGTCAGCAGAACATCCGACTCTGTTTCGATTCAAGTCATGGTCTCATGGTTCGTGAGTTCAAGCCCAATGTCAGGCTCTGTGCTGACGGTGCAGAGCCTGCTTGGGGTTTTGTTTTGTCTCTCCCTCTCTCCCTCTGCCCCTACCCCGCTGGGTGCTGTCTCGGTCACTCTCAAAAATAAAAAAAAAAAAAAGAAGAAGAGTTAAAGTAGAGGAGAATATGGGTTCTGGAAACCAGACACCAGGGTTTATTCAACTATCACTTAACTGGGCGACCTCTTGGCAAAGGACTGAATCTTCTAATCTTTCTAAGCTTTAGTTTACTCTCCTATAGAATAGAAAAATACAACTACTTACCTAGGGGTTTGCTGTAAGATTAAATGAGACAACATACACACAAAGTACTCAGGAACAGTGTCTGACAAGCTCGGGTAATTTTAAAACTTATTTTAACAATGGGTTCAGCATAGGTGATGACCAAGTGAGGTGGGATTCTCAGAAGAGAAGCTGGCTATAAACCAGCAGCTGATGGGTCCAGCACGCACTAACTGCGTGTCCTCAGCCCTGTCTATCACAATCACTACCCTGAGACAGATGCCTTCTTTTCCTTACTTTCCAGACAGGACACCCTCCCCACCCCTCAGGGGAGGAGGGCTCCACAGGGCTTACTCAGGTTTCCCTCTCAGTATATTCCAGGATGTGCCTTTTCTTAGGGGAATTGGGAGGAACCACTAATGTGGTAATGAAGTCCTAATGGGCTGTCAAAGTCTTCACAAATGCGTAAGACTGCACATTCTCTAGAGAAATCTTTGAACTTGTCACAAAGATCTAAGATTTCCCACAATTGTAGTGTTGAAAGGAAAATATTCCACATGTACCAACACTGCAACTTTGAAGAGGTTTAAAAATCAAGTCAAACAAACTCCTAAATCCTAAACTACAGTAATTCAAATAATTTAGATGTAGAGAGGCACACGGGTTTACCTGGAGGGATCCGTCTGCTGTTCTTCCTTTAGCCTCTCTTGGATTACGTGGGCGATTATCTGTTCGGGAGTGATCGTCATTTCCTACAGGGTCATTTTGAAAAGGTTCAACAGTTACTCTGACATACTTATTTCAAGTTCTTTATTCCTACATTCTCAATTTATTTAGACCACAGAATCTAAAATATAATCAACAACCTAGTGATTCCAGCTACAGAATACCTAGAAATCTAGCATGCTACCAAGGAGAAAATATTTCAAAGGCATGACAATTCTGCATCAACTATGTTATAGGTCAACCCGTGCTAATGACCAGATGCTATGTGTAGAATCCTCAAAGAAGTTGACCTAGTTATC
>NW_027528855.1:346693-354654 GCF_008692635.1 Crocuta crocuta | reverse complement strand
CTAGTTCTTGGTGTTTATTCATATATTCTACACAAGCCATAGAAAGGGGGTCGAATGTTCTGTTGATTATTGCGGAGCCTTTCCTCAGGTGACCAACACACACCTCTCCTCTGGTGACCAGCACAAAACAGAAGCAATGGGGTTTTAGTCGTATGTCCTTCAATCACCAAGATCTTTCAGAGAACTTCAGCTAGTTGTTACCATTCACCTTTACTTATTAAGAAACAAAAGTTGGGGTGTCTGGGTGGTTCCATCGGTTGAGTGTCTGACTCTTGATTTTGGTTCAGGTCATGATCTCATGGTTCATGGGTCGAGCTCCGCACTGGGCTCTGTGCTAAAAGAGCTTGGGGTTCTCTCTCCCTCTCTGCCCCACCCTCACGGTCTCTCTGTCTCTTGAGATAGACAGATAGATAAAACAAACTTACGAACAAAGAAATGAAACCCACTGTACCTTTGAAGCCACCTCCACGTCCTCTTCCTCCTTGTCCTCTTCCTCCACCGCCACGCCGTCGACCGTCTCCTCTGCGCAGAAAGTTCTCCCTCTCTTCCTCTGTTGGAGCTAATGACCAATCACTGAGTTCGTCTCTGTGGTCAGATTCTGTTTCAGAAGCATTTGATGCTTCAGAATTAGTTCCTATCGAGAGTTAAAAGTTATATACCGTTGTCCGACTTTAAAAAAAAAAGTTAGGTTAACAGAAGCTTCCAGAGACGTTTCAGGGGTAACTCAATACTCTTCCCAATTTATAAGCCCAAAGAGTATTATCACCTTCCATTTAGTAAAACAAATGATCTTAAATTCAAAATGAAGGGTTTCACAATATTTGAGGTAATTTTGGTTTTAAACATTTTTGGTTCTTGTTAAAAAAAAATAAAAGGTATTTTATTAACCATCTAAGTTCAAACCTGAGTATGCCACATCATTAAACAGCTGTGCTCCTTTAAACATCTGCGCTCTCTGGAGAAAAAGTTGTCTCCAACAGTTAAATGCAATACCTTGATAAACAAAACTTCTATAAAAAGAGTTTCTTTTAACAAGGTTTGGCTCAGGGACAGAGGGAAACGCACACATTTTGCTCACCTCTGAGAGGGTGGCAAAGGCCACCATGGCAACTGTCTCAGGGAAGGGTCTTTTGTGGGATCAGGGATTGAACTTAGCTCAAGGGGGATGTGCTCGCCTGGTCCACAACCTTCCCTCCCACTCCCACTAGAATAATTTATCATTAATGAAGCCATTATTAAGATAAACTCATTATGTGTGAGGGGGTGGGTTAATGATATAAGGGATGGGAGTGGGGGAAAAGAGCTCCAAGGTGAGGTGGAACTCCAACAGCAAAAAGAACAGACTGTTGGGAGAGGGGTTAGGGGTTAGGTTTAAGGTTGGCCTTAGGAGTACGTATCTCTCTCCCCCACTCCACAGTATCAGCTCTACTACCTCTCTCTTCCTGTTGGAGCTAATGACCAATTATAGCTTCACCATTATAGCTTCTTTCCTGTGGATCTTGAAGGCTTTTCCATCTTAAAGAGTTCCTTTTTGAAATGCAAATATTTGTGAGATGGATTATACCTTATACCATCATTAGCAAGTTACATAGTAGATACACAGTTGAGCAAGAAAGACCGTAGGCACTGGCAGGTGGGGACAGTGTTCAGTGAAAGGTACTGGGAGAGAAGAAAGAAGCACTGACAGATGAGCTGGGAAGGCAAAGAGAAACTTTGCCCGATTCTTGACTGTGCCTAGGGCTGACTTTGGCCATGACACTCAAAATCACCTTATGAGCCATAGGATGCAGAGCCCTGATTTACACAGTCCATCCAGCAAGTATGACCAGCACATGCCTGACAAAAAATGAGCCACAGTACACAAATGAAAAAAATTTTGGCTATACAGTAATAAAATCAGGAAAGGCCTTAAGAGAGTCGTCAACACACAAGGGCTTAAGCAGGTTTATCCCCACTCAGAATGTGGACAGAACTCACACCTGCCCTGTAAACTCTATGTGGTATCATCAGCTTTAAGTCTAGGTCTCTTGCAACACAATTTGACCCACTGTGAATTGGAAACCACGTAGTGAGAAACCGTTATAATGGGATGCTAATGAATATTAGAGATTAGCAGCTATTAAGTCTAGGAACAGATAAAGTTACTGAGTAAAATGCTTAGTTTGTACCTGAAGCATATCCAGGACCGCGTCTGCCGTGCCCCCTATTTCTGTAAGGTCTACTACCTCGACCCATTCCTTGACCATCATCAGTCACATAGCCTTTTTCCTTATCTGTACGATTTGGTGGTGGTCTAGAACTAGCTCCAATCTGTCGCAACTGCTCATCAATTTGTAATCTCTCCAAACGCAACTGGTCTACTTCCTATTTAAAATATACAAGATAACAGTAAAAATAATTTGACATTTTACTTAATAATACCTTTCTCCTTTTCATCAGATAAAAAATATACTGGAAATAATTCAATTTCAGCTCTAAATTTATAGTAAACACTGTTACACAGAATTATCAGGAAATTGAATGGTCTCCTTACAAAGAAAAATTACTATAGATAACAGGTTATNATTAAAATTCTACTGAATAGAATTTAAGTTTGATTTGGTGCTATTATCCAATAGAATCTCTTAAGGCACAGATATGCTAGTTTGGGGACTTCTTGATGATCAGATATCCAAGAAAGCAACTCTAAAATAAAGGCAAAAGACAGTTAAGGCTTAACCAGCTAACCTTAAAAATCATACACTGTAAATAGTCTTAATTGAAATATATTTGCCCATTAATATCTTAATTTATGAAGCACTGAGTTTGAGCTATCTTCTGCTTTCAAAGAACATATACTATGGTAAGTCTTTGGATGCAATTGCACAATTAAGGAAAAATTATTTTTGATGAACTGAAAATGCTCACATTCCTTACATGGTGGGCAGGGAACGACTATTGAAGACCTGACCAAACAACTTAGGTCTTAACATCATGCCTTGAAACCTCTTAGAGACCACAGCTCTGCTAGAACAAGTACAATGAACAGTATTGATATTGATCAAAATATACACCTGGGGTCCACTGATAGACCATTCGTTACACACAGTGCTTCTGATATATCCAGACGAAGCCCCAGTTCTAACCCTTGTCCTTCCAATCTACCCATACACATCTCCTTTACTGGCTTTAGGGAACTGGATCCGTAACTTCTAGTGGTTTGGGGTGTCTGTGTAACGCACAGGCCATCACAGGGACTGCCTATGTGGACAGTCACTGGATAAGCCCCTGTGTTAAGCTAAGTTCTTAAAATCTTTCTTGTGGAAGCTTCTGGAAAACAAAGGGCAGATACATTTGATCTGTGCCCTGAACCAGAATTTCTGTTTTACAAAGGACCTGAGCAAAGGAGACACTGAGTGAGTGGCTTACTCCAAGAGTATAGTTATAGCTCATGGAATGGGTGGGTGTATCTCGCAAAACAGAATGGTAGTCCAGGTTATCCCACTGGGGCAAAGCAGTCACCTTTTGGTGAGAGATGCCAGGCCCAATCAAGGGAAGATCTGGTGATGGAAAGAATGGCAACAGGACAGCTGCTGATAACCAAAAAAGATATTCAATTGTGAAGAATAAGTAAAAAGATCTAAAAAGGAACATTAGTCAAAAGAACAAGGGATTGGTTACAGTGCAACCCTAACTCTCCAGGTCAATTAGAATTCTTTAAGCTAAGAATTGAAGAAAAACACGTACAACAGATTACAAATAAAACACACTGTAAAACACAAACAAAGAAGCAAACCAACGGGGTATCCTACCCATGCAAACCTTGCTGGATGAAACCTTCCCATTTTCAATTAGTAACTGACCACCAGAAGAAGGAATGCAATGCCTAGCTATTGCACTTTTTCCTTCCTTATTTGCATCCAAGTCAAAACTTTTTCTTTCTTTCAAGAAATCAGCAAAAATATTCTTATTAAGATAGCATCATAAATAAAATAAATTAGATTATTTTTTAAAATACTATTTAGTACCAGTCACTGTAATTGTGATGCATATGGATATAAAGAGGAAATTAGGACAGTGACATGAGTAAGACTCCATTTCATTGAACTATAGAACATTTGGGCCAAAAGAAATTTTAAGAAGCATCCAGTATACCAAGAAGTGACTTGCCTCAAGTCACATAAGCTAGTTCATGGCAGAAGGCAGACTAGGAGCAAATCACTGCACTGCCAATTCAAGTGCTCTTTCCACTAATCCTTGTGGCCTCCTACTTCCTGATTTCTAGTTGGCAATCTAGGAGGCCTAACTGTACAAACACTAAAACGAGCATCTACAAGACACAAATTGTTTATATTCCGTATAACGGAACATAGAGAAAAATACAAAGGGTAAATGCTTAAACGTAGGACTTCATAAAACACTGGGATTTCCTTGATAAATGACATAAGAGGGACAAACAAAGCCAAATGTTACAGACACAAAATCTGGCCTGGAAAAAACTCACAAAGGCTAGAAAGGATCAACTGAATGAAAAGGCTATGTACAGGAGTACCTAAATTGAGTAAGGGCTTAACAGAAGAATAATGAGAAATAGGGGAATTTACTGACAACTGGGATACCAGTCCTTAGATTTATGATGACAGAAAACTGACTTCTTTTTGCAGAAGGAATATAATAAGCAAAACAAAGTGAGTATTTTCTCTATTATCTTTTACGGGTCATTCATTGTAATATACAGGCTAGAATGAACCTTCACTGATGAAAAACTGACTGTGGAGTTTTTATATGTTAGCACAAAAGGATTAGAAGTTAAAGTTCTTCTTGTTCTCACCTTTAAATAGTTCAGGTGATAATCCAGAAGAACAGTGGCATTAGCAATGCTGTCCTTTGTTCCCACAAAAACAAATGGTACCATACCCTGAAAAATAAATGGCAACAATGATCCTATAAAATTAATAATGGATTAATCTGAAAAAAAAAGGAAATAATGACTAAATCCCTAGCACAGGGCCTGATAAACAGTAGGTATGCAAATGTCTGTTGAAAATATAAAACATCTACAAACAAAAGTAGTTGGTATATTTTACTTATCTACTGTGAGTAACAGAAAGTCAATACGGCAACCTCAAGTGCACCAGATTACTGTGTTTTAAAGACTACTCTTAAATGTTGGCAAAATCACAAAATATGTAATTCCAAATTATAACAAGCTCTGACATGAGATGCATACACAAAATGAATACTTTAAAATAAAATACTCTAATTCATATACGACAGGTTTTATCTAGATCAAATTCTCTAAAGAGAAATTCAAAGTTAAATACTAGGGCACAGAAGTAAAAACTAAATCAATTTTGCTGACCAAGTCAAGAGAGTACAAACAAAACACAAACAAAAAGAATTAGAATAAATTAAAAGGCACTAATTATTCTGTGCAGGGTGGGGGAGGGGCAGAGGCAGATCGAAGAACACACAATTTAGCATTTCAATCCATTTCAAAAATGTACTCTATAAACTATAAAAGGCTGAATCATATGGAAGGCTTGATCTTTTCTCAATGGTACTACTTTAACATAAAGACAGATTTTTAAAAAGGAGTATATTAAAAATTTATACTAATAGCCCATCAGTACAAATGAGAAAAAATATTATTTCTAGTCACCAGTTATAGGTGTCGTGCAAACTAATAGCTGGCAATTATGACATTCAAAGTTTGATAATACTTCATTTATTTTACTACTGAAGAAATACATATGCTTACTGATATTCACACAGGACTATAGTAAAGCATACAGTGGCTTTTATGAGGACATAATTTTCTAGGCAAAGTTTCTAAGTATGAAAAACCAAGAAGCTGTCTCTTTAGCAAGTATCACTCTTTGAAAAAGAGCATTCATTTGATAGGTGTGACTGCTTTTGCTTGCCTGCGCTCAGTAGACAGCATCTTAAATGTATGTGAGGCTGGAACAGGTTTTTTTTCCTTTCCCTTCCACATGAACCTGGCTGTTGATGGAGAACAAAACTGAACAACAATTAGGAAATACTGCGTGTAGAATGACCTTCATTCGGTCAGCAAGGCACTGTTTCCTGGTAGCAATGGCCACCAGAAGAGTCGGGTGCCGCTGAAGACCCAAGGCCTTCATGTGGATTTTTGTTTGCATTGATTAACATATAGACTATGGAAATAATTAGGCCTATGAATTAGATCTACTTTCCTCAAAAACACTTTTGACTGTATTTTCCCCAACTGACATCATTACAAAGTAGTTAAATCTTATTATTTTCCAAAATGCCATATAGTGAAATGCTATACTCTTTCCTCTGGGTCATGTATGACCAAAATAAACTTTAAAACCCTATGCCACAGATTTAGTCTGATCAACTTGGCAGCAAATAATTCTACAAGGTTTTCTATTTCCCTATGTCCAAACTGTGGTTGTACCCAAGTGCTATTGTAATTTGAGCACATCACTAGTAGACCAGAATAGGAAATTAAAATCATGATGGGCAAGAGCACAATGATGGCCTTCAATACAGACACCAGGAGAAAGGGATTCCCTGACTGGGATAAGAACTGTGCTGCCCACTCTTAACAACAGCCAAAACATGGAAAGAGCCTATGTGTCCATCAACAGACGAATGGATCAAGAAGATGTGGTTTATCTATACCATGGAATNGAGAGGAATATCTGATCCACTTGTGGTTATATTTCCCTTTATCAAACAAATGGCATTTCTGCTTTTAATCTCTGGTGAGTCATAATGGTTTTTCCCCATAAACAGTTCTCTCGGGCCAGGTAGGGGGCCCTGTCCTCAAGGAACTCATCAGAGATTAACAAGATAATGTCTATGTAGTATATGCTGCGAGAGGGATGGGCACACTGGAGCACAGAAGGGGGAAAGGCTATGGAGCCAGTCAGAGGGAGGGGACCTGTGGCAAGCACACAAAGGAAAGCTACACAAGGAATAAGGTCAAAAGCAAGGTGTCGAACTGGAGGGGAAAGAGCGCTCTGGTAGAGGAAATGTATGTACACAGAGAGAGAAGAGTGAGAACTTGGAGTACTTCAGTGTGGCCCAAATCGCTCTGGAGGGCAAAGGGGAGGAATGAAAAGAGGTGACACTGGACAGGTGAGCGTCAAAGAAAGGCTTTATAAGCAACAGGAAGGAATTTGAGCTCTCTCCGCAGGGCAATGGATGAACATACCCCAAAACACTCCTCCACCATCCCCCAACCCTGATGATCATTTGTAGTCTCTCTTAACAAGGGGAATAAACAGTAAAATATAAAATTAAAATGTATTTTTCAAGGAATGTTTTCCTACCTGCCAAGCCTTGAGTTCAGGTTTCTGGGATTCCCCTGCTACAATTGATGAAACCACTAACACCTAAAGCAGTATAAGGAATGCAAGTGATGTCATTAACTATAACAAATGATACACAGAAGCCTGAACGCAGGACTTTCACTGTAGGACTTCTAAACCCATTTCTAAACAGTTAGGTTAGTTCAAATATTGAAAACCAGTTTCTAAAATATGGTTCTAAGTAGTTACTAGTGCATCTAACAGAAGGTACATTTTGAGCTACCACAACCTGCAAAATCTCAAGAGATACAGCATGAAAAAATGAAAGACCACCCTCAAAAGAAAAATGTGATCACTAAATGTAACCCCGTATTTTATGTTTACTCATCACATTTGTCACTGTGAGTAAACTGAGAGGTAGGTAACACTTTGGTTTGTAATCTCTCATAAGCTGGCAATTGGATTTGGAAAAAAAAAAAAAATACAGGAGTAGCCTTTAAGTCTAACCAGAGAAAACACCCAAAACACCAATTGTGATATCTGGGTCAAAGAAATTACTTTGAGTGTAATTCAAAGTGATAAATATTTCTTACCCTCTGGACTTTTGTACTGTTAGGTTGAGAAAAATGAGTGCTGTTTTCCTTTATATCTATATGTTTTTTGTCTTCTGAGGGAGGAGGG
>NW_027528855.1:343054-346680 GCF_008692635.1 Crocuta crocuta | reverse complement strand
GTAGGGAATTTGGTTTCATAATTTCCTTGGTTAAAAAAAAAAAAACACAAAAGAGAAAAAAGGACCAATTTAAAGGCCTTTATTTAACTCCACTTTTGTATCAATAATATTTTATAAACATAAAATTATTATAAACATTTTTGGCAGACAAAATAATAGAATGCAAGTTTTATGCAGTAAAACCCCCAAAAGATTTAGCATCAGCTAAAAGAACCTTTTACCAAGGAAGATTCAACAATATGTGAAAATTATGGCAATGTGGGGGGATTTAAACAGTATCATTGCACAGAAGAGCAACTTTGCCTCCCCCAACCCACACAAGTACTTTTACCAAAAAGCATATATTCATGAAGATAAAAGTGAGGACTATAACATTTAAAGACTGGGAAGAGACGCTATGCTCAGATAAAAATTTAAAGCAAAAACCAAACACACATACAAACTCAAAAAGCCAAAGAACCTAACCAGTGTCCCAACTTGGTCTCTGTCAGCAACAGTAAGTAATATTTGAGAATCAGCTNCTCCATGTTAAAGATGAAGCAGATTTAAAGGGATTCAAGTAACTAGTCCCAAGTCACTCTCCAACTACGACAATGACTGGCATGGTTGTCAGAATTATTACATTCCCAGGATGCACAGAGACCTCTAAATTAACATGTTGAATAAAATAGTAAACTTTTATCAGACAGGGCGCCTGGGTGGCTCAGTTGGTTAAGCGTCCAACTCTTGATTTCGGCTCAGGTTATGGTCTTGAGGTTTGTGAGACTGAGTCCCGAGTGAAGAAGCTCTGTGCTGACAGTGAGGAGTCTGCTTGGGATTCTCTCACTCACGCTCTCTCTGCCCCTCCCCTGCTCATACACTCTGTCTCTCTCTGTCTCAAAATAAATACACTTAAAAAAAAAAAAAAAAAAAGCTTTTATCAGACAAACTAGAAACACATGCACTACAACATACCTCTTCTTGGGGAACACTTTTCTCATTTTCAGCCTCAATTCTCACCCTCACCACTCCTGACTTATCCACAATTTCCTGAATCAGTTTTCCATTTTTTCCTATTACTTTGCCTAAAGTGAAGAAATGAATAATTCATGTTTAGTTTTACAAACAACGATCTCAAATGAGCAAGCACACTCCACTGTAAATTATCACATTATATATAAAACTAAGATTTCAGGGCGCCTGGGTGGCTCAGTCAGTTGAGTATCCGACTCTTGATTTCAGCTCAGGTCAGGATCTCCCGGCTCGTGGGTCCGAGCCCCATGTCAGCTCTTTCTCCCTCTCTCTCTCTCTCTCCCCCTCAAAGTAAATACACTTAAAAAAGTGTTAAGATTTCAAAACTGAAACAAAATAAAGTCTTCTCAAAAAGTGTTAAACTGGTTTCTGTTTCATTAGCTTGTCATTGTTTAAACTATTTTGGTCAAGTATCAAAGGAGTTTTCATCTCATGAACTGATGAGGTAATTTTGAATTTTTTAAGTTCAAAGATAGGGTCTTATTTTGCATAAAAGGGTATACTTGAGACTTGCTGCTACAGTGGTATGTATCGCTCTTTCTGTAAAGTTCTGTGAAAGGAATTAAGGGAAAGGGTAACAGAGAATACATTTGTTTATTCATTTGACAATTTCAGTTCTATCTGTACCTGATTTAAATCTACTTCTCTGACCATGGTAAATATTTTTAGAATTTCATATGGCACATTTATAAAAGATACTACAAGTCTGAAAGTGATTTAAGCAGCCATACATACACCTAAAAGAAGTGCACATTCTTGAGGCCGATGTGTTAACGTAATATTACTTCTGTGCATCGCTCATAAATTCTATCAGTATATTAAAAGGTGAGGTATGATATCTTAATCTTTTATTAGTCACAGAATGAGAGATTGGGAAGTCACACTTTAAGATAACTCAAGACCACTATGAAAAAACTTAAAGCCAGTTCGAGAGTAAGTACTGGTTAATAACATCTGTTACAACTCCAAAGATGTCAAATACCAGTAATTAACAGGCACTCTTCCCCTCATTTTATAAAACTGAATCAACCATAGCCTTAACCAGGACGTGACTGCTTTCACAGCCATTGGCATGCATTAGTGTAAAGCAAGACACTACAAATAAAAGAAGTACTGGTTTTAAAAAACGACATGTGAATTCCCTGGGATTCTAAGAATCCTCCCAAGGCACCTACAGCACCCTTACACTGGCCAGGTCCGCCGTGTGCCTGCCCCACCACCTTAGAAAAATCAGAAGCCCAAATTTGCTTGGAGTTACTTCTAGACAGAAGAACCTAGGGAAAAAAGCCTCACCACTGGATCTTGTGGTTCTTCTAATCAGCATAACCTTGGCCCTCTAGCCATGTCTCGCAGCCTCACTTGCCCCTATAACCTCTTTTGACTGGTCAGTGGTCAGGGAACAAAACTAACACTAAATCAGGACTCCTGACATAGGTAGGTTCTTTTGTCAACTATTTCTGCTTCTCTTTTCTTCAAAAGAAAGAGGTGGGGGAAGAGAGAAGTTGTATGGCGTCATCCCACAGCTCCTTTTTAATCTAGAACACTTGGATTTTCATGAATTAATGCTGATTTTAATAAATGTCTAAATGATGAAAAAAAGGAGTGTGTCACACATTGCTATTATTCTTAACCATCCTAAGGACTGTGTGTTAACTAGAGCTAACTGAATAATTAAACCAATTCATTGTCAAAGTGGGGTGAAAAACAAGCACATCTTTAGAAAAGAATGGCAAATCTGTGTACATACTAAACACAGTCTATGAAAATTAGAGATCATAAATCATATACAGTGTGACTCCAAGAAGAATCATTCAATACTAATTGGACATCTTCCCAAAGATCTGCCTTGCCAAATCTTTTATTATACAAAAATGCTTTCTGACAACTCTCAACATTCCCAGTGTTGTAATGGACAATCTCTAAGACAGAATGGTCTTGTTTTACTCACTAGAAACAAAACAAAACCCAGGCTGATGGGACTTTAGCAGGCTTTCTGGTGAAAGGTCAGTTCTCTTTAGGTATGAGTATAGACAGAAACTACTTTTAATAGCAGATAATGCAACTCTACACCACACAGTTACTTCCAAATCCCAACTGACAGTTTGCTACGATTCTGCTCTATCTACTGAACTGGGTGGAATTGTTCTCAATGAGGAGAGGAAACAAGAGGTAACATTTACAGAGTTCCCTACTATGTCCAGACCTTATTACGTAACGTATATCTATCTCTACCTTTCTACCTACAGCTTCGAATTTAGTTATCACAGCAACCCTGTGAGGTAGACACTATTATCACATTCTTTAGAGGTAAGGAAAATAATATTCAAGGGGGCTGAATCAGTTACAAGGCTAAACAGGTACCAAAAAGTGAAGGAGGGACTGAAATCTAAATCCAACTCCAACACCCAAGAACTTCCCCCCTTACAGGCATCATGCCATTCACCAAATGAACTTCAACGAATCTGATACAGAAGTTTCTTTTTGGTAATTAGTGAAAAAGCTATTGGCTATATTTTATAAGAATTTCTAAATTTAAGAGAACTTTTCTAATCAGAAAATGTAGGCAATTGCTTGGCAAACTCCAAAGAAAAGGAAAATAACTATCATTCAAAACC
>NW_027528855.1:340022-342938 GCF_008692635.1 Crocuta crocuta | reverse complement strand
TTCAAAACCCTACTTATTCTTAGGAAGTCAGGATCGTACTATCCATAAAACTCGTGTCCAAGTTACCTCCATAATATCACAGTCTTTAGCTGTCTGTACAACACAGCTGAATTAATAATTCTGCTTTCATTTCATCAGTCTTTATTCTTTAACTAATTTTCTTCAGGAGAAAAATATTATTCCAAGTGTTTTTAGTGGCATAGAAAGACGTTTAGAATTCTACGCTGACAAAAAATAAAACCATGCTAAGTAGGACTGAAACTATGGGAACAACGTGCATAGAAATCCTTATTTTCTTCTTTGTTAAACTTTCCAAAGAGCTGGCGTTACTTTTTATCATCGTTGTGAATCAAGTTCAGAAAAATAAAAAGTGTAGACACAGTATGTCCCAATTTTATGTACAAGTAAAAACCTAGGTACTGCTCTTGATAAAAACTGCATCTTATTTTGAAGTGTCCTGCTAAAGATATTTGTAGCATTTGAGAGCACTGGTGAAGAGTTTCTGGTATTTGCTGGTACTTGTGATGGAGATAATAATAAAACAATAGTACTCAATGTTAAAATGAAGAATTACTATTAATGTTACAAAAAGCCCCAGAGGCATTCGGAGTTACTTGTAGCTTTGCAACTTATTAGATTAAGTAACCTACATTCAGATCTTCAACTCCACGATAATTAAGAATGCCATCATTTTATAGCCTCATCAGAGATCAAATACCAATCTCCTCCAAATTATAAAGCCCTCAAATGTCATTCCTTTTAAAGAAATATATTTAATTTTAAGATACAGAAAATATAGGGCACTTGGGTAGCTCAGTGGGTTAAATGTCTGAGTTCAGCTCAGGTCATGATCTCATGGTTCGTGGGTTCGATCCCTGCCATCGGGTTCTGTGCTGACAGCTAGCTCAGAGCCTGGAGCCTGTTTCAGATTCTGTGTCTCCCTCTCTCTGACCCTCCCCTGCTCATGCAGTCTCTCTCTCTCTCTCTCAAAAATAAATAAAACATTAACAGATCATTTTTCAAAAATAAAGTTTCGATTAAAGGATTCTCCAAGTGAGTGAGCATGGAATTCTATCGGTATAACTAAATTGTTTCCCTAACTGCTGTTTTTGTAGTGCATGTCAACGGTAACTTCTGACTCACCAACTAAGTTCCTTGGAACCTGTATGACATCTTCAGCAAATTCCAGAAAGCTTCTAGCCTTTTTCACTGCATCCTGATCCTAACAACAAAGGGGAAAGGATTTAAGACCAAAGATGAGCCACATGAAATAGTGTTTATTTTAGAAAAAAACTACTTAGTAAAATTTTACCTCTCCATAAATGTGAAATGTGCAGGTATCTTCATCTAAATCGATAGCAGTGACCCCGGGTACCTTTCTAGCTTGCTGAATATTAGCACCATGAGTACCAATAGCCAGACCCATCAAATCTTCTCGTACAATAAATTGTTCGTGAAACCTCGAGGCAAGTTGCCTTGAACTCTGAAGAGAAATGCACATTTGATTAAAATGCTTTATCAACTATTAAGACAACTGTATTTAGGTCAGTCATGTAAATTATCTCGACCTTTACATGAGGGGCCTATAAATTACTTTCAGTTGTAAACTTTCAGGGTTTAGAAAACCCCCTACACAGCATAAGTATTTTTTAGATTACTGAAGGTCAATGCCATCTGATAGATTTTTTTGTTAATAGGAGAAGGCTTGTTGACAAGTTTCCAAGGTAACTTTTGAAAACCTATTTGCAAGGCTGCCTTAGTTAACCAGTGACATCAACCATGTCATAATTAAGAAGCAGATTAAATGTTCCCAAATATAAACCAGCTCACTGGATCTGACAGACTCCATGTTATTTACATTAAAAAATGTTTTAATATCATCTTCACAGAAAATTGTAATCACTTCATTTTTATTAAAGAATATCAGTACATATACGTATTTTTTTTTCATTTTTCTTTTCCTGGAAACTGCACCATTTATGTAACTTATCATTAAATACTGTGGTCTAGATATCCCTCTGATGAAGCGATGACATTAAAACAATACTTCTCCTACCCCCACCTCCCCAACCTGAGAAACGGAATCATAAATATCGTATCAAATGATTATAGAATGTCAAAGATTGACTTCTTGCAATATGCATGTGCAACCTAAAAAGAGATCAGAGTCTGTAAGACCTTGTGATCTGGATCCACAAGTATGATGACTTCTTTCAAATCTTCAGTCATGACTAAACTCAGTTACACTGACACCCCAAACTTGTGGATAATTGCTCTCTTTAAACAGCATTATCAAAATTTAATGTTTAGTTCTAGCATGCCATTAATGAAAACCAAACATATTAGTGGCTCATGTTGAAAAATGGAAATTTCTTATCTGAATATGTGGATCTCTTTAATATTAGTAGTGAGGAAAGATAGGCATGCACACGAATTTCTCAGTATTCAACATACCTGCTAATTTGAATGTATGAGTGTAACTACTGTAAACAATTTAAAAAGTATAATAATCCATTTTGAAGATTAGAGTAACAAAATGTATTAAATNTTCTTTTCACTGATAATTCTCTGATAAATGGTAAGCTGAAGGTATTATAACAGATCATTTAAGAAGAATTAGATGTTTAAGAAGAGGCAGGAGTATGTTTTCCATAATACTCACAATGAAAGTAAGGAGGCTGTTTTTGCCTAAAAGTTATGAGAGAATTGCTAAAGAAACCTCAAATGTGTGAACACAGGGACATTAATAAAGAATGAGAGTAAAAAACCAATTAAACAGACCTCCATGGCCATAAGGAAAACAAAGTAGTATAAGGAGATAGGAATGTCTCCTCTCCTGCTAAGAGTTCAGCAATCACACATCAAGTGGGAAGGTGGCAAGTTTCACAGGGTTTCACAAGAATGTAGCCTTGACTA
>NW_027528855.1:332185-339886 GCF_008692635.1 Crocuta crocuta | reverse complement strand
TTGATTTCCTTCTCTCTTAAAATGCAATTTGGAACTCTTTTTTTCTCTATTATTTTAACTGCATGGTGTTTTCCCTCTAATGAAATGAGTAATGATGAGGAACTCTGGAATTTGACGGTAATACCTCGAGTTGGGACATTAAAATCCATTTAGTTTCTATGGTAATGAATGGAAGTACTAGATAGTTATCAATGAAAATAAATGTATGATGATGGAAATTACTGGAGGATTAATAAAAGTAGATAAAATGCACCTTAAGAGACGAAATAGTAAGTTAGGGAAATAGCCTCTGGCAGGAATCTGAAGACAGGAGTTTTAAAGAGTGACAACCAATTAGAATGAAGAAGTTCTATACCCTTTTAAACAGAGATAAACATACATAATGAAAGGAATATGATTAGATATTTAAATACTCTCTAGTACTTATATGATAACATGTTATATGGAAGAAGCATTGCCTCATTTTATTAGCAGCTTTGATGAACTTCTAGACAAAGTGAGTTGACCGGAAGTTCCTTAATATACACCAACTGCTGCTTAATTCTGAAACCTCAGGCATGAAAGACTTTAGTATGATTAGGCTTTGTAGAATTTAATTTTTCAAAATATAAAATATAGGGAATTGCTAAGAAATAGTAAATAAAGGACAACCTGCCCATACTCAAGTTTTACCACTCTACACTTATCATTTCCAGAGAGCCTTACAAGCAGCGCTGGGGAAAGCCACATACCTCTAGCTGTTTACTGGCTTCTTCGTTTCTCAGTATCAGAGACAGCTTAGTGCGCAGACTCCGAAAGTGCATGTCAATTAGCATGTGTGCTCGTTTTGAGGTGACTTCATTGATAGACTGAGGGATATAAATCAGTACCATTATTATCAAAGCAAATACTCCAAATGGAATAGACTAAAATGGCCAAGTCAGAAACACTCACCAAAATGACAAGCTGATAATTCTCTGGGTCGTAAGTTACAGAAAAGGCACCAACTGCCTTTTTAAAGTCCTTATGTGCCGATTCTTTGGCACACCTAGAAATAAAAATATCCACTGTGAAGTTAAGATGCAGGATTACCAGCTATTGGCATAAATACACACAGAGATTTGCACTTAGTACAACTGTGAATTCATAGTAAATATAATGCATGCAAAATATGCTGTATCCATTTAAAAGTGTAGTCCTTTGCTGTACATCTCTGAAATACTTAGCCCACTCCAGTAACTGATACTAAAGACAAAGGTTCCTTTGCTGTATCTCTGTAATACTCAGCCCAATCAAGCATTTGTGATCACAGAGAAAGGAAAAAACCAGTTATGTTCTGAAGACATTACTTGTGGTCTTAGATTACCAAAAGTGACATTATTTAGGGGGAGTTACTCTCCTCTGCCACGTTTCCTTATTTCAGTTACATAGGATTAGTCAGTAATTTTCTTCAGTTAACTGTTGAAAACTTTTGAGGATAGCTGCAGGTTACCCAATTTTGTTCTGTTGCTTCTTTTCTATAGAAAAACTGCCAATCAATTTACGGGAGAGAAGGAAACGTATAGGAATCAGAAGGCACAAAAATTTACATACACATGCAATCTCTACAATCAAAAAGGAGGATTTCTATGTATTTCAAATTGCAAACTAACATTTACCTAAAGTGTGACACATCCAAATTCAACTCATTATATCCCCCTTGATCAAACCTTTAAGAAGGAATCTCTTATCTAAAAAGTGTTTAAGTGTCACCCCAGACCAAGGATTAGAAGATGGAGATGACTTCTGGAAGCTTCTTTAGCTCTACTTATTACATGTTTATCTGAAAATAGTAACTAAAAGGAAAAAGCTTGGAGAAATCGTCTTGGTCTAGAACTTGATTTGTGACTTATGAGAGAAGATCTGTACGAATTGATTTTCAAAATCTCAAAATTCTATGAGCAAAGATTATTTTAGGAAACAAATGCATCTAGCCGAGTCAGTTTAAACAAGTGCAGTGCTGCCTTGATTATACAACTGGAAAAGCTAAAGACTGTTTTTTCACTACTTTTGCAAGCATTTTTCTAATGTTCACTGAAATTAAAACTTGGTTTCTATTATTTTAAAATTTATATTCTTTTAAATTAATTGCANTAGACGTTCAATTGTGACAATTTCATTGTATGTAGCATCACATGCTGCATATTCTATTACATAAAACTGAGAGAAGTAGATAAAAGTCATTCCTGGTCATAATGTTTAAAATAAGAATAAGCTATACCTAATTCAGTTATTTTTAAGCTCTCTAGAGAGAAAAAAACTATATTTGATCAACTAAAACACATGAAACATACTGAATATTTGGAGAAAACATTTTAATAAAATGACTCGAGTTACATGTTATTTTAAAATAGGAATCCACACTGAAACAGAATACCTGAGTTTAGAAAAGGAAAATAGTATAAAAAATTTTAAATATGCATTTTCCTACCTCACCCTTTATCATCCTCACTTTAGCTAACCACCAACAGCAAGGCTCTTTTTCATTTGCTCTGGAATAAACCTATACAAAAATTACAACATAGATTATTTCATAATTAACATCATTCAGAAATCTACAGATTATCAGACATCGAAGAAAATTATTAAAATGAGACAGGTGTCTTTCAAACCCATATGCCTCAAAGCAGATTGCAACCCCACATCTAGACACTGATACATAATCAGAAAACTACTTGATTACCTGGGAGAGCCCTGTACAAAGCGCCTTTCTATTTTCTTTGTTCTATGTCAATACTAATCAGTTCTCTGCATTTGAATGCTCAAGAAAAGCTGACTGTTCATAAATCTGGGCATGCTTTCCTGGGATCCTTTGTGAGCTACAAAAATGTATCTAAAAATGTACAAACTTGTTTTTATTGTACTCTGATAAGTAAATAACTGATTGGAAGTTACTGACCCTGGCCTATTTACTGGCTGCATGGTCACTAAATGAGTGAGGCCTCTGACCACTCAGCCCACTATGGATACTACCCTGGCATTCATGTCTCCTGGGGCCTAAGCAAACAGAACCTTGGTCACTCTCTGGTCTCCTGCCCTCTCCCTCTCTCTCTCCACTAAAATGGACAACTCCATGCTGGCAATCCTCTGGATACCATCTTCCTGCTCTCACATACTAGATCAGCTCTTCTAACCCATCTCTTTGGTGACATGAAAGTTCACTTGCGATGTGCGGCATGGAAGCTCTTGTGAAGACACTAGCAAATCAACGTTAAGAGGAAAAGAGCACAGTATACATGAAAAGAGAGAGACACAGAAATACTCAGAAGCAGAAAGAAACAGGGAAGACAAGGGGGAGAGGGAGGAGAGAACAGATGAGGAGAGGTACAGAGCCTAAGGCTCATAAGTAACTCAAGGCTCCAACTCGTCTCCCTTTCGTGACTGAAGTTAACAGTGACAAAATGCAGTGACAACTTAACTCAACCTACCTTTCTCTTTTGCCCCCATCACTTTCTTCACAATTCTGCTCAAGCCAGAGGAACAACCTCAGTTAATTGTTATGTAATGCAGCAAGGTCATCCTGAGAACAGCACCCTATTGGTCCCCACCAGCCATGTAACTAAGCTAGGGGCGGGGAGTTCCCGTAATCCATCACTATTATGAGCATTCCTTATACACAGAGACAAAAAGATCTGGCTGTCTTGTGTCCCTTTCACAACCTGAGTTAATGGTTATACAATATAGTGACTTAGACAACTGAATTCAACCTACCTTTCCCTCTTGCGGCCATCAATCTCTTGCAACTCTGTTCTAGCTAGAGCAATAACCTCAGGTATGTATCACAGTTGGGCAATACAGTAAGGCAACAGTATGTCATTGGTCACCACCTGTCATGTGACTCAGTTGGAAAAAAAGTCTCCTTCACCCATCCAAACATTATTGGAGCACTCCTGACACAAACAGACCAAATGTCCTTGCCTTCAGGAAGCTTGTGGTCTCCTGGGGAAGTGGACAACTAAAGGTGCTCAGGTACAGACAATGTTAGTGTTTCCTATAAGGAAATCTCACAAAACCAAGCTCAGCTCCTTCTACCTAATATGTACTGAGTACATTTTTGGCAAATAAATAGTACTTTATTCTATTTTCCACTTTAGAAGGAGAAAAGAACACAGGCCTGAACACCCAGAGACCTTCCCTGAATAGTCTCGAAAATAAAACTGCTGCCGTATCACCTTCCATCCTCTTAATGTTTTCTCTATAACTTAATCTGCCATAATTATTAGCTACTCTGACTAGAATGCGACCTCAAAGGCAGGAGACTTCTGTTGTAGTGTACCACCTGTACCTAGCACCGGAAATAAGAATTCAAGGACCTAGTATATAAATGTCTATTTACTTTACCTTACCTGTATATAAATGTCTATTTAGCTGCTTCCTTCATACCACAAATATTCGCAAAGTTGCAAGTATTAACAAGGCATTGTAGAGGACGAAGAGAAGCAGCTTAAAATGGTGTGAAAGCGGAGGAAGGAAACGACGTAGACTAACTATAACATAAAGCAGACTCCAAGTGCTGTTAAGTCCCAAAACAATTTTCACTGGCTAAAGAAATTATAAACATGTTTTTGCAACATGGTACATCTCCATAGCACATTTTAGTCAAAGACATGAATGGCACGTGAGCAGGTGGTTCACAGCATGCCCTGTGAAAAGATGTTTTCCCTATATGTGTTTATACTAAAAGTCAGAGATGGGCTTTTAATAATACACCAGGAGGATTCGCTGCTACCTAAAGAAATTCTAGAAGGCTGCTCTATTAAAAGGCATGATTCCTTTCCTTTGTAATACTAATTTTCTCAATCCATTTTGCTTAAAATGGAGATAAAGTTGTCAGCTAACAATGTATTATTCCAATAAAGATTCAGAGATTGAAAAGGGGGCCAAAAAAGTCCTAGCTGGCAAAGGAAATTAGTGACGACTTTCAAAGATGCGCCCCGAGTGCTACTCAAGCAGCCATAAGCAAGCATCACGTATTATTTCAACTCATTGTTGAGATGGCTCAGTCAAAAGCACAGGTCCATCAGAGCTGTAATTTTCAAGGTAGTTTAAACAGTGTCAAAGACAAGGGGTACAAAAGGCACCGGCAAATTAAATGCCCCCACTCCTCCCGTACTTAATAACTCAAGGGCAGGGGAAACTTACCTCAACTTCGTCACTTTCATTTATATCTTTATTATAACCTACAGGTGGTGGGAATCTCACATCATGGAATGGAATCTGCCTCTCTGGCTGCCAGCTGCAAATAAGCAAACACAGAATTATTTTACAAGCTTTCTGGTTTAATGGAAACCATCCACACTGCCATCAACTCTTGGCTAAGTGTGACCCTCTGTCTTTCCGGTTTAAAGAAGCAAATGCTTTTAAAATAGTCAGTATTTTGCTGAGTGGGGCCTAACGGCAATGTAGAGACATTTCAACAAAGTCTGCATGCAGCACAGCAGCCCTGTAGTTCTACTTGGACTATTCCTCTAAACACAGTAGGTCAACATTACAGTTTTCCAAACAAGTCTTTCTTCCGGTACTTTCAACCTCTAAGAGTGCTAAATGCAAGGCCACAACAGCAATTACTTTCGATGCTTCAATTAAATGTTAGTATCGGTCAGTGTTAGTAATATCATCACCGTACTTCTACTTGCAAAGGAATTTTAACCATGTTCTAAGGACCACAGAAACTGGTCCTAAATGCCCTCTAAGTCCCAAGCAAAATGGGGCAGTCAGCATATCAGCAATTCACAACTCACTTTTCCCCCTTTAAATTTTAGATCCCACGAGGTGGTCAACTCGTGCCCTGGAAAGCTGGCCGCCGATCGGCGTGGCCTGGTAAGGTCTGCTAAACCACAGAGACCCGATGAAGACCGCCTACAGGAGTTTGGTAAGTTGCCTAGGTTTTTAAATTTCAGATGATATGGAACAATTTTGAAAAACACCAGGTTATTCTTTTATATCCAAAATGATATAAAATATTAGAAGACAAACTTTGCAGAAATACTGGAGGATTCAACTGCTGCATCAGTCATTTCCGGGTTTTTTTTGGTTGTTGTTGCTGTTAAAAAGCTTTCTTAGTAAAATCCTACTGATAAAAGTGCTATTTTTTTTTTTTTAAAGAGCCATATAGAAGATAGGAGGGTAGGTAATTAAGTCAGAATTTGTGGAAATTTGATTAGGTCTATATTAGACTGAATCCCTTCTTTGAATTAATACACTTCTGAAAACTATGAAACTTTAGAGAACATGGTCTTTACTTCAGAGAAGCCTTTTTGTATATATTGAAAATTAATGACTTTTAACATGTTACAAATTCATTGCTAAATGTTCAGAAAAACATGTAATAGTACAGAATATAACTTTCTTGATTTCAAAGAAGGAAGAATTATTTTAAATCCTGAATGGACACAGATAAAAATTCACATTCTTTATTCAAAAATGTGAAATATGGAAGGTAGAAACATAACATCTAAAAGAATTTGATTGGTATGGCAATAGGGGTTTCTTTATGATTTCTTTAAGAAAGAAAGGGTAAATGTAGTCTCAAGTTCTAAAATAGATTAGTTTTTTTTTTTTTAACAGAAAAAAAGGAAACACCNTCAAACCCGGCATTGAATGTCAAACATATTCCATGAACACAAAGAATACAGTTGATCTATTTCAAATTCCCAGAATGACAGCTTGAAGAAAAACTTTTATACAGCTATAGTATAGAAGAAAATTAGGAAGTCCAAATGCAGAATAATTTGAGTAGAAAACTGATTAATAACAAAAGAGAACTGATCTGATAAGTGTATTAACTAGACACATTCTTAAATGCATAGAGGAAAGGAGTGTTTGCTTAACACTTAAAGACTACAGGAGAAATTAAAAGAGTAGCAAATAAAGGGAACTCTTCCTTTATGGGCAAGTGCTCATCCAGTGATGGGAGCAAGCAGATAAAAGTATAATTACAAAAAAAATTACTCTCATGTTATCAAAGATTCTTCTGTTAAAAGTGTGATGTTGCTGTCTAGTGTATAACATTAAAATCCATGGATACTTGAAGCAGCAGAGACAAACTCTGGAACTTTTGGCTGTATGCGTTCAGAAAAAGTTACTGTGTTCTTCCAACTTATATTCTGGACTGAGGTTAGTCTAGAGCTGAGAAAAGGGTGGATATTCTAAATCCTTTTATCTCTGTCCCCCTAAATGTGTCACAAGCATCTGATACTACTACTTCTTTGTCCTGTTGGTAGCTCAAAGATTCTGCTAACGACAAAAAAGTATGTCTGGGTCAGATATTATAGTTTAAAAGATTTACTGATATAACTCACATATCAAATAATCCATCCACTTAAGTGTATGTACAATTCAATGGTTTTCAGTATATTCACAGATATGTACAACCACTGCCAGTCAATTTTCAAATATTTTCATCACCTCAAAAGGAAATCCCATGCCCTTTACTTATGACTCCTCACCACCTCCAGCCCTAAGCAAGCACTCTTTTATTTATTTTCTCTATGGTTCTGCAAAATGCTTCTGAGATACTATCAATTCTCTTGGCACACAGAAGCCAAAATGTTGTAAATTGTGGACCATTCTTCAGAGTTCAACATAATCCTAAAATCATGATCACAATCTACACTCTGGCTACGGAGTTTATATGTACTTTATAATCTTGAATGCCTAATCTGCAAATACCCTTTATTAGTA
>NW_027528855.1:326374-332103 GCF_008692635.1 Crocuta crocuta | reverse complement strand
CCTTTATTAGTATTAAAAAAAAAAAAAACTGTCAAGATATTTGTCTCTCCCGATAAAATGCCAACATCTATACCACTGTTGCCTTCGTATAGCTAATGTTCCTAGGCCTCTCAGTGTTTCTATTTACTCTTCTAGCAGAAAAGATTGGCTATTATTGACTATAAATACATGATGAAACAGGTATAGGTTCATGAGTAAACATGATTATTCCTTGTAAAATATACTAGACAATTAAACCATCAATTTTAGATTTAACATTATAAAACCCTCATCAATTTTGGCAATACCCGTGAATCCATTTTCATTTTGTAACAATCACAAATATGTCTATCCAAACTCAAAGTTAGTAATACAGAAGAATCTGGTTTGTTTCCTTATATTCAAGGGGACTGAGACGCAGGGATCAAGGTTAAACAAAAGGGATCATTGAGGTTAATAGCAGGAACAGTCATTCCATCGGTTTTAATACTGAGTTGTTCAAGATCTTCCTGGTGAGTAACATGAAGATCCATTCCTGAAAAACACTCAAACTAGACTCAAATTTTTTAAAATGAGGAGTAAAAAGAATTAGTATAAAATATTAAGGAACCTGAACCTTAAAATTATACCAAGATACTTACTTGTTTTCAAATGCAACTGTTATTGAATCTTCATGAACGTCTTTTACAAAAGCCTGTAAGAAAAACACCAGTTAAATTAACTTGTAAGCTTAAAGATCATTTATTTTTATTAAATTTTATAGAGATACCAAACATTTTCTGTTTCAGAATAAAATGGAGCTTCCAATGTAAGCGTGTCAGTTTGTGAGGATGATCGCTTCAGGGATCACTTCTATTATTTGGCCACCTACTATGTGCTAGGCCCTAGGAATATGGATTAGTTAAAACTAAAAATGAAAAAAAAATTGCTCCAGGAGTTGAGCATCTAATGAGAGAGTGAAGTAATTGGAAATTACAATGCAGGTGTTGAGTACGTACCTCGAGGTACACTTTAGGCTAAAATTATTGACAACTAAGAAATTTGATCCAGCGCCACATGCCAGCCAGTATAGATCTCTTGTAACCTATCTTGTTCTCTTGAATACAATTTTAGGAGAATACAACAGTAAATGACTAAGTATAATCTCAAATCTAGGTATATACAAGCACACTAAATTTTCTTTAACAACAATATACTGCTAATGCCATTAAAAAGTCCAATTACCAGAGTTTAATTAAATTCTCAATCTCGCAGGCACTTGGAGGAAAAAACAGTAATATAAAGTAGAGGTTTAAACCTTTTAAATCTGATGACGCAATTGCTAGTAATCTGCAGAAAGACATAACAAAAGTAATAGCTAACTAATTATCAAGAATTCTTTAATCAGCATGCCGTCCTTAATTCTATAAAATGACATAACTAAAGTAATAGCTAACTAATTATCAAGAATTCTTTAAGCAGCATGCTGTCCGTAATTCTATAAAATTAAGTTTTTAATAGGTGCAGGAAAGGTTTTTGTTTTTGTTTTGACAATTAGAGGAGTAGGATAAAGCATAAAGAAACCCAAGGGGCGTTATATCTTAATTCATTTTAAAATGGCTTGAGAGATTTAAGCTTCTTACTCAAATTTGTTCTGTTCACGTTTCTCTCCTTCCATGGTTTCTCCCTGCCTGTGGGATTATGGCCAAACTCCTTTTCTGGCTGTAAAAGGCCCTGCATGACCTGGCCCCACCCCTCACCTTTCCAAGCTTCATCTTTCACATCCCTGGAGGCGGCTGATCCAGCAGTGCTAAAATACTTGGGCCTCTCAGTAAATGCTGTTCCTTCTTTCCCATTGTTCTTCTCCTCTTTTCATCTAGCTACCTCTCCTATTAGTCTTTTAACTCTCAGTTCAGATGTCACTGCCTATGGGCAAACCTAGACTAGGTTAAATTCTGTGCCTGCATTCTTACAGCAGATCCTATGCTCATTCCTACTATAAACTCAGCCTACTATATTACAACTGCTCATCTCGCCACTGACAGGAAGTTTCCTAAGGTCTTATTTTACTTACTGTTGGACTTCAGAGTGCCTGCTAAGAACTCAATGAAATGGACCACTGCCCAAGGGGTTCCTATACTACCCATAGAGGAAAAATTGTGTGTGTGTGTTGTATTGTGTTCATCAGGGAAGACAAAGTGAAGAAGGGGAGTTTCCTTATCAACCTTGGAAGACTGAGGAAGACTGGGCCACACAAAAGGTGGAAGATGGAGCAAGCAAACCAGGCCTAAGGAAAAATAGGAACAACGGCTTTGATCTGGAGAAACAGCTTGGGATGTGGTAGAAAGAAATCCTTTGTGGACACAGAGGCCAACACAACTTAACGGGGAAAAAGAATAGTGCTTTTAGCAAATGCTGCCAGGACAACTGGATATCCACGTGCAAGAGAATAAATTTTTGACTCTTTCCGCAGACCATATAAAAAACAAAAAACAAAACAAAACACAAAACCTGAAAATGTAGGAGACCAAAATGTAAGACCTAAAACTATAAACAAGTGATCCAGGCAAATGTCTTGGTAAAAGCCTTCAGAGGCTCAAAGTTAAAGAATTAAAAAAAGTCTTAAACTTCTCCAAATACAAAATTAAAATATATCAGCCAAGTATTAATTAGTGGCTCTTAAGAAAAACAATGGCAGATGAGGCAGGGCCCTGGAAAACTTTTATATGGAAGCTACATAAACAGAGACACCAATCTTCTGCAATTATGTCTCCTAGAATAAAAGCAAAGCTATGCTAAAAAAAAGTTTCCTTATAAGACCAAGGTGGACTATAATGGAATCCAAGTGTTCTGCTATACCCAACAAGGCTAAATTATTATTTCTAAGTTCAGCATGCACCATATATTTCTATAAATGCTGATTTAAAGGTGGGGAGGAATCCATATTTTATTCCCATTTTTCCTCAGCTATATTTAAATCATGAGCACTTTCTACAGCATCTTTTGAAAACTTTAGTTTAATACTAACCATGATGTTTTGGAATATACTAGATTACACAAGGGTGCATGCCATGAGTACTCTAAGGGGTTGTTTGCCTATTACTTCAGCAAAAGAAAGGTTTGATTTTGAGTTAGTTACTGGAGTTAGTCACTCTTAGTTTTATAAGTAAGTCCCCAAAATTATTAATAGGAATAGCAGACAACCCCACCCCCAATTCCTCCTTTCTCTTGACCTCATAGCTAATACAAAATTAACAATCCACTTTTGAGGGGAGGGAATCCATCAAGGACTAAAATCAAGACTCCTTGTTTACCAAGAAGGGCCATTATTTGTTTTCATTAAAAAATTTTTTTTTCAAATGTTGTATTTATTTTTGAGAGAGAGATAGAGATGGCATGAGCAGGGGAGGGTCAGAGAGAGAGAGGGAGACACGGAAACTGAAGACAGGCCCCAGGCTCTGAGCTAGCTGTCAGCACAGAGCCCGACACAGGGCTCGAACCCACAAACCATGAGATCATGACCTGAGCCGAGGTTGGACGCTTAACCCACTGAGCCACCCAGGGACCCCTTCCCCCCAAATTTTTTAAATTTGAGACAGAGAACATGAGCAAGTGCACACATGAGCTGCGGGAGAGCGGGAGTGGGGTAGAGGGACAGTAAGAGATTCTTAAGCAGGCTTGATGCTCCATGTGGAGCCCAATATGGGGCTCAACTGCAGGACCCTGGGATCATAACCTGAGCTGAAATTCAGAGTCGGACGCTCCAGGCACCTGGGTGGCTCAGTCAGGTAAGTGTATGACTCCTGATTTTGGTTCAGGTCATGGTCTTGTGGTTCAAGGGATCGAGCCCCAAGTCGTGCTCTGAGCTGACAGCAAGGGGCCTGCTTGGGATTTCCCTCTCTCCTTCTCTCTCTGCTCCTCCCCTGCTTGCTCACGATTCTGTTTTCATTCTTGTCTCAAGTTTTATGTATGCATGTTGTGGCAGTAATTAACATTAGTTCCTTACTGTATACTATGCAAAAAATGTTAAGTCCTTTAGTCAGTTAAGAGAACCTTGTTATAGAGGAGTGAAAAACTGTTCTCACTTAATTAGGCATCTTTCCAATACCATTGCTCAGGTCTAAAAATATGCCGTCTACCATAGCAGCCACAGGCCGTATGACTGTTTATATTCAAATTAATTACAATAAAATTAAAAAAATCAATCGCCCAGTCATACTTGCCACATTTCAAGTGCTCAATTGCCGCACGCCTTGGTGCCTTTTGTAGTGAACAGCACAGGTAGAGACCACTTCCAGCATCGCAGAAAATTCCACTGGATGGCACCGATTTAAAACATTTTACAAATGTTGGGGACTGTTTTCAAATCCACCTTAAAAAAGCATTCTAAAAGTCAGTCTCATTACTTTATTGCTGTTATTTTTCACTTTTTGCAAAAAAGTAATTGCACAGTTTAATCATACTCATTCGCCACATTTGCCTACTTCCTAAAATCAAACATTCTCTCAAAGCAGGAAGATCTGCAACTGTTGGGACTATTAACAACAAAAGGCTTTGAAGGCAATTCTGGATGTAGAGTGTCAGAAATGGTTTGAATAATCATCACAGCCTAGTAGCCCTTAGCTTTCTAGTCAATGAGGTTTATTTGCATGTGGCTGTTTGTAGCACTATTCCAAAATCAGTCATTTTTAGTCACTGTTTGCATATTAAGTAAATACAGAAAGCATAGAATACCTTCTTGTTGCTGCTGTAACAAGCCAAGCCGACTAAAAGAAACCATGGGTTGCATCTGGTCTGCCCTTGCACCAAGGACAAACACCTCCTTGACTGCGGAGACCTTTTTACTAACCTGTTGTTCACTTCCAACCAGGGTCCCCATGTTCCTGTGGCTCAACACTCTTTCACCAGGAGCCACTCTTTTGGCCACCCCTCCCTTATTATGCCAACACACATATCCTCGTTCCCCGGACACCTCTAGAGCATTATCATCCTACCCACCACCAACCTGGAAGCCTACATTTTGCGGTGATTCCCACCTATCTACACCAAGCTAAGTTGATATTTGGGGAGAAGAGAGATTCAGGGGATCCCGGAGGTCACCAGAGAAGGCAAACTCAATGGGTCTGATTAGAATGCACAAAGGGAGCTGCACTGTACTGAGTGAGAGCCAGGCTCTTATGGGACTCGGGAAACTTAGTGGTTAAGAGTTTTGCTGTGAAGGAGACCGAGGCTCCAAGTTCTGGTTCTACCTGCTGAGCTGTGAGAGTCTCCAAGTGGTCTCTGCCTCAGACTCCTCAGCTGCTAGTAACACATGGGTACCGGGGAACCGGGCCTGCCACCCAAGGGGGCTGTAATGAAATCACACATGTCTAGTGCCTACAATGCCTGCCTGGCACACAATCGGCACTAAATAAATGAGAGGTAAAGCAGAGAGGGGTGTGTGTTATAAAAGATGCAGAACCATAAATACTCTTGCAGTTGAGAAAGTTACATCTCAACAAAAGCACACTAAAGAAAAGACTTAAAGGGGCGCCTGGGTGGCTTAGTCGGTTAAGCGTCCGACTTTCGCTTAGGTCATGATCTCGCGGTTCGTGGGTTCGAGCCCCGCGTCGGGCTCTGTGCTGACTGCCAGCTCAAAGCCCGGAGCCTGTTTCAGTCTGTGACTCCCTCTGACCCTCCCCTGCTCACGCTGTGTCTCTCTCTCTCTCTCCTAGAAATAAATAAAACATTAAAAAAAAAAAAAAAGAAAAGACTTAAAAACAGGGATACAA
>NW_027528855.1:320376-326323 GCF_008692635.1 Crocuta crocuta | reverse complement strand
ACTAAATACTGAAAGGTTATTTAGACTCTGAGAAGAAGAAGATGTAATGAAAGTCTTCAGGGTTTGAGAAAGATGGGAAAGTGCAGTGCTAAAGACAGATACAGGCTTGTAATCAGGGGAACAAACAAGAAACCAAAAAGCCATGATGGGATCTCCAACTTACTGGCAACTAGATCACAGAAGCTATCAGGGAAATCACACTTAGCAAAAGCGCGCGATGACAATTCAAATGTTACACTAGCAGGACTGATGGAGCTAAGAAGTCCACCCCTACTTGGGTGAACTCTTACCCTCCAACACGCCTCTTAGCTTAGTAAACTCACAAACTGGCCACAAGTCACTGGTCACAAGAGTCGTTATCATACAGACAATCTACATGTACTTCCATGTAAGCCCCTGACCTGCACTGAACACAGCTACTCCGCTGTCACTGAGGACAACACACATAGTGCAATGATAATTCTCGTTAGAGAAAATGTAGAGCATTACAAAATGTCCCTCCTAGAGAAAGCCCACAGGATCAGAGGATAGGGATGTAGAATCCAAATCCAAGGCTTGACATACGAAGTTATCATGGTCACCCTCGGTATGTGGGCCCAAACAACAGAAAGGGAAAAAAAGCATAATTAACCTCACTGACAACCCTTCCAACCCCAGCGCATGTCCAGGGTTACTTGACTTTACTTGGACACTTACCACAAATTTTGGGAAAACTGCGTTCTTTCTGATTCAGCCTGACCCAAAGGTAACACACAGGTACAGAGAGAGCGGTATGAGCTTTCCTGTGTGTGTATGCATTCTAACTTTTTAATGCTTCAGTTCTTATGTGCTCCATATAACAAAGGCAATTTCATAGCGAGGTCAAAGATTTCCAACTTTCTCTTTCCTCAGTAGGCATTCTCAGGAAGAATTAGATTGTAAAATATCAAGGTGCGAGAGTTAAGAAAAAGCTGATAAAGAAGCTGCATATGTCATGGCATCTTTGAGAAGCAACAGGACAAAGTGGTAACGTCACCTTGCTTGTAGAATGCCACTAAGGAGGTGTTACAGTACAACATACAATCAAAGGGTACGAAAAAATTTGAAAGAGAGAAGGAAATCAAATCCAGTTCATTTCTTTAAGCTACATTTCATCATTTCAGAAATCAGACTCTCTGACCTGATATCACAAATCTGAGGACCCTTACCTGCTATGAGGCTCAGTAGTAAACCACTTACCTAATCTCTTTGTACATCTCCATCCTCATGTATAAAATGGGAATAACAACAGCACCTCGAGATTGTGGGAGAGGATTAAATAAATTATTTACAGATGTACAGTGTCTAGAATAGTGCCTGGCACCTAGAAGGCCTCAGTACCTCTTAACAGTTATCCTGATCATGATCACAGTCATCTCAGGAAACACATTGCTACGGTGGACAGGAAGCAGAAACCCAATTATTATACTACAAGTTTTGTATTTAATTTGGAGGTTTCCAGAATGTGGTAGCATGAAGTATGAAAATGCACACTTCAGAAGGGGCAAAATGATGCTTCCACAAAGACACCAAACCCTAAAAAGGCTAGACTCGGGGAAGAAAAAAAAAATGTGGTTGACCTGAATAATCCACTTCCTTGAAGTACATAACACCTATAATGCAAAGTTAGATGTAGAGACTTCAGAGAAAACATGAATAATGCCTTTTGCAAACATATCTGTAGTAAAACACTGATTTCTAGCAGGCTACATATGTAGGTAACATGACACGTTGGGCCACTAATTTCTTCATTAAAAATACTCCTTCTTGATTATATATTTTGTCATAAGGTAGCTGCTAGCTCCATAATATTACTCACCACATGAACGTCTGTCATCAGATACCAAACTTAAAAACATTAAATTAAAATCTAAAAATAAGAATACAATTTAGCATATTCACACCATATTATAATATTGAATCAGATGTCAACTATATTTTCAGAAAACTATCTTATGATTCCAACACATGATTTATCCAACTTTAGTAATTTTCATGCTAGTATCCAAAACCTAGGAACCTTAGGATATACTAGTACGTTCATACCAGAATGACATACATTCTATATTCTCAATACATCAGAACTATCATAACCTCCCCAAAAGAAATCGCGCGCGCACACACACACACACGCGTGCACAAAGCAGAACAAAAAGCCACCACGACACTATTTTAGGCAAATGTCCCTAGAATAAAGAACTTATTTCAATATTATTTATTTAGGAGATGCTTTGTAAAGATTTTGTGAGGTTTGTTCAAGTGTCTTCATGTCTTAAATAACATAAGACTCTAGGTTGTACATAAAACTAACTTTTTCTAAGTCAAGGAATAAGTAAGCATAGAAGTAGTGGCTCTGACAAGTTTTTAACAATAAACACCGGAAGGAAAAATAGAAATGAATCGTCTAATCTCAGAGTTTACGTTTCATGATTATGTTAATTCTGAATCCTGAGCTTTAGTTATTTTGCAGGGAAAAAAACACCAAATATTTGAGGCTATACTCTATCCAGTTTATATTGTAAACCTGGACCATGTGCTGAGAAGATGGAGAATCATCCCTCGCAATATGGTGGTTCTGTCAGGCAAATCAAAGTCTGAATTCACTTATACTGAAGTTGTTTGAGTTGTTCAGTTTTTAAATGCTTTTCTATCAGTTTGGTGGACTAGGTTCCTGTCTTTTTCATAAATGTAATGTTCCTCCATAATAGTTCATTTTTTCTTGGTCTTTATTTCCCATCTTTTCAGCCCATCTTACTGGACAAACAACTCAATTTACTTTTTGATTTTCTTTATAATTCACGACAATATTTTGAGTCCTATAAAAATTTAAACCTCTAAACTATTTTTGTACCAGTACAGACCATTTGAAGTTTTCTTTCTTAAAAATAAACTTTAAGTGAACATAACAGTAATTTCTCTACGTGTTTTTGATCTTGTTTCACATTTCCCTTCAAGGAACTAAGGGACAATCCATTCTTTTTATTTATCTTCACATTAAAAGCATATTTGTAAAAAAAAAAAAAAACAAAACTAAAATGGGGGATTAATAGCAAAGACAGTGGGCATTTCTTATTATAGTCCAATCAGTTTGCCAGCAAAATCACCGGAGCAAATGATACGTTGCTGGAAGGGAACAATAATTCCTTCAAGACCAGGATGTGCTACTTGCCTTCTCAGAGCAGGCAAACTCCACTGAAAGACAGTAAGAGTGGTGTGCAATCTAAGCTAGTATCAGTCAGTGATCTATTAGAACACTGCCCAACCATTAACCCCTGTTTATATTGATTATAGTCAGCACCACAAATCTAGTGATCCAAACAACTACCCAACTAGGAACCAGAATGATTCCACACTAACTAGCAGAAATTATTATGGATCACAAAAATAAACGTAACCAACATTTTGACTACAGAATCAACATAAACAATTTTATATTAGTGAGACTAATAAATGTTGGGTTTTTCGTTTCATAGCTACAGGTTTTATCTTTTGGCTAAATGTGTGGAGCAGCTTACATACTTTACACACTTATGAAATAGCGTTGATCCCCAAATATCTCCACAAAACTGGTAAATACACACACATGAAGTCACTTGTTAATTTTCCCATAGCCAATTGGGTCTCGTCCGAAATGTTGAAGTTATGCTATAATTTAAGAAATGTGTTGGACAATGACAATAGCAAATTTCCATGCTTCCTTCCATATGTACCTTCTATTGCCAAAATCCTGTACTAAGGTGGGATTTTACCTACACGAGTTATAAACGTTCAAGAGAAAACGAGAATTTATAGATTACTAGATCTACAGTGAGTACTACCAACAGATGCCCTACCAATACGTTAAAAATATTTTAAATCCTCCTTTTGAAAATGTAAGATACTAGTTGATCTGCAGTGGTGTAACTTAAAAACCGACTACTATGCGTGCCTATTTAAAACCTCAATAATACTGTCCAATGCAACATTACACACTGAGAAAAAAATATAGTCAAGTATTTGGGGCACAAAACAACTATTTCGACTCGCGATTTAAAATTCTCTAGTAATAATGTACTCCCAGTTAATTTCCTGAAGTTTTATGGCATATATTCAGGCCTTTGGAGGGTTAAAAATTGTTTTCTGAAGTAGCAGAGTTGCTATGTTTTCAGACGCTGAAGCATCTGTATTCCTGAATTTGGCCGCATTTATAACAAGGGAGGGGGCCGCGAATATTTAAGATTACAAACTTCTCTAATGCATTACTCGGGTATGTCAGGGTCTTCCTGAAACTTTTGGATCTAAAATCTCTTCCGAAATCCACAAAGAGAGACCACTAAAAATCAGTTGCCATTGTGATTCGGTACCGACTACAGCTTCTTACTCTTTCTTTACACCCCTTGCCCAGAACAGCGGAGCTCTCCGAAGTCCCCATGCTGGACCACCGGAAAAGAGAAGCCAAAAGAGATCTCAAACCCTCGGTGCGAGGCAGGAGGCGGCTCTACGGAAGCGCCCCCAGCTACTCGGCAACTACCCACACGTCAGGCCCGGATCCCACTGGGAGAGGATATTTAGGAAAGGGATATAAGCCGTCGCCGTCACTTCGCGCGGATATCGGCCCTTCCCGCCGGGATCTTGTACCTGCCGCCGGCCCTTGCTCATCCCCCGCTCTCCCTCGGCCCCCATGAGGACATCCTCTTCTCCTTGCCCGCTCTCANAGGGGACAAGCCTAAAGGTGAAGAATTAGATTGAAGACGACTTTGAACTAGTTACAGTGGCAACCACGGTGACCCAGGCTTGTGTGGCCCTTAGAGGCAGAAGGTGAGAATAACGCCGCCCCCCCTCCCCAAGAGATTTTGGGCTGCCCTGTAGATACATCCTGTGTCCTCTGAGAGACAGCGGATTGTGTCAGCACCTCTGCAGATGTTAGTCCTCCCTCAGACCCGGCACTGACCACGTACTTCCCGTCCGTCAATTCACTTTCATACTTCTACTTGACATACGTTTAAAAAAAATGTCTGAAGCACTTGTTAATTCCTTTACTGTTTATTTTCCTATTATTTTGCCCGTACTATATACCCACCCTGGACAGGGCGGCGGAGTGGGCACGTGTACAGCAGTCAGGTGACCTGTCTACAGGAGCCAATGCACCTGTTTCCTTGCAGCTCTCCCCCTTTACCCTCCACAGTACAACAAACCGCAGCGTTTTCTCATTCCTGTTTCTACAGTGTACTTGTGTCCACTTTGGCCTGGGTTTCTTTTGGAAGGCTTGTATCCAACTGAGAAGTTTACTGAGCCCCTATCACATACCAGGCACTGTGATAAGTGCTAGTGAGAAATTGGTGAAGAAAAAAAATAGAGAAAGATTGCCAGCATTTAAGTTGGAGCCCAGAGGCACAGGTGGACATAAGTAAATTATCAGAAAAGTAAATGTCGAGTTGCAACTGTGATAAGGGCTATGAAGAATGAGGTACACCCTTTGATAGTGGGATGGGACCCAGTCTGGAGTGGTAGAGGGGTGGTCAGAGCTGGAAAATGACTCCAGCTGCAGTGTGACCAGAGAGAGTTAACTGGCAGCCCTGAGCTGGTGGAGGTGGGGTGAACTGGCCCCAGGCAGATGCCCCAGAATTAGAGACATGCTGGGGCCTCCAGTTCCCTTCCCACCCAACTCCTGGTCAGAGCAGCAGTGTCACTGGGGTGGAGCTCCAGTTTTAAAGCAGTGGATCAAGGGCCACATTCCTTGAGGCCACAGTACACAGGAATGACCCACTGGAATAGTCACAAGATGTGAAGACCGCAGGACAGCTCAAAGAATCTCACCGGAGGCTGGATGGGGGCAGAGCATATGCTCTTTCGCCCTAATGTACTCAAAGGGGACGGATTGATTAGAATGGCCATCCCACCAATGTGTAGGGTGTTATTCAGTTCACCCAGGGCTTTCAAATAATATATG
>NW_027528855.1:318974-320357 GCF_008692635.1 Crocuta crocuta | reverse complement strand
TTTCAAATATTTTAGGCTCTTCACAACCTCTAGAAGCCATGCTAAACCTGGTGCTGTTCCCCGAACCTGGGGTTCACTTTCATGCCTCCATGTCTCTACTCACACACTTCCGGTTCCCCAGAACAACCCTTCTCCTGAGGGTTATCAGATGGATTCCTATTAGCCAGTTACTTTACCTCAGGTGCAGAGAATTCAGTTAACTTTGCTCCTCAATCCTCAGCATATTATCATCATTAGTCCCTGCCAGGCCCCTCTCTTATTTATATTATTTTACATTGTTGATATAATTTTCCCTTGTCTTACTCAACACCCACTTTCATTCTTCCTCGAGATACCAACTGCAATGTGTTGATATAGGTCCTTGATAACTTAAGNAAACAGGCTCCAGGCTCTGAGCTGGCAGTCAGCACAGAGCCCGACGTGGGGCTCGAACCCACGAACTGCGAGATCATGACCTAAGCGAAAGTCGGACGCTCAACCAACTAGGCCACCCAGGTGCCCCTGGAAACGTTTTTCTTACTGCTTTCCCTCAACATTATGTTGTCGAATTATATCCACATTATATCCATATTGAATTAGATCCACAAATATATCCTAGTGTTTTGCTTCTTACTGCTGCAGAGTGGTCCATCGATTTTACTGATACATTTCCCTAGTGCCGGGCGTCTTGGTTACTGCCAACTCCCTGATGGTCATACTGTGGTGAAAACCCTTGTGAATGTACAAACCTTTGCGAGAATTTGTGTGTGTGTGTGTGCGCGTGCTCTCATAGAACTTTGTACATAGCTCCTGCTTTCTCACCACACTGCTTGGCGTGTTGCAGGGATTTGGTAAACGTTGAATACCTCTCCTATGATGCTTAATGTACTACAATCGCTTACTTGTATTTGAGTTTCCCTCCAGGAAGGGAAGATGTCTGAGTTTTCTTTGTATCCCTGGCAGAAACTGGTTGATTTTAGGAAATGTTTGATGAATGAATACCTGCCTAGCCTCACTTCCTGTACGTGCTTTGACTTAGTCTTGCCCACTTAACTGCATCGTAGCCTTGTTCTGATCTCTAGCTCTTGGCACGCTCCCTTTCAAGACAGCTTCGCTGAATTTGGAAAGGGGCTTGGTCCTGTTTGTGAGCCTGCTCCCCCCATATTTTCTCTCTCTCTCAGTCACTGGCAACATTTTCTTCAAGTTAGTTTCCCAGGCCTAAAGCCAAGTCATTTTGTCCTTTACTCACACACGCCGAGTCCATCAACAAATCCTTTCAGAGTCTACAATCAATTCCTCACCACTTGCGCCACTAACACCGTGTTCCAAGCCCCCATCTTCTCTTACCTGGGTGAGTGTAACAGCTTCTCTGGTCTCCCTATAGCCACTCTTACCCACTTGTCT
>NW_027528855.1:310491-318855 GCF_008692635.1 Crocuta crocuta | reverse complement strand
AAGAGACCGTGACCCTATTCAGGTGTCCATCAAGCCACTCTGCCACTTAAAATCCCTCCAAGTTGTTCCCTAAGTGTCTCAGGGTAAAAGCTAAAGTGCTTATTTATTCTGGACTCAGTGCCCTACATACTCTGGCGTCTTATCTGTCTCACCTTCTCCCTCCCCCTTCACTCCATTCCAGCCATAATGGCTTCTTTGCTGTTTCTTGAAAACCCCAGGTGAGTTCTGTCTCCTCTCACTGGAGGAGAACAGTGAGAACAGAGATTTTTGTTTCTTTTATTCAATGCTTGTCCCCAGTGCCTATCACAGTGTTTGGAACATAGGAGGTGCTTACTAATTATTTATTGACTAGATGGAGGAACGAATGAATGTGTGTTGAGGACTCAGCTGACATCAAGTCTGCTCCCCATGCCCACGTTTATCTGATATTGGAATCGATGCTTCAGCACTTCTAGCCTTGCTTAGCCCCTAACTTCCATTAAATTGCGGCCTGTTGTCTTTGCATTGATTTATTCCGTGTTATTTCCTGTTCCTTCGCAATTTGAGACCTCTGAGTCTTTTTCATGCCTCAATCCCAGCTGAAATGCCCTTTGTCCTTTCTAATTCTAGAAATCCTGTGTATCCTCTAGGACCCAGCTAAAGCTTCACTTCTTGCATGATGCTTTCTCTGACAATTTCACCTCACTTTGACCTCTCCTTTGAACTAGCTATTAGAAAAAAATGTTTTTTTAAATTAATAATCTTTATGTTTTAGAACAGTTTTAGATTTACAGGAAAATTGATGCCATCGGCGACAGTTCCAAAATCATTTTCCTGATACCCCCTCCCAGTTTCCTGTGTTATTAATATCTTGTATTATTGTGATGCACTTGCTGTCATTGATGAGCCAATATTGACACATGGTTGTTAACTGAAGTCCATAGTTGACGTTAAAGTTCACTCTTTGTGTTGTACAGTGTATGAGTTTTGACAAATGCATAATGTCATGCATCTGCCATTACAGTTTCATATAGAATAATTCCTCCACCCTAAAAATCCCTTGTGCTCCACTTGTTTATTCATCAGCTCAACCCCCTAACCCTTGGCAGCTACTGATCTTTTTACTGTCTCTATAGATTTGCCTTTTCCAGAATGTCACGTGTTTGGAATCATATAGTATGTAGCCTTTTCAGATTGGCTTCTTTCACTTAGCCACATGCAGTTAAGATTGCTCCTTGTCTTTTCATGACTTCATAGCATGTTTCATTTTATTGAGAAATAATATTCTGTCCTCTGATGTACATGTTCGTTTATCCACCTGTTGAAGGACATTTTGGTTGCCTCCAGTTTTTGTTGATTATGAAACATGCTGCTGTAAACATTCACGTGCAGGTTTGTGTGGATGTAAGTGTTCAACTCATTTTGGTAAATACCTAGGCGTGCAATAGCTGGGTTGTATGGTGACTATGTTTGGCGTTGTGAGAAACTGCTAACTATCTTCCAAAGGCACCGTGTCATGTTGCATTCCCACCAGCAACGAATGAAAGTTTCTGTGGAACACAAGCTTTTGGTGTTACCAGTTTTTCAAATTTTGTCCGTTCTAATAGGTGCGTAGAGGAATCTTGCTGTATTGCACTTCCCAGATGATTTATGATGTCTAGCAACTTTTTATTGTGTGTACTTGCCATCTATATATCTTCACTGATAAGATATCTGTTCAGATCTTTTGCCCATTTTTTAATTGGGTTGTTTTCTTACAGTTGGGTTTTAATAGTTCTTTGTATGTTTTGGATACCAGTCCTTATCAGATTGTGTTTTGCAAATATTTTCTCCCAGTCTGAGGCTTCTCTTTTCATTTACTTAACAGTGTCTTTCACAGAGCAGAGGTTTTCCATTTTAAAAATGAAGAACTTAGCAATTTTTTTCTTCATGGATCATGCTTTTGACAATTGTATCATAAAAGTCATCACCAAACCTAAGTTCACCTAGATTTTTCTCCCATGTTATCTTTTAGTAGTGTTAGTTTCCATTTAGGCCTGTGATACATTTTGAGTTAATTTTTGTGAAAGGTGTTAGGTCTGTGTATAGATTCTTTCCTTTTTTTGCATACGGATGTCCAATTATTCTAGTAACATTTTTTGAAAAGACTACTATTTCTCCATTGAATTGTCCTTGCTCTGTTGGAAATGATCAGTTGGCTATATTTGTATGGGTCTAATTCTGGTCTCTCTCTTGCATTCATTGATTTGTCCATTGTTTCATTAATAATGCCATATTCACTATACGGTATTACTGTAGATTTAAAGTGAGTCTCACAGTTGGGTATTGTCAGTCCTCTGACTTTCTTCTCCTTCAATATTCTGTTTGGTATTATGAGTCTTTTGCCTTTCCATATAAATTCTAGAATCAATCTATCAATATCCACAAAATAACTTGCTGGGATTTTGATTGCAATTGCATCGAATCTATAGATCAATTTGGAAAGAAATGATAAGAATATTGAGTCATCCTATCCATGAACATGGAATATCTCTTCATTTAGATCTTTGATTTCTTTCATTAAGGTTTTGTAGTATTCCTCATATAGATACTATACATATTTTGTGACATTTATGCCTAAGTATATCATTTTTTGGCACTGCAGTAAATACTATTGTGTTTTCAAATTCCAGTTGTTCATTGCTCATACATAAATCTTCCTCCAATCACTGCTTTTGCTATAACCCATAAATCTTGATAAGTTGTATATTTTCATTTAGCTCAAAATATTTTTAAATTTCTCTTGAAACTTCTCCCTTTACCGATGTGTTATTTAGAAGTGTGTTGTTTAATCTGCAAACAATTTGGGGATTTTCCAGTTATTTTTCTGTCATTGATTTCTACTTCAATTCCACTGAGGTCTGAAAGCAGGCATTGTATGATTTCTGTTCTTTCACATCTGTCAAGGTATGTTTTATGGAGCAGAAGGTGGACTGTCATTGTAAATGTTCCATGTGAACTTGAGAAGAAAGTGTATCCTGCTGCTGTTGGATGAAGTAGTCTGTCGATGTCAGTTAGATGGGGTTGATTGATGGAGCTGTTCAGTTCAGCTATATCCTTACTGATTTTCTGCTTGCTCAATCTATCAATTACTGACAGAAGGGTGTTAAAGTCCTCAAATATAACAATAGGTTCGTCTCTTTCTCCTGGTAGTTCTATCAGCTTTTGCCTCATGTATTTTGACACTTCTGTTGTTGGCAGCACAGACCTTAAGATATTTCATGTCTTCTCAGAGAATTGACCTCTTTGTCATTATATAATACCCCTCTTGATAATGTTCCTTGCTCTGAAGTCTGCTTTATCTGAAATTAATATAGCTACTCCACCCTTCTTTTGATTAGTGTTAATCTAGTATATTTCTTTCAGCCCTTTACTTTTAATCTATTTATATTTATATTTAAAGTGGATATTGTGCAGACAATATGTAGTTGTATCTTTGATGGTCCCCATCCTTTATTTAAAAGGTGTTTGTTTATTTTGAGAAAGAGAGATGAGGAGTGGAAGAGACAGATGAAGAGAGAAAATCCCAAGCAGGCTCTGTGCTGTCAGTGCAGAGCCCTGTGTGGGGGCTCTATCCTATGACCATGAGATCATGATCAGAGCCACAATTAAGAGTCAGATGCTTAACTGACTGAGTCACCCAGGCGGCCTGACAGTCTCCATCTTTTAATTCATTTTTGTAGACCATTCACAGTTAAGGTGATTATTGATATAATTCTAGTAATTACCATGTTTGTAACTGCTTAAACATCCATTGCACTTGTTCTTTGTTTCCTTTTTTATCTTCCTCTTTTTCTACCTTCTCTGGTTTTAATTGAGCATTTTATATGATTCTATGTTCCCTCCTCTCTTAGGATATCAATTATACTTTTGTAACATTTTTTACTTGTTTCCCTAGAATTTGCAATATATATTTACAGCTAATTTAAGTTCACTTTCAAATGATACCAAGTGGTGTCATGGGTAATTCAGATACCTTGTTATAGAGCATTCCCAATTCCTCTCTTCTCTCTCCCTTGTCATTTAATTTCACTTATTCATATACTATATACTATTATTGGTTTGAAAAAACTGTTACATGTATTTATATGTATTAGATCAATTAAGATTAAGAAAAATAAATCTCCTTTTTTTACTTTCATTTATTCCTTTTCAAAAGCTCTTCCTGTCTTTATGTAGATTTGAGTTTCTGACCTGCATCACTTTCCTTTTCTCCAAAGAAGTTTTTTTTTGTTTCTTTTTTTTTTATGTATTTTTATTTATTTCTAGGAGAGAGAGAGACAGCGTGAGCAGGGGAGGGTCAGAGAGAGAGGGAGTCACAGACTGAAACAGGCTCCAGGCTCTGAGCCGGCAATCAGCACAGAGCCCGACGCGGGGCCCGAACCCACGAACCGCGAGATCATGACCTAAGCGAAAGTCGGACGCTTAACCGACTAAGCCACCCAGGCGCCCCAAGAAGTTTTTTTTTTAAATATTTTTTTTATTTTATTTCTGAGAGACAGACAGAGACAGCGTAAGCAGGGGAGGGGCAGAGAGAGATGGAGACACAGAATTCAAAGCAGGCTCCAAGCTCTGAGCTGTCAGCACAGAGCCCGATGCGGGGCTCGAACCCACGAACCATGAGATCATGACCTGAGCCGAAGTCTGACGCCCAACCGACTGAGCCACCCAGGCGCCCCTCTCCAAAGAAGTTTTAACATTTCTTGCAAGGTAAACCTACTGGTTAGAAATTCTCTCAGGCTTCAGCTGACAACATTTATATTTCTTCTTAACTTTTGAAGGATAATTTCACTGTGTACAGAATTCTAAGTTTTTTTTTTTCCATTTCAACAATTTAAGTATTTTACTATACTCTAGTTTTGTTTGCATTGCTTCTGATGAGGAGTATGAGGTACCTCTCCTTACACCTCCATGGGTTAACCTGACTTCTTCCAAGTTTGATCTTTAGTTTTCTCCAGTTTGAACATTTTNCTCCTGTTATCCCTGTCATGCTGGTGTTTCAATTGTTCCTCATTCTTGGATATTCTTTTTTGTTTTTTTTCTTCTTCCAGAAGTTGTTTTCTTTTTGCATTTCTTTTTGGGAAGTTTTCATTTACGTATCTTCAAGCTCACTGACTGTTTCCTCAGCCATGCCCAGTCTACCAACGAGCCTATCAAAGGCATTCTTCATTTCTGTTACCGTGTGTTTTTATTCACAGTATTATTTTATAACATATATATTATTATACATTATTTCTATCATTTTTTAATTCTTTCTTAGAGATTTCATCCCTCTGCTCACACTACTAATTTATTTTACTTCATACATACACATTTTTAGTTATTTCTATTATCAAACAATATCAAACTTACAGAAAAACTGTGAGTACAATACAGAGGCCTTTTTTCCCGTGAGCTATTAGGAAGGAAGCTGATGACCTGATGCCCATTACTTCCCAATACGTCAGTGCATATTTCCTACAAAGAAGGACATTCTGTGTATAATGAGAATACCATCATCAAAATCAGGAACTAACATTGATAATAAAATATGAATAAAATGCTACAATAAAAATACTATCTCATCCTGATATTCCCTTCAAGTTTGGCCAATTATCTCAGCAAAGCCATTTATAGAAAAAGGATCCAGTCTACAGTAATATTTTTATGTTTAATTGCTGCGTATCTATAATAGTTACTTGGTTTTACCTTGATTTTCATGCTTTTGACACATTTCAAGATTATAGGCTACTTATTTTGTACAATTTTACTCAAATTGGGTTTATATTATATTTTACCAATATTAGATTCAGTTTTATACATCTTTGGTAGTAATACTGAAGTGATGCTGTGTTTTTCTTCCTTTTTTTATAAGAAACCTTTTGGAGAAAGTGTGCTTATGCTGGGCAGGTGCAGGGTGAGGGGAGACATAAAGAGAGGGAGACAGAGAGACAGAGAGAGAGAGAATATGTTAAGCATGCTCCATGCCCCACACAGAGCCCAATATGGGGTTAAATCTCACAACCCTGATATCATGGCCTGATCCAAAATGAAGAGTCAGATGCTTAATTGATTGAGCCACCCAGGCACCTCTGATGCTGTGTTTTTCTTTTTTTTTTTTACATGTTTTATTTATTTCTAGTAGAGAGAGAGAAAGACAGCGTGAGCAGGGGAGGGTCAAAGAGAGAGGGAGTCACAGACTCTGAAACAGGCTCCAGGCTCTGAGCTGGCAGTCAGCACAGGGCCCGACGCGGGGCTCGAACCCGCGAACCACGAGATCATGACCTAAGCGAAAGTCGGTCGCTTAACCGACTAAGCCACCCAGGCGCCCCTGATGCTGTGTTTTTCTTATTGCATTCTGTTCCTGCTTGTTACGTTACTGTTATGTTCATGAAAATATATTTCCTCCTCAAATTTCCACTGAAACTGTAATGCTGGAACTTTTAAGGTATAAGGGCAGGAAAAACCAGATTAGAGACAACAGCACTAATTGTAAGTTGGAAACCAGTTGTACATATGGTACCTGAATTTGAATTTTCTTTTTTTATGTGTTTATTTTATTTTTTGAGAGACAGAGAGTGAGTGGGGAAGGGGCAGAAAGAGAGGGAGACACAGAATCTGAAGCAGGCTCCAGTCTCTGAGCTGTCAGCACAGAGCCCGACGGGGCTTGAACCCATGGACTGTGAGATCATGACCTGAGCCGGAGTAGGACGCTTAACCAACTGAGCCACCCAGGTGCCCCTCCATTAGAATCTTTAACATACTAATCATAGTTATTTTAAATTCCCTGTCTGATCCTTCTAAAACCAGTGTCATATTTTAGTCTTATTCCTGTGTTTGCTTTAATTGTTCACACTGTGTTTTTTTCTTGCCTTTTAGCATGCCTCTCAATTTTTTGTTGAAATCCAGGCATGATGTATTGGGTAATAGAAACTGAGTTAAATAGGATTTTAGGTTGAGGTTTTATGTTAATTTGGATAGAAGCTGGGCTGTGTTTAGTATTTGTTCCATCTGTGGAGGGCAGAGGCTTTAGTTTCCTCTAGTATCCTTTGTTATCTGTGGGTTTCCCTAAGTACTCCTTCTTACATCGTCTGTCTCTCAGCTCTCTTACTTCTAATCCACTGGAGCCCTGTTGATGTGGTGGCAAGGTGTTAGGGAGAGGAAGCATTCTATCATCTTATGATTAACCCCCAGAGTTTTAGTAGGGCCTGAGTCCCTGGGCTGTGTTCTTCAGAAGCACTTAGTTTTTTTCTCCCTTCAGGTGATATAGGAAGGTTAGAGGGGACTCATTTTGGCAAATAGTCCCTCTCCCAGGTCAGAACAGGCTCTGGTAAGTAATTTCCCCTGGCTAGTAGGCTTTTGTTGTGGAGAACACAGATTGTATTTTAGAACGATTGCTTTTTCCCACCTTCTGCAGGAAACAGGAGGGAATTTTTCTCTGATCTTCACTGTGAAAACATGGTGGGTTCCTGGAAGCAAAGCCCATGAAAATATAGGTGTCCCCCCCAAGATAGGTCCCCCAGGAGTTTTTAACTCCCAACCAAGTCTCACCCAGCCTCAAGCAATTTATCAGAACCACCATTTAAGTGTTCCTAATAATAATTGGCTCCAGCAGTTTCTGCCTTAGGTAATCTCTGCTGTGATTCTCTGTATTCACCTGTCTCTCCACATTTTGGGCGGGCAGTTTGCCCTGTGACCTCAGTTCTCTGGGTCTAATGAAAGTCACGGCTTTTCTTTTTGCTTAGCATCTTTCTTGTTGTGAGGCCGGGAGTGACAACTTATAAGCTCTATACATGTCAGAGCTCAATATTAGACATCTGAGTTGGAGTTTCTCTTGTACCTTGGGGTTGAGTGTCAGGAGTCCTATTCATAGTCCAAACATCACCAATAAGCCTGCACAAGTACAAGTATTAGCTTTCAAGGTCAGTTCAGTATTCACTTCATTATGAGATAATTATATTATTTACTTTTTATCCATTAAGAACAAATTAGCATGCAATCTATGGCAGGCACTGGGCTGGCTAACTCCCCTTCCATTCCCAGCCTTATTCCCCCTTGTCTGTCCTACCCCAGGGACCAGAAAAACCTACGTGTGTGTGTGTTTCCAGCCACCTCAACCTGGAATGGCCACATGGCATATTTCTTCTCCTTCTGCTTCTGCTTTTTGAAATTAGATGTAAACATGAGCTAATTGGGAAGTTTCTGAGAAAGTATTTGCTTTTTTGAGAAAAGGGGACAGATTTGGGTGGTGTGGACTCTTCCATAATATCTGCCTTGATTGTAGATTTGCTACCGAAATCTGGGGAAACCATGAGGGGAGGGCCAAGTAGCCTCAGAGAACCAGTGCCAGTAGCCACATACCACCAG
>NW_027528855.1:303689-310369 GCF_008692635.1 Crocuta crocuta | reverse complement strand
ATACCACCAGATTTCTTGTGTTAGAAAAATAAACCTTTATCTGATTGAGCCTTCTTAAGGTGGCTTCTCTATAACCTATAGAGATAGGAACTTATAACTCACAGAGCACCTAACCTATATGAAGTCGGAGGTAAAAAACTAAGAAGTGAGTCTAATAGATAAATAGTAGGAAGAGCATGAGGAAGTTTGGCTACAATGAAAGAATAATGTTGACATCCACCTATTCAAAGTACTAAAGCAAGGGTTAGTTTTTTTTTTTTAACTTTTTATTTATTTCTGAGAGTGAGAGTGACAGCGTGAGTAGGGAGGGTCAGAGAGAGAGGGAGAAACAGAATCTGAAACAGGCTTCAGGCTCTGAGCTGGCTGTCAGCACAGAGCCCGACACGGGGCTTGAACCCATGAACCATGAGATCATGACCTGAGCCGAAGTCAGACGCTTAACTGACTGAGCCACTCAGGTGCCCCTAGTCTTTCTTTTAAAAATGTCTATTTATTTTGAGAGAGACAGAGGGAGAACATGAGTGGGGGAGGGACAGAGAGAGAGGAGAGAGAATCTCAAGCAGGCTCCATGCTAACGGAGCCTGACACGGGGCTCGAACTCACAAACCATGAGATCATGACCTGAGCCAAAATCAAGAGTCAGGTGCTTAACTGACTCAGCCACCCAGGCACCCCAAGGAGGATTAGTCTTAATATTGAAATACCGACTGCCATTTGTTATACACATATGTTATGGGAGATGTGGAGGGAATGTTGATTCTGTATAAGTTCAAAGTGCCAGTGACCAGTAGCATGGGAAAAGGGCAACTTTCAAGATGTGGGGCTATGGTAGTGTCCCAGTGCTGCACAGATGGAATTAACCAAAGGATAGCTTTCTCAAATTGTCTGAATTAGGGGTAAGACGCTCTTCCTTAGCCAGTTGTCTTGGGCAAGTTATTTGATCTCTCTGTGCTTCGGTTTCCTTATCTGTGAAATGGGGATAATAAAAGTGTGCACCTCATGGGGGGTGGGCATTAAAAGAGATAACCTATGTGAAAAGCTTAACTTGTGTCTGCATACCGTAAGTATTGTATCAACAGTGTTAGGACTGAGTTGTACACATAGCCTTCTGCCTTGCATTGCTGTCACCAGTCACAAACTCACACAGAACATTGTCTCACTGGGGAGCAGCACACATAACTTCACATGTCAAGGAATATTCCAAGAAGGGCTCTTGATGCCTGGGAAATGTTTCTAAGTTGCAATAGACCTTGATTTGATCATTATTTGTACTCACTGACCTGCCAAAATTAAGTGAACGTTAACCCAGAGAGCAGTAAGTAAAGCCCTTCAGAAGCATAAGATTGCTTAGTAAGAATCATATTTAGAGTTCTTCCAGGAATTGACTAAGCTTGAAAGTCTGTATATCTTTATTGAAGTGTGGGATATCGTCCATCTTCTATCTCCTGGTATTTTTCTCATGCCCGTTATTTCTAACAGATTATTTAAAGAGGTTGTCAGTTGTCACTGTCTACAGTAGTACTGAGGCAGTACATGTCGTGCGTGGGGCTCCATTTATCAATACGGTTACATTTGATTACATATCACTTAAACTTGACAAATATTGACTTAATGAAAGGATTTTAAAAGTTATTTTGTGTATTATTCTCATGTAATAAGCCCCGAGGCCGGCAGTGTGGAGCTGGTATGGAGCCTCCTTCTGCTTTCCACATAATGTTTGTGATGTCCCCATGCTTGCAAGTTGGCTGCTCCTTCTCTAGGCCTTGAGTTTACATGTTATGCAGGAAAAAGAGGGAAGAAGAGAATGCACAAGGCACGGGCCAGCTGCTCTCTAAAAAAAAAAAAAAATCAGGCAAACAGTANGGCTGTGAGCCCCACACTCTGCATCCACAGGGTTAGCTGTGCAACAATAATAGCTGAGGAGCTGACGATGGCAAACTGGTTGACAGAGAAGAGGGTTATCAGTGACATGTAGAGATTTTTGCATCTGGCCTCTATTAAAAGGTTGCTGATTTTGAAGGAGTAAAGGAAAGCCCAACCTCAGAAATCTGTAATTATTATATTGTAAAGCTATGTTCTAGAGCTTTCTTGGTTCTCTCTTTATTGGCAAACCTGCCTTTTCAGAATTATTGGGAAAAAATATTTTCCATGATCTTTAGTATCTAGGCAGAGCAGGGCTCAGACTCTTTCTGGAGAACTGACATAAAAATATTTCAGCCATTTAGAAATTAACGGGACAAGGGCAGACTGAGGAATGGTGATAGACCAAAGGTGAGTAAAAGGATGTGATGACAAACTACAATTTGGTATCCAAGGTTGGATCTTAGGAGAGATGAGAGAAGGTAGCAGAAAAACTAGTGAAATCCAAATAAAATCTACAGTTTAGTTAGTAGTGCACAGAAGTTGGTTTCTTGGTTGTGACAAACATAACAAAGTAATGTGTATCTTAACACTAGGGGAAACTGAGGGCTTATGCAAACTCTATATTATCATCTGTAACTATTCTGTAACAGTTATTACAGTATACAGTAATATNTTTTAAAATTTATTTATTTCTAGGCGAGAGAGAGAAACAGCGTGAGCAGGGGAGGGTCAGTGAGAGAGGGAGACACAGACTCTGAAATAGGCTCTAGGCCCTGACCTGGCAGTCAGCACAGAGCCCGACGTGGGGCTCAAACCCACGAACCGTGAGATCACGACCTAAGCGAAAGTCGACGCTTAACCGACTAAGCCACCCAGGCGCCCCTGGAGGAAAAATTCTTACGTGACAAACTGTTTCCACTTAATTACCAGCAACTGTAATTAGAGTGAATGGGAGCCACGTGTATTAGTATGAGCCTAAGGTATTTTCACAGCTGGAATTTAGACATGTCCTGAAAGTTGATGGGACAGAGGCCCACCATGAGTCTGTTTTTCATGAGGGATGCAAAGTCTATTATGACAGAACTTACGTTTGGAGTGGAGAGAGCAAGCAAATGTGGTTCAAGGACTGAGACCACCACGGGACAGGATGACCAATTTTAAGCATAGTGTGTTGTCATTCATTCAGATTGTATCCTAGTTCTAGACTCCCTGGCATCATGTCAGAGTTCTAGATGTACGAGAAGCAGTGAAAGAGCTCCTAAAGCTTGCCGACAGAGGGTGTGAGGTGTCAGTTGCATTAGGGCCATGATTTTCTCCAAGCAGTAGACATGGCTCCAGCTGTTTTTGCGGCAACGGCAGTGTGCATCCTTAATTTTCTCATCGCAGGGCCTTCAGGAATGGATCCAAGCATCAGGGGTGTGAAGGGCGGGCAGAGATGTCATGAGGGATGCTTCTAGTTGGCAGTGGTAGCATAGTTTTAGTGCGAGGACATATCAGTATTGGGAAAGAGGGAAATATAAAATGCCACGGGAGCCAAGAAAGCTGGTTCTAGAAGAACCAGGGGACTCACCAGAAGTGTGTTTGAGAAACCAAACAGGCTGACATTTTGTCAGCACCAAATAGGAGCATGGGCAGAGAAATACTCACGTGTGACTGCCATTGTGACTTCCTTCTACATGGAGGCTGGTATGACCTGAGAATCACAGTTTATATGAGAACTCATTTTGCAAGACCTCACGTTAGAAATGATTGCTACTTTGCTGGGTTCTTTTAGTACATGAATTCTGACTCATGGATGCTGACCAAAATACAGAATGATAAAAAAGGAAATGAAAGTCAGTTTGGCTTGAAAGATGTGTATTTGAAAATGCTACTTTCCTCAAGTAAATGGTGATCTTGTCTTGTAAGAAAGAAAATAAGCTACATTTTAAACAGATTAATTAATTGGTCAGTTTCAACGAATAATAATATTCAGGAGAAATTAATTCTTNGTTGTAATTTTTAAATTTGAAGCTTCTTTACCATAACGAATTTCTGAAAATGCTTGCAATAAACCTAGAGGAAAACCAGGCAGAGTTTTATTTTTTACTTGAAAAAAATTTTTTAAATGTTTTACTTAATTTTGAGAGAGAGATAGAGACAGCGTGAGCAGGGGAGGGTCAGAGAGAGAGGGAGATACAGAATCCAAAGACAGGCTCCAGGCTCTGAACTAGCTGTCAGCACAGAACCCGACGCAGGACTCAAACCCACGAACTGTGAGATCATGACCTGAGCCGAAGTTGGATGCTTAACTGAGCCACTCAGGCGCCCTAGGCAGAGTTTTAACATTAAAAGTCAACTTATAGCTTGAAATAAAAGATTTCCTCATTTTAATGGAGTTACAAAGCCTTATAAGTGGAGAGGGAGACTTTGAACATAGATTCCAACTCCAGCCTCTCTCCCTCTCTTGAGACCGATGCTGATACCTCCAGCTATTAGGTACAGGTCAAGCCTTGGGCTCTGCATGAGCTCCAGTGGAGAGAACTCTATGGGACTTTCTCCTCCACGGGCTGCAGAAACACCTGGCGGCCAGCATTCGGGAGCCCTGGGCTTCGGGGGAATGCTCTACAGCCCAGGGAAAGCTTGGGGCTCAGAGCAAAATGGAGACCTCCATACATGGCAATGTATCTGCTTCCTTGTTTGTGACCTGCAAATACATGAGAGAAGAAGAGGGTCTATAGGCTGAAGGAGGTCACCAGGTTCCCAACCCGGGTGGTGGGAAAAGTCAGGCGAAATAGGCTTTCTAGGACACCGGAAAGCTGGGGGATAAAGTGTTGCCCAGGAGCACTGTGGCACCAACTCTACCCCCTGCCCTGGCAGGGGTCAAGTCCCAGCTGGGAATCAGGAGAGCTCAGTGTTTGTAAACCTTGCCGTCAGGGAGAGCACCCAGATTATTCAAATTGTTCAGAATGTGATGTGAGCTTGAGAATACAGGGGCAGCAGCGTAGTAATTTGGCTACTTTCTCTGACCTGGCGGTACCCTGCCTGCATGGGAAGTGCCACTGGAAGCCGCACCCCCAGTGGCACTTAGAAGCCAGGGAAAAGCCCGGGAAAAGTATACTGCCTCTTCCCCCATACTCTGGTAGCCATTAGTGCTGTTTACCAAATAGTTCTAGTCTCTCCCTCTCTAGGAAATTGGTAGAATCTTAATGTTTCTGTGGCCTGTTTTGTTTTGTTTTTGTCTATTTTATTGTTTTTATTTTTTAATAGCAAAACGGAGGTAGACCCCTGAATGGACGGGGAATGAGACGTTCAGGCAGGGGCCTGATGAAGTATCTCAAATAGATGCTTCAGGTCCTGTTACTAAAGATGGTTAAATAGGAAGTTAGGGGTGTTGTGAAGACCAGCTTGAGACTCCCAAAGATAAGTTGCTAAGTTTTCAGGCAGGGATTTCATAGTACCCAGGGCTTTTAGAAATGGGAGGTGGTAACAGCAATGATGAAAAAGCTTTAACTTTCCTGGACTTAACTCTCCTTGTAGAATTTGTCCAAAATCCAGAGACTATAAAACCAGGGGATTAAATAAATACCTAAAGTTTTAAAAGTAGGAATGGATAATTATAATACCAGTAAAGGTTAAAAAGCTTTGTTTTTATTAACTTTCCCTGAAAAACTGGCTAAGGAGGAAATGGCCTTCAAGTTAAAAGTTTTTTTTTGTTAAAAGTAACTCTTGTAAAATGTGTTCCAACCTTTCCCCTTAAAAGGCAGCTGGAATCTTTGAGCTCTGTGATTTATGTAAGTGAATTCTTTTGCTCTTAAGTGATGGTCAGAGGACAAAGATTCAGAAATAATTTTCTACATGGAATTTGACCCTCCCCCCAAAAAATGTGTATGTAAATATGACATAAAACTTCCATTGGTTAATGGCCCAAAAAACAATGTTCTATCTGACATTTTGTTCAAAAGATGACTGAGTATATGCATGCATTTTGGACACGTAGATCAGAAAATGTTGCAACTTTCCATGGGTCTGAGCAATTGATGCCTTAAGTTTTGACATTTCCATGATGTTCTGTGCCTCTAAGTGTACTGAACTGAAATGGCCTTGAGGTACTTTAGGTAAAGGATTAAAATAACTCTAATTTTAACGAATTAAGCACCTTACTTTACCTCAGCCATGATTACTTATGGAAGAAGATGATCTTGCTGGACTGTGATGGTACTGAGCTTGAGGACAAGTGGGCAGTTGTCAGTAAGTCCAGACTGTTGTTATTGAATAGTCCCTCTCCACGGCAACAAGACTTGGGAAAAGAATAGTTTCTTTGTTTTCTTCCCCTTAGAATGTTTTAAAATATCAGCTTGGGCCTGAGGTATCTGAGCTGACACAGAGAATTTGTATGATCCTTTTAATAAAAGCTGGGGAAATGTAGGTTTAAAAGATGGCAGGGGTACTTCAATGGGCACTATCAGACAAAATGGAAATCTGTTGTATTCACAGTGCAATAGTAGTTCTGCATTGAGCACACAAGAAAAGAGAGAGTAGGAGGAGATCCAGCAAGACATCTTAGAACACCCATCTCGCCACTTTCCTAGGTCACAGTGGGCTTCTCTGACAGGTACAGCCAGAGCCAACCAAGGTGAAAGATGTCAGAGTCTCATTTTAGACCTAACGACACTAGCAGATCAAAAGCGAGGATATAGAGAAACATCTATCATGCAAGTGGATGTCAAAAGAAAGCCAGAGTAGCAATATTTATATTGGACAAAGTAGACTTTTTTTTTTCTTTTATTTATTTATTTAAAAAAAAATTTTTTTTTTAAATTTATTTCTAGGAGAGA
>NW_027528855.1:294445-302296 GCF_008692635.1 Crocuta crocuta | reverse complement strand
CTGAAACAGGCTCCAGGCTCCGAGCTGGCAGTCAGCACAGAGCCCGACGCGGGGCTCGAACCCACGAACCGCGAGATCATGACCTAAGTGAAAGTCGGACGCTTAACCGACTAAGCCACACAGGCGCCCCAGGACAAAGTAGTCTTTAAAACAAAGAGTGTAATAAGAGACAAAGAAGGGCACTGTATCATAATAAAGGGGACAATACAACAAGATATAACAATTATAAATACTTATGCACAATACATAGAAGCACCCAAATACCTAAAAGAGTTAATAACAGGGGTGCCTGGGTGGCTCAGTTGGTTAAACATCCGACTTCGGCTTAGGTCACGATCTCACGGTTCATGGGTTTGAGCCCCGCATCGGCCTCTGTGCTGACAGCTAGCTCAGAGCCTGGGGCCTGTCTTCAGATTCTGTGTCTCCCTCTCTCTCTGACCCTCCCCTGCTCACACTGTTTCTCTCTCTCTCTCTCTCTTTCTCTCTCTCTCTCTCTCGGAAACAAATAAAACATTAAAAAATTTCTTAAAAAGTTAATAACATAAAGGAACTAATCCATAATAATACAATAGTAGGGAACTTTAACACCCCACTTACATTGGTGGACAGATACTCTAAACAAAATATCAATAAGGAAACGATGGCTTTGAATGACACACTGGACCAGATGAATTTAACAGATATATTCAGAACATTCCATCTTAAAACAACAGAGTACACATTCTTTTCAGGTGCACACAGAACATTCTCCAGAATAGATCACGTATTAGTCCATAAAACAAGCCTTAAGAATTTTTCAAGAAGATAGAAATCATACATTTTTTTCTGACCACAATGCTATGACAGTAGAAGTCAACCACGAGAAGAAATGTGGAAGAGAACACAAATACATGCTGTTTAAATAACACGCTACTAAATAATGAATGGTTCAACCAGGAAATAAAAGAAAAAATGCAAAAGTACCTGGAAACAAATGAAAATGAAAACACAATGGTCCAAAACCTTTGAGATGCAGCACAGTCGGTTCTAAGGGGGAAGTATATACTAAGACAAGCCTACATCAAGAAGCAAGAAAAATCTCAAAGAAACAACCTACACCTAAAGGTGCTAGAAAAAGAACAACAAATGCAGAAGGAAGGAAAGCATAAAGATTAGAGCAGAAATAATTGATATGGCAACTTTAAAAAGCATTACAATAGATCAATGAAACCAGGAGCTGGTTCTTTGAAAAAGAAATCAATAAAATTGATAAACCTCTAGCAAGACTTATCAAGAAAAAGGGAAATGAGTCAAATAAGTGAAATCGCAAGTGAGAGAGGAGAAATAACCAACACCACAGAAATATGAACAATGATGAGAGAATATTATGAAAAACTACATGACAACAAATTGGACAACCTGGAAAAATGGATAAATTACTAGAAATATATAAACTACGAAAATTGAAGCAGGAAGAAATAGAAAATTTGAACAGACCCACAACTAGCAATGAAATAGAATCAGTAACCACAAAACTCCCAACAAAAGTCCAGCACCATATGGCTTCCCAGGGGAATTCTACCAAACATTTAAAGAGGAATCAATACCTATTCTTCTCAAACTATTCCAAAACATAGAAAAGGGAGGAAAAATTCCAAATTCAATCTACGTGGCCAACATTATCTGGATACCAAAACCTGATAAAGACACACTAAAAAAGAGAAAAACAGGCCAGTATCCCTGATAAACATAGATGCAAAAATCCTCAACAAATTACTAGCAAGCCAAATTCAACAATACATTAGAAAAAATCATTCACCACAACTAAATGGAATTTATTCCTGGGTTCTTAGGATGGTTAAATATTGCAAATCAATCTATGTTATATATCACATAAATAAGAGAAAGGATAAGAACCTTATAATCCTTTCAATAGATGCAAAAAAAAAAAGCATTTAACAAAGTACGACATCCATTCATGATAAAAACCCTCAGCAAAGTAGGTTTAGAGGGAACATACCTGAATATAATAAGGGCCATATATGAAAAACCGACAGCTCACATCATCCTAAATGAGGAAAAACTGAGAGCTTTTCCCCTAAGGCCAGGAGTAAGACACAGATTTCCACTCTCAGCAATTTTATTCAGCATTGTACTGGAAGTCGTAGCCACAGCAATCAGACAATAAAAACAAATAATAGGCATCTATATCAGTCAGGAAGAAATAAAACATTCCTTATTTGCAGGCCATGATAGTACTTCTAGAAAATCTGATAGACTCCCCCAGAAAACTGCCAGAACTCACAAATTCGGTAAAGTTGCATGATACAAGACCAATGACCAGAAATCTGTTGCATTTCTATACACCAACAATGAAGTAGCAGAAAAAGAAATAAACAATCCCACTTAGAATTGCACCAAAAATAATATGATAGCTAAGAATAAACCTATCCAAAGAGGTGAAAGACCTGTACTCTGAAACTTAAACACTGATGAAAGTAATTGAAGATGACACAAAGAAAGGGAAAGACATTCCATGCTCATGGATTGGGAGAACAAATATTGTTAAAATGTCTATACTATGCAAAGCAATCTACACATTTAATGAATCCTTATCAAAATACCAATAGCATTTTTCACAGAACTGGAACAAACAATCCTAAAATTTGTATGGAACTGTGAGGGACCCCAAATAGCCAAAGCTATCTTGAAAAAGAACAGCAAAGCTGGAGGCATCACAATTCAGGACTTCAAGTTACTGCAAAGTTACTTCAAGTTACTGACCACTGCAAAGCTGTGGTCATCAGGACAGTATGGTACTGGCACAAAAACAGATTCATAGAACAATGGAATGAATAGAAAACTCAGAAATAAACCCACAACTGTATGGTCAACTACTCATCAACAAAGCAAGAAATAATATCCAATGGAAAAAAAGTCTCTTCAACAAATGGTGTTGGGAAAACTGGACCACTTTCTTACACCATTCACAAAAATAAATTCAAAATGGATGCACGACCTAAATGTGAGACCTGAGACCATAAAAATCTTAGAAGAGAAGACAGTAACTATTTTGACATGGGCCATAGCAACTTCTTTCAAGATGTCTCCTGAGGCAAGGGAGACAATCAAAAATAAACCATTGGGACTCCATCAAAATAAAAACCTTCTGCACAGCAAAGGAAACAATAAAACCAAAAAGATAACCTATGGAATGAGGAAAACTATTTGCAAATGACATATCCAATAAAGCTCTAGTATCCAAAACACATAAAGAACTTCTAAAACTCAACATCCAAAAAGCAAATAATCCAATTTAAAAATGGGCAGAAGACATGAACAGACTTTTTCTCTAAAGAAGGTATACAGATAGCTAACACACATATGAAAAGATGCTCATCATCACTTAGCATCAGGGAAATACAAATCAAAGCTACAGTGAGGTACGACCTCCCACCTGTCAGAATGACTAAAATCAATAACACAAGAAACAAGAAGTTTGGGTAACGATGTGGGGAAAAAAATAACTCTTGTGCATTGTTGGTGTAAATGAAAACTGGTGAGGCCACTGTGGAAAATAGTATGGAGGTTCCTCAAAAAGTTAAAAATAGAAGTAAGTTATGATCCAGCAATCACACTACTGGGTATTTACCTAAACAATGCAAGAACACTAATTCAAAGGCATACATGTTCCCCTATGTTTATAGCAGCATTATTTACAATAGTCAGGATATCTATATCCATATATCTATATCTATGTCTATTTATAGAAATCTTGCCATTTGCAACGACATGGATGGAGCTGGAGAGTATAATGCTAGTAAGTCAGAGAAAGAGAAATATGTCAGAGAAAGACAAGTACCATATAATTTCATTCATGTGTGGTATTTAAGAAAGAAAACAAGCAAGGGGAAAAAACGAGAGAGACAGAGGGAGAAATCATGAAACAGTTCTTAACTGTAGAGAACAAACTGATGGTTATCAGAGGGGAGGTGGATGGCGGATAGGTTAAATAGGTGATGGGGACTAAGGAGGGCACATGTCATGATGAGCACAGGGTAATGTATGGAAGTGATGAATCACACTATATGGTACACCTGAAACCAATATAAAAGTATGTTAACTAACTGGAATTAAGTTAAGAACTTAGTAAATCATGAGAGACTCTTAACTATAGAGAACAAACCGAGGGTTGTTGGAGGGTAGGTGGGTGGGGGATGGGCTACATGGGTGATGGGCATTAAGGAGGGTGCTTATAGTGATGAGCACTAGGTGTTGTATGTAAGTGATGAATCTATAAATTCTACCCGTAAACCAATTTTACCGTATATGTTAACTGACTAGAAATTAAATAAAACATTGAAATCAAAAACAAAATAAAAACTTAAGATGTCACTCAAACAGGCAAAGGAAGTTAGACAGGACCTGGTGGAAGAGAAGCTGCAGTCCTCACCTCCAGAGCTCAGAGAAGAGTTTGAGCACAGGCACAGGGGAGATGTAGAATTAGAAAAACAAAACACTGTTCAGAAAACTGAACTCTGGGGAGAGAACCTTGACTGAGCCCTAGCCCCAAGCAAGATTGCTGCTGAAAGCAGGTGCTGATTGGACATGCAAAATGAGAACTGCTAGTATTACTGGCCCTAGAAAAGGGTTAATCTAAAGCAGTGGAATTCCTGAAGAATACATTACTGGCCCCGGTCCCACCCAAGTATGAGTAGGAATTTCAACCCTTAGCTGGCCTGCTATGGTCTGGCAAAACCATATTCTGTACTTGAATCTTCTGTGGGTTGTATTCACTACATTGCTTGGAAGGGATGGACTTTGCAATTTATCACTATGTTGAATGCAAAACTGGGCTATTTTGTTTCTTTGGGTTGTTTTTATTATTGGAGTATAATTTACATAAAGCACAATGTGCTGTTCTCAATGTACAGTTCTATGAGCTTTGACAAATGGTTACAGTTGTATAACTACAGCCTTGCCCTCTCACACCCAGCCCCTGGCAAACACTCTACTCTATTTTCTTTCCTTACATTCTTACCCTTCTAGAATGTCAAATTAATGTATTCATACATATGTAGCCTTTTGAGTCTGAATTTTTACACTTAGAAAAATGCATTTGAAATTCATGCATGTATTGGTTCATTACTTTGTATTGCTGAGTAGCATTACATCTTGTGTATATGTACACGTGCCACAGTTTTTTCATCCATTTGCTATTTGGAGGCCATTTGTGTTGTTTCCTGTTTAGAGAGATGATGAATAATCCTGGCATAAACATTTGTGGGGAGATATTTGTGTGAATACAAGTCTGTTTCTCTCAAGTAGATAGATACCCAGGAGTGAGATTGCTATGTCATATGGTAAACGTGTAATTAACTTTATAAGGAATTGCCAGCCTCTTTTCAACAGTAGCTGTACTATTTTGCATTTCGACCAGCAATGTATACATGTTGCTCAGAATTTTTGCCAGCACTTGGTATTTTTACTTTTAAAGAGTCATTCTGATAGGTGTGTAGTGATACCACAGTTGGTTGTTAGTCTGTATTTCCCTTACGGGTAGTCAAGTTGATTTCATGTGCTTATTATCCATTCATGTATCTTTAAAAAAAATTTTTTTAATGGTTATTTATTTATTTTGAGAAAGAGGGAGAGAGAGCAGAGGAGGTGCAGAGAGAGAGAGCAGGGGAGGGGCAAAGAGAAAGGGAGAGAGAGAATCCCAAGCAGGCTCCACACTCAGTGTGGAGATTAGCGTGGGGCTCTATCTCATGACTCTGAGATCATGACCTGAGCCGAAATCAAGACTCGGATGCTTAATCGATGCAGCTATGATGCAGCTATGCAGGTGGCCCTATCTTTTCTTATAAATTACCCAAAAATCTTTTGTCCGTTTAAAAAGTACATTTGTTTCTTCTATTACTCTGGATCTATGTCCTTTGCTGCATATGTGTTTTGGAAAGATTTTCTCCCAGTCTGTAGCTGGTCTTTTTCATTTTTTTAATGTATCTTTTGAAGAGCAGTAATTTTTAATTTTGATGAAGTCCAACTTATTTATTTATGCTTTATAGATTGTGCTGTGTGTGTTCTACCTAAAAAATCTTTTCTTAGGCCAAGGTGGTAAAGCTTTATTCCTATGTCATCTTCTAGAAGTTTTATAGTTTTAGCTTTTAGCTTTATCATCCACTTTAGTTTAACTTTTGAATAAGGTGGGAGGTATGGGTTGTGCTTCAATTTTTTTTCAGGTGAATATCCAATTGTTTTAGCACCACATGTAGGGTTTGGCTGGAAGACAGAGGTGAGTGGAAATAAAGGGCTTTGAAAAGAAAGGGAGAGGTGGGTAGGGTAGAGTGAAAGTATTCTAAATGTTTCATCTTACTGGCATGGGGAAAAATGGAGGAGGAAATGGAGCATTTTGATACCTTATTTTAAATAAAGAATAATGAAATATGTGTTATTAGAGGAAAGGAAAAATAGCAAACAGCAATAAAAAATAAATAGCAGTTAGGATGCCTGGGTGGCTTAGTTGGTTAAGCGTCCGACTTTGACTCAGGTCATGATCTCGCGGTTCCTGAGTCTGAGACCTGTATGGGGCTCTGTGCTGGCAGCTGAGAGCCTGGAGCCTGCTTTTGATTCTGTGTCTCTCTCTCTCTGTCTGCCCCTCCCCCTCACACACGTTGTCTCTTTCTCTCAAAAATAAATAAATATTTAAGAAATAGCAAATATAAGGCAAAATGCAATACATAAAACCAAACATATCAAACTTTATATGATATTTGTTTTTATTTTTATTTTTTAAATTTTTATTTAAATTCTAGTTAACATATAGCGCAATATTGGTTTCAGGAGTAGAATTCAGGGATTCATCACTTACATATAACCCAGTGCTAATCACAAGTACCCTCCTTAAGACCCCCCATCCATGTAGCCCATCTCCTACCCACCTCCCTCCATGAACCCTCAGTTTGTTCTCTATGGTTAAAAGTATCTTATGGTTTGTTTCCATCTCCTTTTTCTCCCTTTCCCTTATGTTCATCTGTTTTGTTTCTTTAAATTCCACATATGAGTGAAATCATATGGTATTGTCTTTCTCTGACCTATTTTGCTTAGCATAATATACTCTAGCTCCATCCATGTCATTGCAAACAGGAAGATTTCATTCTTTTTTATGGCTGACTAATATTCCATTGGATATATATACCACCTTTTCTTCATTCATCAGTTGATGGACTTTTCAGCTCTCTCCATAGTTTGGCTATTGTTGATAATGCTGCTGTAAACATCAGGGGTCTTGTACCCCTTTGAGTCTGTATTTTTGAATCCTCTGGAATAATACTTAGTAGTGCAATTGCTGGATCATAGGGTAGTTCTATTTTTAACTTTTTGAGGAATCGCCATACTGTTCTCCAGAGTGGCTGCACCAGTTTGCACTCACCAGCAGTGAAAAAGGGTTCCTCTTTCTCCTCATCCTTGCCAGATCTGTTGTTACTTGTGTTGTTAATTTTAGACATTTTGACAGGTGTGAGATAGTATATCATCATGGTTTTGATTTGTATTTTCCTGATTATATTATATTTGAATAGACTGATTTCTCACAGTAAAATATAGAGACTGTCAAGTAGATTAAAGATACACTCATTTTAGGTTTACTTATTTAATTTGAGAGAGAGAGGGTGCATGAATGGGGAGGGTGAGAGAGAGAGAGAGAGAGAGAGAGAGAGAGAGAGAGAATCCCAAGGAGGCTCCACACTGTCAGTACAGAGCCTGCCTTAGGGCTTGATCTTATGAACCATGAAATCATGACATGAGCCAAAATCAAGAGTCAAATGCTTAATCGATTGAACCACCCAGGCACCCCAAAAATACACTTAAGTG
>NW_027528855.1:284855-293833 GCF_008692635.1 Crocuta crocuta | reverse complement strand
GGGCGGGGGGGGGGGGGCTTCTAGGAAAGCTCTTTAAAGAAGGCTGCCTCAATTATAAGATCTCTTTTATCCCTCCCCTTTCTTCTTCCTGCCTAGAATGTTGGATGTGATGGGTAGAACAGCAACAGGTATTGTTTGGCCATGAAGCAACTTTGAGGATGGAAAATAGCATTCAAAACTATAAAGCAGAGAGATAAAAGGAACNCTTGTATAATCTACTGTCATATTGGTTCTCTTTCTAGCAGCTGAACACGATGCCTGTGTGATATGTAGAGGACTTGAATAACATAATAAATAGACTTGAATTAATAGCTGTGTTTGGATTGGTAAGCATGCTATTTTTGTGGGGGTAAAGAAAGAAGTAATGTAATATTTACACTATAAAGCATGAAATGATCCAAAAAGAAAGTTGAAACACAATTTTATTTATTTATTTTTAAAAAAAAAATTTTTTTTTTTTTTATTTCTAGGAGAGAGAGACAGCGTGAGCAAGGGAGGGTCAGANTCTGTGCTGATAGCTCAGAGCCTGGAGCCTGCTTCCAGTTCTGTGTCTCTCTCTCTCTGTTCCACATCTGCTTGTACTCTGTCTCTTAGAAATGAATAAACTGAAAAAATTTAAAAAATAAAATAAAATTTGTTAGAAAAAGAACAATGAAAGAAACTAGGGAAACTGAAAAATCACTTAAGAAAAACAAAAGGTAGAATTAATAAATTAGGAAACAAAAATGGTAGTATATATGATAAAAATAAAAAAATGTGCTNTAGATGGATTAAGGGAAAAAAGCAGAAAAAATAAAATCCAGTAAAATTTGTAAGCAGAAAGAAGACATAAACTTATATGTAACATGGTAATAGAATTATAAATCAATATTACATACAGATGTTTGACAGTAGATCTAAAAACATAGAGGGATTTTACCAATTTCTTTGTAGTACATGATGACCAAAATTGACCAAAATAGAAGTAGAAAACTGGAAAACATCAATTGCATAGAAGAGATTGGGAAAGTGATTTAAGGTGTACCATGGTAAAATCCACCAGAGAATGTTGGATAAACTATTACAAAAATCCTTTGAAAAGCATATCTGAGGATACCCAGGTGGTTAAGCATCCGACTTCGGCTCAGGTCATGATCTCACGGTTCCTGGGTTTGAGCCCTACATCCTGCTGTGTGCTGACAGCTCAGAGCCTGGAGCCTGCTTCAGATTCTGTGTTTCCTTCTTTCTCTGCCTCTCCCTCCCCCTGCCTCTCTCTCTCTCAAAAATAAATAAATGTTAAAAAATTTTTTTTTAAAAAGCGTATCTGAACTCACAAGAAAGTAAGGGCAATTCCTGGGGAATAGACCAAATGGAGTTGAAAAACAGAGGGATAGGCTGGAGCTGGAGCTGAATCTCTCACTGCTCTGCATGCCAGTCTCCATAAGGAAGGGTTTAGAATGCAATGACCCGAGGCAGGATAGGAGATAAGCCTGTGGGACTGCATAACCTGCAGAATTGAACTGAGACCCTCACATAAAGCTGAGTGAGGCATTCTAAATGAAGGGTGAACTAGAAAACTTTCATCTCTCAAGAAATGGGGAAAACAAGAAAGCTTACCTGTCTCACCCTGGGCTCTGGGTGGTGCATCTACCTGTGTACTCCTTCCTTCTTCTGTCTTCAGGGCTGCCCCCAGAAGTAGCTATTCCCCTGAAGTTTGTGTTTGTGTTTATACAAATCTCTGGTTATTTCTGAGCTTTATAAAAATGAAATATTGAAGTAGTCTTGTTACTTGCTATTTTCACTCTATATTGTCTTCATGAGATTCATCTATGTTGTTGTTGCCTGTGGTCATAAGTGGATTCATTTTCTCTGCTGTATAATATTGCACTGTCTGAATTTAACACCAGTTGTCTATATTTGCCTGTTGTTGGACATCTGGTTTTTCTCCTTTTTTAAATGTTTTATTTATTTTTGAGAGAGAGAGAGAGAGAGACAGAGTGTGCGCACGGGGGAAGCGCAGAAAGAGAGGAGGCAGATGATCCAAAGCAGGCCGTGTGCCAACAGCACAGAGCCCAAGGTGGGGCTTGAACTCACAAACTGTCAGATCATGACCTAAGCGAAAGTCGGACACTTAACCTACTAAGCCACCCAGGCGCCCCGTACCTGTTTGTACTTCTACCAGCCGTTCCCAGTGATCTGCTTCCTGACAAACAAACATTTGATGTCAGATTTCTTAAATTTTGACAACCTAGTGGATATGAAATGATATCTAATTGTGGCTTATTTTATATTTCCCTGATTATTAATGAGGTGGGACATCTTTTTACATGGTTATGTGCCATTTGTTTTTGTTCTGTGAAGTGTTGGGTCATGTCTTTTGCCCAATTTTCTGTTTCGCTGTCTTTTCTCTGCTTACTGATTTGTAAGGGTTTTTATGTATCCTAGATGTTAATATTTTGTGAGACGTATTTGTGGCAAATATGTTCTCCTAGTTTACCACTTCACATCTTTCCTTGTTGACGAACAAAAGTTAATCATTTTAATGGAGTCAGATTTATCAGTCTTTTCTTTGACATTGCTTTATGTGTGTTACTTAAGAAATATTTCCTTTGAATTTGTAAAGATATCTTCCTCTACTCACACAAATTTTTTACAATTTTGTTTTTTCATATTAAAGTTTTAATCCATGAGCAGCTGATTTTTGAGCATGGCATATGGTAGCCTATTCAGCTGCCTCAGCCTCATTTGGTGAATAATATCGCTCCTGGCGTATAGCATTTCTATATATTCATGGGTCTGTTTCTCCACAATCTATTCAGGTTTACTTTTCAGTTCTCTATTCCTCTACCAATATCACATTTAATGATGCTTTAAAATAATTTTTGACATATGCTCTAGCAAAGGCAAGCCTTGAATGCTCTAAAGCATATCCATCTTAGAATGCACCCACTGAGTACTTTTAAAAGATCCGTTGAGATTTTTGTTGCAGTTAGTCCGAATTATAGATCACTTGACTATGAACAAGGCATCCCTTTCTGTTGTTAAGATTTTCATTAATAAGTTAACGATTTCCAGACAGTGATAGCAAACCATTATACGAAGCACTTAGCACTTTTAGGCTCTGTGTGATTGCACAGGTCGCATACCTGGGAAGCCAGGCCTGTCCACATTCCACCTTCTATACTGTCAATATTGCCTGTATTTACATTCTGTCCAAGAGATACTATCAAAAGCTGATGGAACTAGAAACAGAGCTTTACGTACAGTATTTAAAGTTACCAAGGTAACCAAAGAGAGACTAAAAATAACAAAGATCAACAATCAGGGAGATGAGAAAAGGCCAGAGGGACCTTGTGAATTAAGTGCTCCTTTCATTTCAGGGCTATCAGTGACTCAACAGATACAAGTTAAGAAATAGATGTCTAAGCATATCACCCATGCTTCCAGAAAGCTACAAGCAGAAACAGGAAAAATGGATTACTTTTGAGAAGTGGGTTTCGGGTGGGGAAGGGTGTGGTGGGAGGGGATTTGCAGGCTTTTGTCCTAGGATTTTCTTTACCCTTTGGTTTGTTACCATTTACATTCATTACTTTGAGAAAATAAAAACAAAGACAAGGAACTCTGTTTTTTGTTATGTGTTGCGATAAGCTAATATGCATGAATTACCATAATTCACTCTTAGCTGATTGTGGACAGAGCATATTTGATTGCTTTTTGAATATGAAAATGCAAAGTTTATAATGATTAATTAGACCCAGATGTTTTCTTATTCTCATGAATTGGATATTTATAACAGTGAGATTTCCTTACATTTTACATTTTTAAAAATGGTTTGATCTATTTACCGAATAGAAGGAGATTTTATTTTATTAGGTGGCTGGTATTTCAACTTCCATATTAAATGAGGCTTTCTTCTGTCAGGATGAAATAAGATTTTTTTTCTGACTCATCAGCTATTTCCAGGCGACATTTTCAAACCAGTTATGAATTGTAGGCACTAGAGAGAGAGGTGGTTCAGATTGTGGGGCCATAATGCCAGAGGTTCAGATCTTGGACGTTCTATTTACCAGCTGTCAGACCTCTGACAAGTTAATAACTCTCTTCCTCTGTTTCCTCCATTCTAAAATGCAGACAGTAATAGTACTCACCACGTAGGATTTTGTCACAATAAAATGTGATAAAATATGTAAAATACTTAAGCAGTGTCTGAGACAAAACAACTGTCTAGTTTCTATAGGTCACAGGAAAAATGTTCTTTCAAGTAACTTCCTTTTTATCCAAGAAATGGTGACAGAAACAGTAATTTCATGTATTTTATCTCTCTTTGAAAGTCAATTCCAAAGAATCATAGTCTGGTGATTCGAATATTTTTTGGTTTTTAACTTTCCTGAAAAATCATAGTTGACTCTATATCCTCCGTGGTGAATAGCAGATAGTCAAAACCAAAAATCTGGTTTAAGTGTTTGAATGTTTCTAAATCCATTTAAACTGACCTCAGATATGTCTATGATACAGGGTTTGATTCTTCATTCTGGAAACAGAACTGCAAAGGTAAGGCTAACTGATTTTGAAAACTTTCTTTCCTCTGATTTACTATAGTGGGGAAATGCATACTTAGTTATTAATTGTTTATATCAAGCTTAGAAGACATCTATTTGGAAACCTGGCTTGTAGAATTTTAATAATGCAAAAATCTTCTGCTTTGTATTTTTATACCTGAGAATTTGAAATTATGTTTATAATTGACAGTTAATCCAAGGTCTACCTCCCTATTCTTTTCCTTTCCCTCCTTCTCTTCCTTCCTCCTTCTCTCTATCCGTCCTTTCTTCTATCCCTTTTCTATCCCAAAGTAGAATCTCACACTAATCTAAGTCCCACTTAAACTCATTGTTTACCAACAGTGTTTGAAACATTTTTCTCTTTTAATTTTGAAAATATACCCTGAAAGGATTGTGTGTGTGTACGTGTGTGTATACAGATTATGAATAGTAAATTGTAACAGTTATAAAATAACATTTGGAAAATTTAAGAGATTCCAAAGGATTTGTGATACTTAGCAGATCAGAATTATAACCTCCTTTTATCATGTCTTCATCTGTACCATATATCTTAGAGTTCACATTTGGGATATATGTCATTTCTGAAAATAACGCTGCCTTTAGAAAATTAACTTATGCACACACATCACTAATATTGAATTACAAATACAGAATTACTTGATAGAGCAAAAGCTTTTATAGTTGTTATTTGAATTTTTTGAGTGTCATAGGAGAGCTTGCTACTATTGGAATCTACCCTTGGAAAACAGACAAAGTTAGCATATTCTGGTGATGACCCTCTCATATGGTTATTCTCTGAAATACTGATCCAATGAGTTACTGAATTGGTCAGGAGTCTTGGTTTTAAGTGACAGAAACTTATCTCAAACAAACTGAAGCCAAAAAGGGGATTTGTTGGCTTGTATAACCTTGGACGGCCAAGAGTAGAGCTAGTTCTAGGCATTCAAGCAATATCATATAATTTGTTTTCTCTTTCCATCTCTTGGCTCTACTTCCCTTAGTGTTGGCTTCATTCTTAAGCAGGCCTCTCACACTTGGCTACAAAGACAGTCCTTGGCAGCTCTAGGTTTACATGGTTTCTGGTGCTTACAATCTCAGAAGAGGCCCTTTCATAACCAGTGTCTATATCAGTCCCTGAAAAAGAACTGGACTTGGCTTTATTTATGAAATGTGTCCATCCCTGAATCAACCAGCATGCTCAGGAATATGAGGTTTATTGATTGACCTAGGACAAATGCATTCTCCTGAAGTAAGGGAAGCAGAGTTGTGTGCTGATGGATAATCTCCCCGGTGGGGTAGTGGAAAGTTCCAAAGAGAAAAGATGTAGGGCAGTCAAAAACCTAACAGATGCTTGCAGGATCTTTTCTTTGACTTCAATGTTCTGAAATTTCTCAATGAGAGGACTTAGTGTGGTTCTGTTTTCATCTATTGGATTGGGCACCCAATGGCTCCTTTCAAGTTGGAAAGTCATGTCCTTCAGTTCTGGAAATTTTTCTTGCATTTGGAGATTTCTTTGAAGTTTTTCCTGTAGCTGATTGTATTTTCCAAAAATGGTGATGCCAATATAGCCTCCATCCTACATACTCTACTTATAGTGTGACCTTGATATTCCTCCCCTTGAGCATGGGTACGTCTTTGTAACTGACTCAGCCAATTGAATGTGACAGAAATAACACCATGCAACTTCCCAGGCTAGGTCATAAAAGGAGATATGATTTCTGCCTGGGTCAGTCTCTCTCTCTCTCTCTCTCTTTCTGTCTTTCTCAATCTCTTCTCTCTCAGAACAATTATTCTTGGAATCTATCCACCACATTGTGAGAAAGCCCAGCCCACATGGCTGTGCCAGTTGACGGCCCCTGCTAGAACTTCAGTCAACAGCCAGCATCAACCACTAGACATGAATGAGCCTTCAGATGATTTCACTCTCCAGCCTTGGAGCTTTCCAGCTGAAGCCCAGACATTGTAGAGCACTGACAAACAGTCCTCACTATTCCTTGTATGAATTCCTGTCCCATAGAAACCACAAGAGATAGTAAATGATTATTGTTGTTTAAGCCACCAAGTTTTGGGAGAATTTGTTATGCAGCAATAAATAACTAATACATTTTCCCTCTTTTCTGTTGTCTCTATTGCACGATCATTATAATTGTGGGCTGTAGCTCTTAAACTGCTCCTCTAATTTTCTTAACTTTTTCTCATGTCATTTTGTTTCTTTATCTTTTTGCTGCTCTTTGTGGGAGATTTTCTCAATTTTATATTCTAATCCTTATATGGAATTTAAAAATTTCACTATAATGAAATTTAATTTCCAGGAACTGTTTTTGTGTTTTTTTGAGTGTTTCTTGTTTATAGCACCCTGTTTGCATTACGTGTGTGTGCTATCTTTTTATATATTTCTGAGGAGAGTGTTATATAAGTTACCTATCTAATAGCTTAGTGAGACATTATTTGCATACCATAAAATGCACCCTTTCAAAGTATAAAATTCCGTGGTTTCTAGTAAATTCACAGAGTTGTGCAACCATCTTCATTATCTAATTCCAGAACATTTTCATGACTCCACCCCAAAACTCCATACCCGTTGGCAGTCTCTCCTTAAGCCCTCCTCCGCCCATCTATTGGCAACTAATCTACTTTCTGTCTCTCTGAGTTTGCCCATTTGGGGTATTTCATACAAACAAAACCCCCCACTATGTGCCCCTTTGTGTCTGGCTCCTTTCACTTAGCATAACATTTTCAGTGTTTATCCATGTTGTAGTATATTGGTCAGTACCTTAGAAGTGTTTTTTTCCCCCCATTCATGTCCCTGCTTTCTCTAAATCTTCTTTGTTTGCTTTGGATTATATTTTTCATGTTGGAAGTGTTCCACAGGTATCTGATAATCCTTGGATGTCTGCTAAGGTTTAAGAGTGAGGGACCAAAAGTTGATGGGAAACCCTGAGGGTATGGGTCCGCCTTGGCGACTCAGAGTTTCACTGCGTGGTGCTATGGCTGGGCCATTTGGGGAGGGACTCTGCTATAGTACTGTATTACTTTGCTGCTCTAATGAAGTACCACAGATTGGAGATGATTTAAACAATAGAAATTTTTTTGCCCCCGATTCTGAAGGCTGGAAGTTGAAGACAAGCTGTCAGTAGGATTGGTTTCTCCTGAGGCCTCCCTCCTTAGCTTGTAGATGGGCACTTTCTCCCTGTGTCTTCACAGAGTCTTCCCTCTGTGTCTGAGTTCAAATTTACTTATGAGGATATCAGTCAGACTGGATTAGGGCCTACCCTAATGACCACGTTTTAACCTAATTACCCCGTTAAGACCTGTCTTCAAATTCAGTCACATTCTGAGGTACTAGAGATAGGACTTCAACATGGGAACTGAGTAGAAGAAGCTGCAGACTCGGCATTCACTGAAGCTCTCTGCTTTCAGTTCTAGTATCCTCAGCTCACCACTGGGTCTCATGACCCTGTCCAGAGACCTGCTGTTTTACCCCCTCCACAAAATAAAACCTTCAGCTCCAGCTGGGGTTGGGGAGCAGATCTGGGGTTTTAACTGCATTCTAAGTACACTTGCAAGCGATCTCTCCTTTCATCCTCCCAGAGGTACCTGCTTTCCCTAATTATGTTATCATTGGGGGCAGGAGTTCTACATTGTAAACTGGGTTACTTTTTAGCTTTCTCTACTGTCGGTTCAGGATTTGGCTTTCTTGGTTCTACTAAGTCACCACTCAAATGCTTTCTAGCTTCCAAAATTGTGTTGCTGTTTTCTCTTCTCCCATTATTGTTTCCTTGTCAGTTTGGACCTCTTAAAAATCTTTTATTGTTGTTTTAGTGGCATTTTAGGAAGAAGTAAAAGCAAATGTGGGTGTTTAATCCATCATCTTTACTCAGAAGTCCCACACATTTATATTTTTAAATGAGCTCATGCTATACAGACTGTTCTATAATCCACTTTTATCATGAAAGAAATTCTAGTGAATATTTATGTTGTATCCATGTCAATAAATAGAATTCTACATCAGTGGTTCTCAAGCTTGGCTGCACATTGGGATCTCAGGGAGGGGTCTGAATGGGGGGACGTTTAATGAGTACTGATGTCTGGGTCCTACCTCCAGAATTCCTAATTGAATGGATATGAGGTTTTGCAGCCCTGATAATTGTAAAATCTCCCCCAGACAGAAATATGCAGCAAAGTTTAAGAGCCACTGACCTACACTATTATTCATCATGCCAGTACAGTGTTCCATGGAAGGGATGGATAGCGATGTGTTTAAACAAACCCCTTTCTCAATGCATAGGTCATTTCAAATAGTTCGATATTATAAAAAATGCTATTATGAACATCTTTGGACTTCAGACATTATATTTGTGATATTTTATTGGCTAAATTCCTAGACTTTGGCTCACTGTGCCAAAGGATATGAATATTTATAGGAATTTTGGGTACAGT
>NW_027528855.1:283319-284825 GCF_008692635.1 Crocuta crocuta | reverse complement strand
TTTGGAGAATTCAGACACCCAACAGTAGCATGTGAGAAACCTTGTTTCCCCACACTCAGAAATACTGTGTACCATCACTAACAAAATTTAAAAAAATTAAAGTTAGTCAGTTTTTAAAACGGAAAAATAGTATTGCATGGCTATTTTGTTTTTTTCCGATTTTATTTTATTTTTTACCAGGTAAAATATGTATCGCATAAAATGTACCATTTTAATCATTTTCAAGTTTAGTGGCATTAAGGACATTCACATCATTGTGCAACCATCACCACCATCCGGCTCCAGAATGTTTTTATCTTCTCCATCTGAAACTCTTTTCATTAATCACAAACGCCCCACCNGCTCCTGAGGCCTCCCTCCTTAGCTTGTAGATGGGCACTTTCTCCCTGTGTCTTCACAGAGTCTTCCCTCTGTGTCTGAGTTCAAATTTACTTATGAGGATATCAGTCAGACTGGATTAGGGCCTACCCTAATGACCACGTTTTAACCTAATTACCCCGTTAAGACCTGTCTTCAAATTCAGTCACATTCTGAGGTACTAGAGATAGGACTTCAACATGGGAACTGAGTAGAAGAAGCTGCAGACTCGGCATTCACTGAAGCTCTCTGCTTTCAGTTCTAGTATCCTCAGCTCACCACTGGGTCTCATGACCCTGTCCAGAGACCTGCTGTTTTACCCCCTCCACAAAATAAAACCTTCAGCTCCAGCTGGGGTTGGGGAGCAGATCTGGGGTTTTAACTGCATTCTAAGTACACTTGCAAGCGATCTCTCCTTTCATCCTCCCAGAGGTACCTGCTTTCCCTAATTATGTTATCATTGGGGGCAGGAGTTCTACATTGTAAACTGGGTTACTTTTTAGCTTTCTCTACTGTCGGTTCAGGATTTGGCTTTCTTGGTTCTACTAAGTCACCACTCAAATGCTTTCTAGCTTCCAAAATTGTGTTGCTGTTTTCTCTTCTCCCATTATTGTTTCCTTGTCAGTTTGGACCTCTTAAAAATCTTTTATTGTTGTTTTAGTGGCATTTTAGGAAGAAGTAAAAGCAAATGTGGGTGTTTAATCCATCATCTTTACTCAGAAGTCCCACACATTTATATTTTTAAATGAGCTCATGCTATACAGACTGTTCTATAATCCACTTTTATCATGAAAGAAATTCTAGTGAATATTTATGTTGTATCCATGTCAATAAATAGAATTCTACATCAGTGGTTCTCAAGCTTGGCTGCACATTGGGATCTCAGGGAGGGGTCTGAATGGGGGGACGTTTAATGAGTACTGATGTCTGGGTCCTACCTCCAGAATTCCTAATTGAATGGATATGAGGTTTTGCAGCCCTGATAATTGTAAAATCTCCCCCAGACAAAAATATGCAGCAAAGTTTAAGAGCCACTGACCTACACTATTATTCATCATGCCAGTACAGTGTTCCATGGAAGGGATGGATAGCGATGTGTTTAAACAAACCCCTTTCTCAATGCATAGGTCATTTCAAATTTCGATATTA
>NW_027528855.1:275460-283154 GCF_008692635.1 Crocuta crocuta | reverse complement strand
TTTGGAGAATTCAGACACCCAACAGTAGCATGTGAGAAACCTTGTTTCCCCACACTCAGAAATACTGTGTACCATCACTAACAAAATTTAAAAAAATTAAAGTTAGTCAGTTTTTAAAAGGGAAAAATAGTATTGCATGGCTATTTTGTTTTTTTCCGATTTTATTTTATTTTTTACCAGGTAAAATATGTATCGCATAAAATGTACCATTTTAATCATTTTCAAGTTTAGTGGCATTAAGGACATTCACATCATTGTGCAACCATCACCACCATCCGGCTCCAGAATGTTTTTATCTTCTCCATCTGAAACTCTTTTCATTAATCACAAACGCCCCACCCTTCCCTCCCTCTCTCCCCAGGCCTGGGAACCACCATTTTACTTTTTGACTCTATGAATTTCACTATTCTAGGTATCTCATATAAGTAGATTCAGAAGATATGTGTGCTTTTGTGTGTGAATTCCTTAAGCATATGAAGAACATCCCTGAGGAATGTTTTTGGCTCGGAGTACCTGAAGCCCTCATTAACAGTGGCTGACACTCATAAGGGTTCATTTTTTCTTGACACAAACAGGAGTTCTGGAAGTAACCAGCCGCCAGTGGTATTGGTTCAGCAGCTCAGTGATCCCATGTTTGCAAGATGAGCGCCCCAGCTTCACAGCCATCCCGTCTTTGTGCAAAGCAGGAAGAATGAGGTAAGGAATAGGGGTGACCTCCAAACGTTTAATCAACAACACATAACTTTTCCTAGAAGTGCCCCTGTCAGTAGATACTCGCTTGCAAGGTTGTATCCCATTACTACCCCTAGTTGCTTGCTGAGTTAGACCTTCAACGGTGTACAGCCCTTTGCCTATTCATCTGTTAGAATGTTTGCCTCTTATTGATTTATAGAAGTTCTTTGGATAGTAACACTATTAGCCCTTTTTTTTGTGTATGTATGTCCCATTTATTTGGAAAATACGGTTCTCCAGCTTCTTGTTGGCAGTTAAATTTTGTCTCAACATACAGAAGGTCGATGTTTTCTAATTGTTTGGTTCATATATCTTTTATGTTTTCTTCTTTTGTTCTTGTGCTTATAAAAGCCTGGTCCATTTGGAGGAAAGATGACTATTCTTTCACAGTTTCTTCGTGACCTTTCATGGTTTGATTTGAATTTTTAAAAGCTGGCGTGGTACCCTGTTGGACTTCTTAGGAGGAAACACATTGAATCGACCACCCTGAACATGGGCAGAACTGCCCAGTCCTGCCGACTCTGGAAGGAAGTATCTTCTGTTACAGTGTTTAGTGGTGGCCAATGGTAGAGTCTGGGGAAGGTACACTCTTGGAGACATAGTTAAAGGCAAGAAGTGTTTTGTGGTAAGCAAACGTCAAGTGCTGGCCGGAGAGACTGTGAAACAAAGACGCGGGTTTAATTTCGGAAATAAGAGGCATAGATATACAGATGGAAAGACAACACAGAGATCAGGTTTGCAAGCGGTTGTGCCATGAAATAAATGCCCCATGAGCCTGATGTACAGTCTGAAGTTTGCTAAGAGAGAGGCACCTGAGAAGTATAGCCAGGACTGCTTTGGCACAGTGGGCAAAAGTAGAAGGGCAGAGAAAAGCCCAGTCTACTTTATAAAGCTGGTTCCTATATTCTTCATTAACCTAGGGCTGGACACTCCTGTGTCCCAGATGAAATTACTTTGAGGTGACAGCCAAGTGACAGCGTGGCCCTGTATAATAATGAGAAAATATACAAATATCCAAGACATTTTAGGCTTAGAAAAAAATATCCTCCCATATGTTTGCATCCAATCCCATCTGTCTTTGATACAGAAAGATGACAAACTGAAATTGACAATGAACTTCCCAAATTATTTTTCTCTACTCCAAATGGAAGCTACAGAATGGCTTAAAGAATAACCTGTAAATTCCCAGCCCCAGTGTGAAACACAGTGGCATCATGGTGTTTTCTAGTTATCTTGACGCTGCAGGACTAAATTTGAGAAAAAAAATATATGATGATGCCGTATTTTCCCATGTTTCTTTGTCTTTTCTGTATGGGATAGATTATTGGGTATTTGGACTCATGGCTGCTTTGATAGAAATTAGTACGTTTGATGAATATTAGCCTTGGAAGGGACCTTTGAGTTCAGCCGCTTGTTTATTGACCTTCGGCTATCATATGTCACATATAATACCTGTTCTTTAGGACTTTAGTTCACTTCAGAAGCGCTTGCTCATCAAGGCAAAGGTAAAGAACTCTACAAAAACATCCATTTAACTAATTATTCCTTTTGAGCTGGTTTTACAATGACAGTATTTCCTCAAGAGTTGACTTGTGATCCTTCCCATGTTTTAATCAATATTTTCCTGTCTACTCCACTGGCTTCTTCAACTTCAGGTCATTTCAGGAAACTGCATGAGTTGAGAGCTTTGTTCATAACCTTCAACCTTTGGATTTACAAGTACACACATTTTCACTTTGCTTTTCTTAGTATAATAGTCCTTGAAAAATAATAGGTTAATTTGACATCATACTATGTACCCATCTTATTTCATTTGGTTCTCCCACAGGATGCTATTAGTGACTAATGTTACAGGCTTTGCATAATCTGTTTCTTTCTGCTTTTGTCCTAATAGTTCTTTGGATCACAGCTAGATCCAAACAACAACTAGCTTAAGGTGACTTATTCCTTAAAAAGAAAAAAAAAAACCCACACGTTATTTCCATCTGTATAAAAGAAAGGTTAACACATTTTAATAATAAGCACATTAAGAGAGAAAATTGGGTCTTATGATTCATAGGGTATTAGCAACAGGTCTCTTTTTGTCTGGTGTCCACCATACACCTCAACAACTTCCTTAGGTGCTGCCTTATTAAATCTTGCAGTGCACATGTGGGTCTTACCTTCACAATGCATTTTCAGTTGTGGGGCTTTGGGCTTTGTTGGATCCAATTGCTCTTCTTCCAACACAGTATATGTGCATTTCCCATGCATAGTGTCTTTATGAACCTTGTGTCTGCAAGCTCTTGACTTACCTGTCTTTTGCTGGCTGGCAACTTTGGAATAGACACAGCTTCTCTTTCCTGCTGCCTTAGGCAGGTTTTCCACTGCTTAGAGATACGATTTGTATCCTTGGCTTTTAAAATACAATGTTTGGCCTGGAATGATCCTACACTTTAAATGATCCTGCCCTAACAATGGAGAAGCAGCCCTCCTGTTTTCTGGAGAACAGGGCACCGTGGATGTTCTACTAACAACGTTAAAGAGGTCATCTATCAAGGAGATGGCAACATCATGGCAGATCTCCTGTAAGTTGGTGAGGGGGTCAAGTACTTGATTACAAGAGAACTAAGTCTCTGTAATCTCCATTTGTATACGTGATCTCCTTTATAAGGATGAAATTGAACTATTGCTGTGGTATCAGGAGACAACAGTAAGCTTCATGATGATGGGGGGCACTTTGAGATGATGGGCACTTCAAGCCTTGTTTGGTAGCTTTTCTTCTTAATGGCTTCATTGTCTTCAGGCTTGGGTGATGGTGGTATAGAGCTCCAGGAAAAAGAAGGTAAGTAGAGCTGGCGGAGGGAGGGGAAGTTTGAGAGGCAGAGCAGTGCTCTGGTCCAAGTTTTACTAGTAGGTTTGTTCCACAAGGCTCTTGTGAAAGCCGACAGCAGATAAATGGTGAAGAATACCATGTGATCACAAATATGCGAAAAAAGTATGCATTGCGAAACAAAGACGAAAAAATAAACCTAATGTTAACAGTTGTTATCTCGTGGGTGGGAGTAGCATTGACTGGCGTTTTTTCTTATGTCTTCTGCATTTTTTCCATATTTTCCATGCTGATTATGCATTGTTTTATAATAGAGCAATAAGCTTATCAATCAAAAATGTGATGGAAAAAGTTCCATATGCCAAGATAGATTGACCTCTATGCCTTAGTCTAAATATATTATACAATGACATAGAATTACTAAATATTTTTCCCCTGTTGCTGGGAATAAATAACAACATAAAATCTTGGCTTTACTCAGCATCTTTGGAAGAACACACACTTAAAGAAGCACAAGTGCATTGTTGAGTATTACTCTAAAACCAACAGTGTTTCAGAAGCAATTTTCAAAATTCTGTATTAATTTCAAAATAAACTCTGTGTTAGGGATCCTTCAGATATACTGCTTGAGGCAAAAATCATATCTTCATATATATATCAGCTTTATTGAGATATAATTCACATACTGTATAATTCACCTATTTAAGGTGTGCAATTCAGGCATTTTAGTGTATTCACAGAATTGTGAAACCATTACTACAATCAATTTGAGAACATTTTCATCGCCCCTAAAAGACACCTCATATCACTTAGCCATTACTCTCCATTTCCCCCCTCTTAACTCCCTCAGCTGCTGGCAACCCCTAATCTATTTTCTGTTTCCACAAATTTGCCTGATAAGATAGCGGATAAATGGAGTGATACAAAATGTCTTTTGTGACTAGCTTCCTTTACTTAGCATGATGTTTTAGCGATTCATCCATGTATGATCAGTACTTCATACCTTTTTATGGCTGAATACTGTATGGATATACCATATTTTATACATTTATCAGTTGATGGATGTTTAGATTGCTTCCATTTTTAGGCTATTATGAATAATCCTGCTATGAACATTCATGTACAACTTTTTGTGTGGATATTTGTTATTCTTCCTCTCAAGTTTATGCCTAGGAGTGTAATTGCCAAGTCATGTGGTGATTCTGTGTTTAACTGTTTGTAGAACTGCCCGCCTGTTCTACAAAGCAGCAGCCCCATTTTACGGTCCCACTAGCAGTGTGTAGAGTTTCCGTTTCTCTACATAATCACCAACACTTGTTATTATCTATCTTTTTGATTAAATACTGAGTGTGCAGTGGTATCTCATTGTGGTTTTGATTTGTATTCCTGTTATGGCTGTTCATATTGAGCATCTTCTCATGTGCCCATTGGCCATTTTTATATCTTCTTTGGAGAAATGTCTGTTCAAATCCTTTGCCCATTTTCATTCGAGCATTCTTTTTATCATTGAGTTGTTGAATGATGGAAAGGACTTGGAACCTGACAATCCCGGATTTGAACCAGAGCATAGGCACTGAGTAAAGGTGCTCAATAAGGGAGAACCATTCTTACTGTTTCTCATAGAGCTCTATAAGGGATGGAGTGTTCTCTGTGAAGGAATGGGGTATTCTCTGCGACTGCTTTTTTCACATAACTGAAGTTTCTTTACTTCAGTTTCTTTACTTGATGACAATCGAAAAACCTCTGAACTGCCTTATGTATGCACTGTGTTTTATTCAACAGAGAGCACTGAACCTGATTTAACCCTTTCTTGATGACTACTTGGTATATTCTGAGTTGTACTGTATTTGTAGCCCTGTCAGGGCACTCAGTGGTCAGGTGCGGAGGGTTGTTTGCTGAGGCTCTTGTGGCTCTTTTAGTGACTTCTTTCCTCTGTTTGGGGTTCATTTTTCAGCGAGTCTATTTCTCGCAGTGTTCTTCCTTCACCCGCTCATTGTGTCTAATTTGACTGTAATTTTAGCAGGAATGGAGGGTTACCAGGGGAAACCAGATAAGGAAATTGGTTAAATATCACACAAAATCCAAATATAATAGTTTCTAGTTCAAAAGCCAGAGGGTAGCTTTTATGTCTACTCCACAGTAAAGTCTATGCCCTTTATTACAGCTGTTTGATTACATGTTCAGGTACTCTCATTTACTTTTTAAGGTCCTGTTTGAGCTTCAGTTGGTTAAAGTTGCTGGAAGTTATCCTGTTAGGTCAGTGCAATATTGTACTCATTCCATATTTAGTAAGGGCTTTTATTCCACTGTCAGTATTCTTTCAGGTATATGTGTAAAATTTCAAAATTCAGAACCTCCTAAGATCAAATTTTAAGTAACATTTAATTTAAAAATCAACCAAAACAGACCCCAAACCTTTCATTAAACAGGAGAGTTTTTTATTTTTTTTAAATCAGACTCCTATATTCAACTTTTAATTATCTGGAGAGAGAACATATGTATTTGGGATTTCCATAGGGAAATATTATATTCAAAGTACCCCATTTGGGAACTTGGGTCAACTGACAATACTCGGTTGAAAATTCCAGACAAACCTGTTCTTTTTTGCATGTAACCTGCACCCCGCTGGGAAAGATTTAGAAGTTACCAGGGTTCCAAGGGACGGAGGGTGATTGGTACGAAAGGGTTAACCTCACTGGCTGGGGTCCACTAACTAGAACCATGTTGAGGAGGCTCACGCTCTGGGGGATGGCTGGCCTGCAGGTGCCTGGCTGTGTCAGATAGTACGCTGTACTGTTTATCTGTGCAAAATATTTTTTGAGGATTATAGGATTACGTTTTTGGTCGTGAGAAAACAGCTTGAAAATTTCCTGACAGTTTGCGTCCACGTGGGGCTTAATAAGCAAGCCAATGGAATGCGGGGCAACTCAGCCTGGGATGTTGCTAAAACTGCAGAACCAGGTGTCATGTCCCTCGAGGGAAACCGTGACCTACAGGGTTAATTGCTGGCACCAGCTTGCCTGGAATNTGACTTAGCAAAGAGCCAGCTGGGGTGGGGCTGCTTTGAGGGAGCGGTCAGTATCTGTCTGTCTATCTGTTGGGAGGGAGTTCTCACTGAGAAGGGAAGGTCATTCGGCAACGTGTTTTTACCCGAAGTCCAAGCCCCACCTTTGCAGGCAGGCACATTTGTTCAGGTCCTGGTTCTGTGTGTCCTACATGACCCCACTGGACTTCATTCTTTCATGCTCAGCCACATCAGGAAACGTTAAAGTGGTGGCTAGGTCTCCATTCTGGTTTTATTATTTTTCTTGGTCTTCTTCTTTTCCTTTTGGTGGCACGTGTCATGCCTATTTTGGATATCTCATTAGGACTTGCTAGGGGACATCCGGGGCTCCCAGATGCCCTCTGCATTTCCCAGGGGCTGTAATTGTGATGCAAAATCATATGTTTTATCTACCAGTTCTCTGCTGCTGTTGTTACCACTGCACTTGTGACTGCTGTCATTTATACGGTTTTCTCTTGGCCTCTGCACATCTGTGCTGTGCCTGTGTGCTGTCTTTTGGGTTCAAGTTTCCTTGTGTTCCTATCTTTCGTCTGATATACACTCTCAGTGCTGCTCTGTTCCCCCAGAAGGTGGGCCATAGGTCTCAGGGTCCTCCTGAAAACCCCATCCTTGGTGGCGTGTGACCATGGAGTCGCACCTCCCTTCCAGCACTTTCTGGTCTGTGTCACAGCCCTGACCCCCGTGAGCAGTGGAGCCTCCTGGCCTGCCTTGCTCTCACGCCAGACACCCCAGCTTTGCAAACTGCTGACTTCCATGAAGCTCTGTTCCCCGCCATACTTCGACTCCGTTTGTGGACTCCGCTTTTCATCTTCCCTGTGGCTTTAGCCAGGAAGGAATAGCAGCTTCTGGGCAGCATGCCATGAGAAAGACTATTCCCTCAGGAGCAGCACTTTTTCTGCTTCTCATTTTCAAATGTTCCTGCTTTAAATCTCCCTTCCCTTCCCAGCCATGGCTTGCAGGTTCCTTTTCAATCTCTACAATCGATGACAGAAACTAATAGTTCCTTACAATCTGTAACAGAAACTGGTACGGGCATTACATGTATACCGCAAAAGGAAAAAAATTCCAAGAAATATAAAGATAATC
>NW_027528855.1:274954-275412 GCF_008692635.1 Crocuta crocuta | reverse complement strand
ATTGCCAAGTTGGAAAAACAGAACCAAAATAAAAAAAAAAAAAACCCTAATGGAGAGCAAGGAGGAACTTCGAAGGGTTGCTGATAACCCTGACCTAGAAGGAGTTCTACTGAAATGTACTCATGGAAAATCTCACCCAGAAAGTAATGTGCAACTGGGAAATCAAATGTAATACTTCCAACACGAAACAACCAAGTATTGAATTAAACTGCCTCTAGGTTCCCCCAGTAATGTGAATTTTCTCTCGTGTGTTTACCAGAAAGCTTCGAGTGGGGAGATTGTACTTTTCACTTCTCCAAACTGACCTTTTAGTCCAAATTAAAGTGAAAATTAATGAATGTGCAGTGACAGTTTAAAATTGATAAATGTTGTGTAGAAACATCTTACAAAACATGTGTTCCTCAAAAGCTTTGTGTAGTTACAATTTTGGAAAGCCCAGTCACGTCGAAGGGCACTGA
>NW_027528855.1:273676-274882 GCF_008692635.1 Crocuta crocuta | reverse complement strand
TAACGTGAGTTTCGGTTTCGTAAGGTATGGGGCCCCTACAGTTTTCTTTTACCTCGTTCATTTCATAAGAGGACACTGAAGGGATGGAGAGGCCAGTTTTAATTATTTGTTGGTTGACAGACAGCAAACACAGATAAGGATGCTTTAACAAACCCATGCAGGGCCTGAAGGAATAGCCATTTCATTGATTCCGTCAACAACAGAGCTTGACATGAAGCTTTCTCTTGGGTTGAGACTATGTAGTCAACTTTCTTAAGAGCCTCAATATTGCTTGTGACTACTCCCACAAATCTTTTCCTTGAGTATTTGACCTTGATTTTTTTTGCTGCAGAAAAATTCTTCACTGAAAGCTTTGAAATGGTTACAACAATCTTTTTCATGAGTATAAAGAATCCGGACAGGAATGCAGTATGGCTTTTGAAACACACACGTGGGTATGTGCCTATCCACACATATCCTTAGCTAAGGTTTTAGCACTCTCTGGATGGAGGAGTGTCATAGCAGGGTGTGTAAGAAATGGGGGCTAGGATAATTTAATTTTTCACCCATTAATTTAGCCAACAAATATTTGTGAAACATCCACTGAAAGCCAGGCATTGTAGTTTTACACATGCCTTCTGTAGGGAGACCACCAGAGTAAAGGTAATAGGTCTCTAAGCTGAGGGGAGGAAAAGGGGGAGGTCAGTATCTCCTCCCCCCAACATACCAGGTTAGGTCAGTGCTGATTTATCACCACCACAGCTCATAGAATTTTAAAGTTGTAACAAGTTTTGAAATCCCCAGCCAAAAGCTTCCCTGGCACAGAGACACAAACTGAAGAGCAGAGAAATGACTGGGCCAGTGTCACATGGTGAGAAAGTAACAGATCCAGAGCAGAAACTCATAATAATAGTGATGAGGGATCATGGGGCAGGCTGAGGGCAAAGCACAATCTAGCACGCCCCCCACCATAGGTGGGACATGTATGATATTCCTTGGACCTTCTCAGCTACCAAAAAAACCAAGAAAAGACAAAAAGCAATTGGATAAACTGATAAGAGACTCCACCAGTTTACCAGAAAAAGGCAATCCTATCATAGCCTCAAGTGCAGGAACTCCCTATTAACTCTCCATGTCAATACCTTGCTAGAGGGAAAAACAATTTTAGCTTAACAATAGCTAGGCCTCCAGTTAAGTCTTTAGCATTGAAAGTCTCTTTGGAAACTC
>NW_027528855.1:273210-273590 GCF_008692635.1 Crocuta crocuta | reverse complement strand
AATGGTCCCTTTCCCCCCCCCCCCCAAACCTACACTTAAAGTGCAGCTCTTCCTGCCCACAGATCGTGTCCCCTTCCTTTAATAAGATCATCTTTTGCACCAAAGCGGTCTTCAAGAATTCTTTCTTGGCCTTTGGCTCCAGACCCCATGAACCCATCACCCCAAAACTTTATCAATAGTATCCATCTCATAGGGCTCTTAAGAGGATTAAATTAGGTTTATAAAGTGCTTAGAATAGTGCTTGGTACTAAGTAAGCATGATATTAGTATCTGTTAAATACTATCAGCCACAGCAATAATATACCACGTTACATCTCAAGCAGATCTAATCTTCCTTACTTTATTCTTTCCTGATGTCTTCAGATACTTATAGAGCTTTT
>NW_027528855.1:271644-273095 GCF_008692635.1 Crocuta crocuta | reverse complement strand
ATTGGAGGCCCAGGGAAGGGGCTCACCTCATTTTGGTGGAGACAGACTTGTCAATGGGGAGAGGATAAGATAAATGGGGTCAGGGTTAGATTCTGGAAGCTTGGAAGGCCACCAGTAAAAGAACCACACCCACACATCCTGGATTATGCAAATTATTCTGGGTTTTACCTTCTATTGTAAGCACATTTGCCCTTTTCAAACCACAGGTAATGTTTTTTAAATCAACTCTCTTCAGGTGTTGCTCAGTGAGGTGGATGCTTCACAATTCTTATTTTATTTGACTTTGGGCAAAGCTNTTTTACCTTTCACCATGTTTCCTGTCTCTATAGGCAGCCATTTAACTTTTTGTTTTTAGTTCATTTGTCTATTTAAAAAATACATTATGTATTATTCAGTTTTTACCCTCATCTCCACACCTGTGCTTACATCTGTTTCCCTGCCCTCCTCTATACACACATACTGCCGTCAAGTCACATTGAATGAATTATTTGAGGTTGCGGTGAGTGTGTGTGTGTTTGTGTGTGTAAACCTCTCCTGCCTAATTTCTTGCCTTTAACCCCCATGCTTACACCTGTGTTGAGATCTGCCCCCCAGCCCCACCCCCAACACTGTACTTCAATACACTGAATTATTTGAAGGGCTTCTATATATCATGCTTCCTACTGCCTCTGAGCTTTCTTAAAGGCTGTCATTTCACACAAAATCCTGCCTGGAAAGAGTTCAAGGGAGGAGGAGAGGAGAGGGTGTAGGGAAACAGACACTGACACACATTGCCAATGCGGTGCACGTAGTACAGCCTCTATAATGGGCGAGCCTACACATTTCAGCTGACTCTGGGACCTTATGTATCAGTTGTACTTTCACATGTACAGAATTTATATATGTATGAATCTATGTGTATATCTCTATCTGTTGGCACTGTTTGTAATAGTAAGAGCCCAAGTGTTCTGCCACTTGTAAGCTATTTACAGAAACTATGGAATGTCCACAAGATAGAATAGGANATGTTGCCAAGTGTATAAAACCATCTACAGAACAGCACATGCTACCTGTTGGGGTAGAAGGTAGGGAGGCTAAGACTGCATTCATAAATGCTTTCTTTTTATAAAGAAACTGAAGGATAAGAAAGAAAATAATACACATAGTTGCCTATGGGGAGGAAAAAGGTGGATGGGGCAGAGAGAGTTAATAAAACAAACTTATGAAAGAAGGAAGAGGAATTAGAATTGAAAGGAGACTGGTTGGAGAGAATATTGGCAGCTCTTTTGAGGAATTTTGCTGCAAAACTTTGCTGCAAAGCAGATCTAACATTGTATTTACAAAAGCTTAAAATTTTCATCAAATTCAGTATTTAATTTCTTTCCTAGTGCTTGCTCTTTTATTTTTCTTAATATATTTTCTAATTATATAATGTCAAAAAAGGGTAGTATTTTTTTAAACACCCCCCTCCA
>NW_027528855.1:271371-271577 GCF_008692635.1 Crocuta crocuta | reverse complement strand
GTCAGAAGCGCTGCCTTACAGAAAGGTGCTTGAGTAGGGTTTTTCATGTACGGGTAGCGTAACTCACTGCAGGGTCTTGGGAAGCTCAGGGCAAGCCCTGGATGTCATCTGAGTCAGGATCCCAGGGCTGCTTACAAAGAATTGCAGAGAAGACTGTAGAAGCTGACGTTGGTCCCAGGGGTATTCTGACCCTCACAGCGAATAGA
>NW_027528855.1:270918-271357 GCF_008692635.1 Crocuta crocuta | reverse complement strand
CAGCACAACCTTTCGAAAAAGGTGGCCCAGGAAGATAGACGTAGCCATTTTGACTTGGGGGTTGTGAGATTTTATTAAAAGGTCTCATACAAATAGGCACAGTTCAACATTTTTTTCATAAGAATATAGTATTTGAGCCAATTTGACAATTTTCCCAAATCCGGCTTAGGTAAGTCCCAGCCTAGTAGGATTTGGTCTCATTCTCTATGAATGAGGGATTGGGGTGGGGGTGGGGTGAAAAACACATTTCTGGGTGGGGCTTTAGGAATAATGAAACAAACATCCCAATTTATGTTTTAATATTAAAACACAAAGTATTAAAGTCTGATCGATGAAAGGAATTAACGCCACCAAACAATACATAGGGCTCGGTTCTCTTGTTTCTAAGATGAGTAGATGGTACAACATGTTATGAGAAAGTGAATTTCTTATTCAAAAG
>NW_027528855.1:265093-265299 GCF_008692635.1 Crocuta crocuta | reverse complement strand
GTCAGAAGCGCTGCCTTACAGAAAGGTGCTTGAGTAGGGTTTTTCATGTACGGGTAGCGTAACTCACTGCAGGGTCTTGGGAAGCTCAGGGCAAGCCCTGGATGTCATCTGAGTCAGGATCCCAGGGCTGCTTACAAAGAATTGCAGAGAAGACTGTAGAAGCTGACGTTGGTCCCAGGGGTATTCTGACCCTCACAGCGAATAGA
>NW_027528855.1:264540-265004 GCF_008692635.1 Crocuta crocuta | reverse complement strand
CAGCACAACCTTTCGAAAAAGGTGGCCCAGGAAGATAGACGTAGCCATTTTGACTTGGGGGTTGTGAGATTTTATTAAAAGGTCTCATACAAATAGGCACAGTTCAACATTTTTTTCATAAGAATATAGTATTTGAGCCAATTTGACAATTTTCCCAAATCCGGCTTAGGTAAGTCCCAGCCTAGTAGGATTTGGTCTCATTCTCTATGAATGAGGGATTGGGGTGGGGGTGGGGTGAAAAACACATTTCTGGGTGGGGCTTTAGGAATAATGAAACAAACATCCCAATTTATGTTTTAATATTAAAACACAAAGTATTAAAGTCTGATCGATGAAAGGAATTAACGCCACCAAACAATACATAGGGCTCGGTTCTCTTGTTTCTAAGATGAGTAGATGGTACAACATGTTATGAGAAAGTGAATTTCTTATTCAAAATTGCATTTAGAAATAGAGCCAATAGT
>NW_027528855.1:259446-264420 GCF_008692635.1 Crocuta crocuta | reverse complement strand
GTTGTAGAGTGGGTATTCAATAAATCCTTGTTAAAGGAAGGAAGGAATAAAGAAAGATTTTTTGCTTGAAAGGCTGCTTGCAATTTCTGATCAAGACTTTTTCAAAGATCATCTCTTCAAATTCTTGATAGTTACCATTGATGGGAAACTTTATTCAAAATATAAAATCATTGTTCATAATCCAAAATATACGAGAGTTGAAGCCATACAAGAAATTCAACAGCTTTTTCCTTTCAAGGACAAAGCTGTAATACTGAATTCTTGGTAATAATATTCTGGTATCCAACGGAATATTTTGATAGAAAGTTATTCAAAGTAATGCAGACCACCTATGCATTCTTAGAGCAATCAACACGCCTTGGACCCCCACTAAAAAGATCATGCTGTCATAAAATGGACAGAAGCATTCAATATATATGAGGACAGCATTTGGGGCTAATGCTTAGAGATGTGCCGGCCAGAAGCCTCCGCGTAGATTCTGGTCTGTTTCCAACAACTACTACCCTGAGTGCAAGTTGGGGGTTGCAGTTCTTGTCATTGCATCCTGTGTTCCGTTCATGACTCCAGTTGGGATACAGAGTTGACAGAGCTGCTGCTGGCACTATGTTGAAGATCAGGCCTGACTGTGACCCTTGATGCAGGTGTAATATCCCAGATATAAATGCTCTCTGTAAAACAGTGTCTGTTGGAACTCCTTAGTATTACAACGTTCTAGGGCAGCGCTATCCGATAGAAATGTAACATGAGTCAGATATATAATTTAAACAGCCTTCAAGTCACATCACCAAAGTACAAAAAAGCAGGTGAAACTAATTTTAATATATTTTATTTAAAGCATATACTTACATATGAACATGTAGTCAATATAAAATTATGAATAAGAATTTGGCATTCCTTTTTTTCCTATTAAGTACTTGAAATCTCATATATATTTTACATTTGAAGCACATCTCAATTCTGATGCTAAAATTTCAGTGTTTGAGGTGAAATGTAGTCCTATCAAAATAGTGGAAATGTAACAAAAATATTTTACATTGTTTCAGTTTCTTTATTTTTTTTAAAATTTTTTTAATGTTTTATTTATTTCTAGGAGAGAGAGAGAGAGAGACAGCGTGAGCAGGGGAGGGTCAGAGAGAGAGGGAGTCACAGACTGAAGCAGGCTCCAGGCTCTGAGCTGGCAGTCAGCACAGAGCCCGACGCGGGGCTTGAACCCACGAACCGCGAGATCATGACCTAAGCGAAAGTCGGACGCTTAACCGACTAAGCCACCCAGGCGCCCCAGTTTCTTTATTTTTTAATTTTTTTTTTTTTTTTGAGAGAGAGAGGCAGAGCATAAGCAAGGGAGGGAAAGAGAGAAAGGGAGACACAGATTCAGAAGCAGGTTCCAAGCTCTGAGTTGTCAGCACTGAGCCCAACATGGGGCTCGAACCCACAAGTGTGAGATTGTGACCTGAGCTGAAGTTGGATGCTTAACCGACTGAGCCACCCAGGTGCCCCACCTTGCTTCAGTTTTTAAATTCAAATTAATTAAAATCAAATGCAGTGAAATAAAACACAAAATTTAGTTTGGCAGTTGGACTAGCCACATCTCACTTGCTTGATAGCCACGTGTGGCCAGTGACTAGTGGACAGCACAGATTTACAACATTTCCATCATGGTGGACAGCGTAGCTCTAGTGGTATCATACCTAGAACTGAGAATCTGGCATAAACATCATCTGCCAAAAGGCAGATATATTATGAATTATTTTTTAGCTATTACCATAATAACTTAAAAAAGTGAATTTAAAAAATTGTCAGAAACATATTTCTTAGAGAAAAATTTCCAGGCCTTTAAATGCTGACTTTGATCTTTTATCTTTCACAATTCACTTTTGGAAAATCTCCAGAAATGTAAGATAGCTAAAGGATCTAAACTGTAGTAGTTGAGTTGTACCACAAGAGGACCTGCAAAGACAAGTTGAGCTCAAATTTCAGCCACGCTGATATTATTAAACTGAAGTGTAATTAGGAAAACATCTCATTGTGAGTATTAGTATCCTCATATCTGCCTTCACTAAAATCTAAAAAAGTAATCCATTTTAATCGCATTTGAAAATAGCACATGATACAGGTGCTCTAAATGGTGAACTGAAACTACCAGAAGCACCATTTTGACAGGACGTAGGAGACACTATGTTATGGTTAAGAACATGTGGTATGAAGTCCTGCAGGCCAGGATCAAGTCATGGCTTGACTCCACACCAGCTTTATGACCTCAAGCAAGTCTCTTTACCCTAAAATAGAACTAATTATACTACCTATGACCTAGAATTTTTTGAAGATTAAGTATAATAACACCTGTAAAGTGCTTATCACAATGTACATAGTAAGTGCTCAAAAATTTTCGTTATTATTATGGTTATTAGTTGTTATTAGCTCTTAATCCTCTCAGAATTTCAAACAATTTTTTTTGATAGAGGAGCATTGCTTTAATCCTCCCATGGTTTGTCATGCAACTCTGTATAAGTAGTGACAGGAAGACTTAAACACAGTAGTGTATCAAGACAGGAAGTGACTGTGTTATGTGTATAAGAGGGCCAGCCCTGCCTGGCTCCAGCCCACACTTGCTTTACCCAGACTTATACTGGAATCAAGTTCCTTGACCCCTTCCAAGCACCTATTTTGGTCCTAGGATCAGTTTCCCTGTCTGTGAACTACATAGTTCATGCTCTCACTTCCATCACAGCTGTACCTTTTGAAGATTGAAATTTGGCACCATTTTCCCTGCTGTGACCTTGACCTCACCCCTTGGCTTTTCCCTCTTAGCCTGCTTCAGCTAAACATTTTTCCTTGTTTGATCTGGAAACTTCCTGTTGAATCTTATTCCAATCAGCAGTGCTCCCATTCCTCATCTATGAGCAAGAATTTGCTGTGACAGAACAAGAAAACTCAGACTACAGAATGGCCATTAAGTCATTTTCACTCCTTTACAAAGATACTTGTTTAGTTGAATAATAGTATGTGTCTTCAGAATTGGTCATGTGTGCATCTTGGATTTGCAATATTCTGTTAAATGTATCATAGTCAGTGTAAATATACACATCTTTATATCTCCACCCCAATACCCAAGCAAGCACTCTGTCCCTCCATTCTTTGCTAAATTTGTCCCCATAGCACTTATCACCATCTGATAAACTGAGCATTTTAGTAATATATTTGTTCTCTGTATTCCGTTTCTAGAAGGTAAGGTTCATGAGAGCTGAGAATTTTGACTTTCTTGTTCACTGTTATATCCCTGGTACCTAAAACAGTGACTGGTACAGTATAGGAGCACTATAAATATTTGTTGTATGACTAACAATGTTTATAAACAAGAGAGTGTAGCATTGGTGGACCAGAAATTTTGAGAGATTCCTGGAAGATAGAAAGCAGACAGGATCATATAGATGAGAAGAAAGGAGACTGCATCTCAAAACACATACAGGAGTAAGAACAAACCCAGAGCAACTCTGAATTAATCAATAAATGCTGGGAGGTAGAAGGGATACTTGGGGTGACCACCAGTAAAATTCACTAAAGAACTACATTCAAATTACAGGACTAGTTGCTCTTCTTCTTCAACCCCTTTCCACAATACCTTCCCAGTTTTACCGAGCTGACAGCTGCCACACATTTAACCACAAGGAGAAAACAATAAGGAACTGCACTTTACACAATTGAATGAGCCACCTTGGAATTGCTCTTAGTATGGATATAGGAATCAGAAGTAGAACAGAACTTGAGCTAGCTGTGGCCTCCATGACAGACCCAGGAGAGTCGGATGGGAAGGAAAGATAGTTCTACTCAAAAGAGAAATTCTTTAATATGTTGGCAATTGCAGTAACAGTGGTCTACTTTGGGTTGAAATACCTTTAAGCAAAGGTGTCCAAAGACATGCTTCATGCCCTATCCAGTTATATAGAGTTGAGCTCACACAAGTTACCTCCCATTCACCAAGGCAGTCATTTGGGGAAACGTGCCTACACAAATGCAGAGAAAAACCATGCTAACTACCTGTATTTGTAGCCTAGTCTTCATTTATAAACATGAACCAACAGCCAAGTACCACTGGAAAGACAAAGACTGATCCCAGAAGAAATAGGGGAAATGGACACAGCACACCAGGAATAAAACAATAACAACAATAAAACTTTTTCAGAGACATCTGAAAAGATATTGCACCCAATAAACAAAATAGACGTTACTGCAAAAGAAAAGGTCAGAGAACAAAAAAGAGTTCTTGGAAATTGCACTTTTACCAAAATAAGGAAAATGTAATGAAAGGGTTAAGTGCAGAATATACATGACCAAAGACCAAATCAGTGCTTTGGACAATATAATCAAAGATTCAAAAATGAAACAAGTGAAAAAAATCTTATATACCAAAGAGATGAAAACTTTCGAGAAAAGTTAAGCAATATGGTCAATTATTCTAGGAAGTTCAGTCTCCATTTAATAAGAGATAACATAAAGAGCAAGGTGAAAAAAACAACAGTAGAAATAATGAAACATAAAAATTGTTCCTGAGCTGAAAAAGAACAGGAATCTTCAGAATAAATGTGTCATCCAGTGCTGAGCAGAAAGAATAATAAAAACCCACATCTGTGCACATTCTTATGGAGTTCATAACTCAAAAGATAAAAGAAAATTCCAAAGGCTTCCATCAAGATAGAGAAAAAGAAAATTTATCTAAAGGAGCAAAATTTTGTATAAGAAGATGATGGAGAGGCACCTGGGTGGCTCAGTTGGTAAAGTGTCCAACTTTGGCTCAGGTCACAGTTTCACAGTTCATGAGTTCAAGCCTTGCATTAGGCTCTGTGCTAATAACTCATAGCCTGGAGCCTGCTTAGGATTCTGTGTCTCCCCCTCTCTCTGCCTCTCCCCCACTTGTGCTCTGTTTTTCTCTCAAAAATCAACATTAAAAAAAATGAAAAAGAAGCAATGTAGTAGTAT
>NW_027528855.1:254040-259230 GCF_008692635.1 Crocuta crocuta | reverse complement strand
AAACCAGCACTCAAGTGAGGCAAAATAAAGACATTTTCAGACATGCAGAGAGTCAGAAAGTTATTACCTACAGCCTTCACTGAAAAAAATACTCAGGGATGTCCTGGAGTAAAAAGAGAAATGAATACAAGGCAGGAAATTAGAATACAAGAGCCAGAAGTATGTAAAGTGAACAGTAATACTTACATTTAAGTTTGAATAACAGTTGACAACTAATTTAAAAATATCCAGAATGAAATCCTAGATCACTCCAATTTGAGACATGGACAGGGAAGGTGAAAGGAAGATAGGGTGCTAAGAATTTTTTCTTTTTAAAAAATTAAAAAATTTTTTAATGTTTATTTTTGAGAGAGAGAGAGAGAGAACACAAGGGGGGAAAGGGTAGAGAGAGAGGGAGACACAGAATCTAAAGCAGGCTCCAGGTTCTGAGCTATCAGCACAGAGCCCGATGCAGGGGTTGAACTCACAAACCACGAGATCATGACCTGAGCTGAAGTCGGATGCTCAACTGACTGAGCTACCCAGGTGCCCCAAGAATTTTGTCCTTTTTTCAGGGGAAGTGTATGGATACTGATAAGTTCTATATGATGAAAGAAGAATGTAATTTAAAAAAAATTTTTTTAAATTTATTTTTGAGAGAGAGTGAGAGAGAGATAGAGTGCGAGTGGGGGGTGTAGGGCAGAGAGAGAAGAGACACAGAATCTGAAGCAGGCTCCAGGATCTGAGCTGTCAGCACGGAGCTCAACAGGACTCAAACTCACAAACCATGAGATCATGACCTGAGCTGAAGTCAGATGCTTAACCGACTGAGCCACCTAGGCACCCTGAGAAGAATGTAATTTCTAATGATTCAATTTTAAGGGTAACCACTAAAAGAACAGAAAGAAGCTATATAACAAATCCCTACAGGAGGAAAAAAGGAACAAGGAAACCTCTATCAAGTCAACAAAGATTGGTAAAGTTAGAAAGGGAAGAGAGGGAGAGGGAGAGGAAGAAAGGTAGGAAGAGAAAGAAAGAACATGGAAAATATAAAATATGACATAGAATATTAAAATAACATAAACATGTATGGATTACATTCCCCTATTCAGAGAAAAGACAGATATTTAAGTTGGATTTCATTCATGGTATATTTATTATAAAAACACTCAACAAAGTAGGTTTAGAGGGAACATACCTCAACATAATAAAGGCCACATATGAAAAAACCCACAGTGAACATCATACTNTATTTGTTTGTTTAGAGAGAGAGAGAGAGAATGAGCAGGGGAATGGCAGAGAGAGAGGGGAAGAGAGAGAATGCCCAGCAGGCTCTGCACCGAGCCTGACACAGGGCTTACCCTCACAACCATGAAGTTATGACCTGAGCTAAATAAAGAGTTGGGCACATCACTAACTGAACCACCCAGGTGCCCCCAATCTCACCGCTTTTATTCAACACTGTACTAGAAGTCCTAGCCACAGTAATCACACAATGCAAAGAAATAAAAGGCATCCAATCCATAATGAAGAAGTAAAACTTTCACTATTTGCACATGACATGACACTATATATAGAAAAGCCACCATAAAAGACTCCACCAGAAAAACTACTAGAACTGATAAACGAATTCAGTGAAGTCACAGGATACAAAATCAATGTATAGAAATCTGTTGCATTTCTATAGACTAATAATGAAGCAGTAGAAAGAGAAATTAAGAAAACAACCCCATTTACAATTCCACCAAAAATGATAAAGTACTTAGGAATAAACTTAGCCAAAGAGGCAAAAGACCTGTACTCTGAAAACTATAAAATGCTGATGAAAGACATAAAAGACGACACAAAGAAATGGGAAGACATTCCATGCTCATGGATTGGAAGAACAAATATTGTTAACATGTCTATACTATCCAAAGCAGTCTACACATTTAATGCCATCCCTATCAAAATACCAATAGCATTTTTCACAGTAGAAAAAACACTCCTAAAATTTGCATGGGCCCACAAAAGACTCCAATTGGCCAAAGCAAAAAGTGAAGCAATCCTGGAGACTTCACAATTGCAGACATCAAGTTATATTACAAAGCTGTAGTAATCAAAACAGTATGGCACTGACACAAAAATAGACACATAGATCAATAGAACAGAAATCAACCCACAGTTATATGGTCAATTAATTTTCAGCAAAACAAGAAAGAATATCCAAAGGGAAAAAGACAGTTGTTTCAACAAATGGTGTTGGGAAAAATGGACAGCAACATGCCAAAGAATGAAACTGAAATAAATTCAAAATGTATTAAGACCTAAATGTGAAACCTGAAACCATAAAAATCCTAGAAGAGAGCACAGACAGTAATTTCTTTGACATTGGTCATAGCAGCATCCTTCTAGATATGTCTCCTGAGGCAAGGGAAACAAGAGCAGTAATAAACTGTGGGGACTACATCAGCATTAAAAGCTTCTGCACAGCATAGGAAACATCCAGCAAAACTAAAAGACAACCTACTGAATGGGAGAAGATCTTTGCAAATGACATATCTGGTAAAGGGTTGGTATCCAAAATGTATAAAGAATTTATACAACTCAACACAAAAAGCCCCAAATAATCCAATTAAAAAATGGTCAGAAGACATGAACATTTTTCCAAAGAAGACAAACAGCCAACAGATGCATGACAAGCTCAACATCACTTATCATCAAGGAAATGCAAATCAAAACCAAAATGAGATATCACCTTACACCTGTCAAAATGGCTAAAATAAAAAACTCAAGAAACAACAAGTGTTGGTAAGGATGTGGAGAAAAAGGAGCCCCTGTACACTGTTGGTAGGAATGCAAACTGGTGCAACCACTGTGGAGGACAGTATGGAGGTTTCTCAAAATTAAAAAGAAAAGACGCCCCTGGGTAACTGAAAGTGCAATTTGTTTACAAATGAAAAATAGTGGGGCGCCTGGGTGGCTTAGTCGGTTAAGCGTCCGACTTTCGCTTAGGTCATGATCTCACGGTTCGTGGGTTCGAGCCCCGCATCGGGCTCTGTGCTGACTGCCAGCTCAGAGCCTGGGGCCTGTTTCAGTCTGTGACTCCCTCTCTCTCTGACCCTCCCCTGCTCACGCTGTCTCTCTCTCTCTCCTAGAAATAAATAAAACATTAAAAAAAATTAAAAAAACAAACAAATGAAAAATAGTGTTATATATACAAACCTATGGGATGCTTAAAGGTTGTACCATTGACAAGGTGTAGCCTTGAATGTGTCTATTCAAAAACAGAAATATTAGAAGAAAGGAATTAAGTGCTTAATTGAGCAAGGTAGAATTAATAGAAAAGCCCCAGGAAATCAGAAGGAATTGATACAGAGGGTATAATAGAAAAACACTGAAGCTACATTAAATTCAGTCAACAAAACTGAAATCTGATTTTGGAAAGAACAAGAAAAAACAAACACCTTGGACAAGTGAAATTATGAAAAGAAAAAAAGACAGACACACAAATAACATTAAGAATGAGAAAGTGGGGGAAAAAAGAATGAGAAAGTGGACTAACGAAAGCTCTAGAGGAGTTTTAAAAATTTGTGAGAGGAAATGTATGTCCAGTGTTATAGCCTACATTTAAACTCCAGGAAAGGGATGGTTATGTACATTAACTCAAGAAGTGGTAGATACTTTAAAAAAGCAATGTAAGAATCTGAGAAGATATTTAAAAATGTTTATCTTCACAATGAACTAGATCAGATGATTTTTTTTTATTTAAAACATTTAAAAATGTTTATTTATTTTTGAGAGACAGAGCATGAGCAGGGGAGAGGCAGAGAGAGAGGGAGAGAGAATCCGAAGCAAGCTCCAGGCTCTGAGCTGTCAGTACAGAGCCCGATGCAGGGCTCAAACCCATGAACGTGGGATCATGCCCTGAGTGGAAGTCAGATGCTTAACCTACTGAGCCACCTGGGTGCCCCTAGACTGCGATGACTTTATAATTGAGTTCCCTCAAACCTTGAACAGCCATGTGTTTACAATGCTATGCAAACCGTACCGTCATATAACAAAAGTGAAAAGCTTTCAGATGTATTCTGTGCAACCTCTGCCTGCACTCCCCACGCAAGCACACTTCCTGCTTCTCCTTTTCTCTGTCCCTCTGTACATTAGTTAGATCAGCATTCAGTGTTTACATTATGATGGCACTGGGAATATTCATGCATGTGGGTTTGTTTTTTTTTTAAGTTCTCTTCTCCCTGAAATACCTCTGTTGCTTCTAGGTTTTCCTCCTCTGTTTGCTTGTTTTGATCTCTGTCTCTCATGTTCGAGTTTCCTCAGATACCTGTGGTCTTTGGATGTCCATTCACATTTACAAGGGGGACACCAAAAAGATTACTTGAGAATGCTGAGTGCATGGGCAGGGCTGTTTCACTGGGAAGGTCTTGATTGTACCTTTAGATCCGGTGTCTTTTAGGTCTTTCTTCTTAGGCTAGTTGTATTATTCAGAGAGAAATTCTCCCATCTCCTGTTTGAAGTATACAAACTGGCTGCTGGTATTTTGGAAGCCCAGTTGGTAAAGAAGGCTGTGGGTGTCACCATTTGGTGCTAAGAGACTTGCACTTAATCTCAGTTTCCGGTGTTCTGTCCCTACCCTCATCTGTGTGTTGTGTCTCTGTCCAGACACCATTTGTCTTCTCCTCTTTCCGGGCTATACTTTTGGCCTTCTGAGGGAGTTGGGGAATGGTAGTCGGTCATGCAGCTGTAGATATCTGGTCTAGTTGCCTCATACACAGATTCACCAGCACTTCTCATGTTTTCAGTCTCTCCCATGTCCCTCTTTCCAGAAACACCTGGTATAGTCAATTCCTGGGATTTAGGGAGACTCTTCAGTAAAATTCAGGTTGGATTGTTTCTTGGCTTCCCCTATTACTTGCTTAAGATTCAGCTTTCTTGTGTTTGGTAAGCCAGTTACTGCCGGGTCTTTTGCTTTCTGAGTTCTAAAATGTTCAATTGTGTTGTCTCTTCCTTCTACATGTGTTTGTTTCCATTGTTTGTTCTGTCATTTGTGTGGTATTTCGCCAGGCATTGTAGACATATTGTACGTTCAGTTCACCATCTTTTTCAAGCCCCACATGTTAACCACCGTGGAATGCTGTCTTGCAAGGCAGGTTGAGGAGACAGTTGAGAGTTCTAGAAAGACATGAAGAGATTTCTGTTTTAACAAAATGATTGCAGCAT
>NW_027528855.1:249775-253983 GCF_008692635.1 Crocuta crocuta | reverse complement strand
TACTTGTACTTGTGTTTTATTTGGATATTAGCATATGATATATTCTTTGTGTTATTATCTTTTAGTGTATATATCCTATCTTTAAAAAAAAAACCTTTTTAATGTTTATTTTTGATAGAGAGCACAAGTCGGGAGGGGCAGACAGAGCGAGGGAGACACAGAATCTGAAGCAGGCTCCAGGGTCTGAGCTGTCAGCACAGAGCCTGACATGGAGCTTGAAATCACGAATCATAAGATCATGACCTGAAATGAAGTTGGATGCTTAACCGACGGAGCCACTCAGGTCCCCTCCTCTCTTTTTGTTAAGGTTATTTATTTATTTTGAGAGAAGAAGACAGAGAGAGACAGAGAATCCCAAGCAGGCTCTATACTGTCAGCCCAGAGCCTGATGTGGGGCTCGAACCCCCAAACTGTGAGATTATGACCTGGGCCAAAACCAAGAGCCAGACACTTAACTGCCTGAGCCACTCGGGTGCCCCCCATATCCTATGTTTTAGATGAGATTATGGGCCCCTATTTTTTGGCTTTTTGTCACCATTTATTGAATATCTCCTAAATGAAGAGGGCTATCCAAAAAAGAATCATTAATAAAGATGGGGGAATGTGCCTTTAATAATAGGTCATGTAATGATAGTGGGAAAATATTTTTGAGATATTAAGCTGTGTTTTTCTCCCTTCGAGTATTTACCTCTTTCTCATTTCTTTAAATACACACTTGCCTCTATGCTTATTAGGGCAGGTTGTGACAGGAAAGAAAGAAAAAGCATGAAAGTCCTCTCTAGTTTGTGCTTCAAAAGGCTCAGCCCTTAGGGTTACTTAGAAAATTCTATGGGGGGAGGCAAAAGGTGGGAAAGGAAATAAATGTGAGGGGTTGCCCTCTCTGAACCAGAAAGAGATTCTTCCAGGCTGGAGGGAGAAAACAATGGAAGGAGTTTTATTAGAGCGAAGATGTTGGTGGGCCCTGAACAGCGGGGCCCGCACCCTGTTCCCTATTCCCAGACAGAGTCCCGGAGTGGCAGGAAGGAATGGCTGTGAGAGGGATCTGCACAGTCACAGCACGTTTCATGTCCTTCTAGCACACAAGCAGCTGGATGACCCCTCCTGTGTGAGGCAGAAACTGCAGAAAAAGAATAAGACCATAAGGTAACAACAGACCTCCTCGGGGAAATAGGGAGACCTCAAATTGACCAAGATGATATTTTTGCCATCCAGTGAAATGGAACTCAAAATATAAACTCATTTGCACTGTAGAAAACAAAAAGTGGTATTTCTTGTGCATTTGACATTGTGGACTGAGATTCATACCCATTATATAATCATGAATAAGGCCAGTTATCAATTAATATTAAGAGTCTACTTGTGCAGGTGAGAGAGAGTTGAGCACATCTTCCTTAGCAAGAAAAGACCAAAGAGACAACAGTGTCTATATTGTATAAATCTTTTAGGAAAAGGTAGAATAATACTTTTCTTTAGATGCTTTAAATTATCACATGCAAATTCAATTGCTTTTGAACTCTAGTCCAGCATCACTCACTTGAATTAATTGGGAACAGACTTGGTAGAATTAATGAAGCATCAGAATTAGAGACAATTCTCCAATACCTGCAGTAACTTGAGGTTGGTTGTAAAGCCCATCAATTACAAAGACTGTGACCTTGAATAAATTATTTAAAGGCTTGGAGCTCATTTCCTCAACCCTGGAGTTGATATAAATGATCCCTGTATTACATGGTTGTTGTGATGATTAAATCAGAGAATGCTTATAGAAGAACCCAGCAAGAAGCAATCACAAAATAAACTATTGTTTCCTTTTTACCTTTTCCTGAATGTGGAATTTATGGAAATACATTAGTTTCTCTGAAAGCCCAAACTAAACCTCAGAATGTGATCATGACATAAGTCCTAGGAATATGGGCTCCATACTAAGAATGGGAAATTAGAAACCAAGGTCATATCTTTTGAGTTCTGAATCCATCAGTTAGCTTGCTGGCATTTTTCTTTTCTTTTCTTTTCTTTTTTTAATGTTTGTTTATTTTTGAGAGGGAGAGAGACAGAACATGAGTAGAGGAGGGGCAGAGAGAGAGGAAGACACAGAATCCGAAGCAGAGTCCAGTCTCTGAAGTGTCAGCACAGAGCCCAACACAGGGCTCGAAGCCACGAACTGTGAGATCATGACCTGACTCGAAGTCGGTTGCTTAACTGACTGAGCCACCCATGCGCCCCTGGCATTTTTCTGATATAGCTAATATGTCTGATATTTTTCATCCTGTAACAGCCTTTTAACCCATTTGGACAAAACTGTTTATTTTTCATTAAAAATACATCATCAATAAAACTTAAATGATACAGAGAAAAACAATGAACTGGCTTCAATTCTGTAAAGGTTTCACCTTAGAGGTTAAATAAATATCAGGGTTTCCGTTTCTTCGGCTTGACCTAATTATATCTTCTCTAAGCATAGCACAATGTGAGTAACATGTAACAAGTCATTTAAACAAAATCTTATTATAAAGAGAACAGGCACAGAGCAGAGTATTTGACAGTCTGTGATGAGCATGGTTTGTATCCACAAGCCCCAAACAACCTATGAATAAGGCAAGTTTTATGAAGAGAAAATAAAACATTGATGGTGAAGTCTGTGAGGCTTATGTTTTGTTAAGAGAATTCGGTTTTGAAAAGTACAGGGCTGTTAGAAAAGGTGAAGCTCATATTTCTCAATTTGTGGGCGATACAGTTTGGGAGAATACAGTAGTAGTAGCTATTACTTATTGAATGTCTACTATGTGCCTTGTGCTATAGTAGCGCCTTCACATATATAATTGGAGGTGTATTTGGTCAGGAGGATCATAAGTCCTTACCTTACTCCTCTTCATCTTAGAGAAAATAGCTTGGTGACACCTAGGAATGTGACACCTAGGTTCAGGAAAGAGGTAATTTCAAAGCTTGCACAGGTTGTTTGTGGAGACCTTGCTAAGTGGATAGTAGCTCTGTAATTGTTCCCTTTTCCCTCGTGCTGTCCTGTGTCTCCCACTGCCACTTCCTGCTGTGGGCAGAGATCTGTGCAGACCATGTTTAATTTAGGGAAATGTTCTTAGTCAGATTGGAGCTACATTGTATATGTATAATGTATGGATTTGTGTACAGATAGGTATTGCACATGTATGTATAGTGTGTGTAATTCTGTACGTGTGAAAGTACAACTGATACATAAGGTCCCAGAGTCAGCTGAAATGTGTAGGCTCGCCCATTATAGAGGCTGTACTACGTGCACCGCATTGGCAATGTGTGTCAGTGTCTGTTTCCCTACACCCTCTCCTCTCCTCCTCCCTTGAACTCTTTCCAGGCAGGATTTTGTGTGAAATGACAGCCTTTAAGAAAGCTCAGAGGCAGTAGGAAGCATGATATATAGAAGCCCTTCAAATAATTCAGTGTATTGAAGTACAGTGTTGGGGGTGGGGCTGGGGGGCAGATCTCAACACAGGTGTAAGCATGGGGTTAAAGGCAAGAAATTAGGGAGGAAAGATTTCCGTACACATAGTGCAACTTTAATTTTTTTAAATGTTTATTTATTTTTGAGAGAGAGAGAGACACACACACAGTGTGAATCGGGGAGGGGCAGAAGGTGAGAGAGAGAGAGAGACACAGAATCCGAAGCAGGCTCCAGGCTCCGAGCTGCCAGCACAGAGCCGGACGTGGGGGCTCAGACCCACAAACCGTGAGATCACGACCTCCGCTGAAGTCGAATGCTTAACCAACTGAGCCACTCAGGTGCTCCACCCACAGTGCAGCTTTAAATAATTCATTCAATATAACTTGATGGCAGTGTGTGAGGGAGTTTTTTGGGAGGGAGGGGAGAAGTGTGTATTTGGTTTTGTATTGCCTGCTGGATGGCCGAATGACTCCTCCTTGCACTCTCCACTTCTGTGAGGATCTTGGAGTGGGAGAGCCGGTTTAGAGGTCAAAAGGCACCCACCCCCCATTATTGTACTGACAGTCCTGGAGGATAGACCTACAGAATGAGCAGAAGGGCTGGTAGTTGAGAATGTACTAGATGGGGACTCTCTCTGTGAAGAGTAACGTGTGGGGAGCTTCACTCCTGGGCCATGGGAACAGTCATATGGAGAATACGGTTTTCAATCTTTTCCCTCCTATGTTGCGGTCTCCTTTAGTTCCTCTTATTCCTCAGGAAAGACTCACTTGCCACCCAC
>NW_027528855.1:243690-249394 GCF_008692635.1 Crocuta crocuta | reverse complement strand
CCACCTGGGGTGGTGGGTGTGTGAGGACTAAAGGGACAGAGGTGCACTCCGGGCAGGGAGCCGCATGCTATGTAGTGGGCGACTGTGTTCCACTGTTTCTGGAGGCGACCAGCATCTAAGAAAGAGGTGGCTCATGGCCGCGCTGAAAATAGTGAGGAGGAGCAGCTGCGAGGTGGGAGATTCAGGAGCAGATGTGAGATAAATCCTTTTTCAGTATATCCTAGAAGGTGATCCTTACAAAGGAAAAGAGTGACTTGGACTTTACACGAATCATACTTTATTTTCCCTGGAAACTTGAGTGAGAGGTACTATTCTTCCTACTTTATGTATTAGAACATAACGCTGTTTCTTATCTCATGCTGAAAACGATGATAATAACAGCTATTGTTTGTTGTGTATCTACTATGTGCCAGGTCCTCTGCAAGTTTCTTTCCATGCGTTATTATTATGGAAAGGTTGCTGCAAGGAAGTGATTATTTATTTAGTTATGTTTTAGTTTTATAGGTGAAAACCTGGAGACTCAGAGAGTAAAAACTAGACTCAGGGTCATGGAGGGACCTCCATGTGCCTCACAGGGACTAGAATCCAGAACTGCGGGGCCAGAGCCATGCTAATCCCCTTCCTACCTGGAAGAGATCAGAGGTGAGAGAGGCAATTAGGCATGAGCTTCCCCAACTCCGCTCTCTTGCCTTTTCTAGACGTACTCATAGCCTTATCTGCTGATTTCTGTACTTCCTTCTCTCTAGGTTATTTTAGTCAAGCATCATTTGGATTCCATTTCTTTCTGCCCCCTTGAGACCTTTCTCCAGCAATCACCTCCGTTTTCTCCTAAACTTATAACTGTGAGCATGCAAAGAGGAACTCCTTCAGTCAGTTCTTTCTCTCTTTCAAGCTGGTCTTCTCCAGAGAAAAGTTGCCATTNTCGAACCCACGAACCGTGAGATCATGACCTAAGCGAAAGTCGGACGCTTAACCGACTAAGCCACCCAGGCGCCCCTATCATGGACTTCCTGATTGCCAAGCCTGGTGTCCTACTTCATTCTTTTGAACCTTTCTGAAGCTTTTGACACCATGCTATTGACTATCCTGTAGTTCTAAAATTCTCTCCTTTTTCAGTATCCATGACACCAGTCTCTTCTTCTTCCCCTACTTTTCTTGCATTCCTCCTCAGTCTCATTCGGCAGCTCTTTCTTCTTCCCTGCCTACCTCTTTGCACACAGGCTTTAACTCACAGTTTCCTCCTCTGTGTTAACCCCTTCTCTCTTGAGATGAATTTATTCTGTCCCATTGCTCTGACTTCCAAACCTGAACCAAACTTTCTTTTTGAGATTTGGAACTGTATTGGCAGTTGGAATTGTTCTAAAGCCTTGTTTAAAAAGAACCCTCATCTGTGGAACATTTTGACTCTTTCAAACGGATGCACTTTCTCATTCTTTTTTTTTTTTTAATATTTTTATTTATTTCTAGGAGAGCGAGAGAGAGAGATAGAGTGAGCAGGGGAGGGTCAGAGAGAGAGGGAGTCACAGACTCTGAAACAGGCTCCAGGCTCTGAGCTGGCAGTCAGCACAGAGCCCGACGTGGGGCTCGAACCCACGAACCGCGAGATCATGACCTAAGCGAAAGTCGGACGCTTAACCGACTAAGCCACCCAGGCGCCCCACTTTCTCATTCTTTTGAACCTCTGTGGGATTTGGCTCTCACCTTGCAGCTAATACTCATCATGTGAAACTTGGTCTGGTAGTTATTTGTGTGCTTATCTTACTCCTTCTGGTAGATTATAAGCTCCTTTAGGGCCAGAACTTCGCTTTTCTTATCATTCCATTTTCTTAACAATACAGTGCCTTGTCCACGATAGGGGATTGACATTTATTGAATTTAACTTTATCTATTTTTACTATTAAATGGACTCTGATTCTCTCTCCTAGAATTTCTCTTGAGTTGAGACCCTTTGAGTCAGGCACTGCTACTTGACAGTGATAGGGCTGACCTCCTCACCAAGCTGCTGGAGTTTGAGGGTTGCAGTTGGATCGCTGAAGAGGATGTCATGAAACATTCATAGTTTCTCAGTTTGGGGAGAGCAGATCCACCAGCTCCCTGACACCATGTCCATGTTTACAGTAAAGGAGCTTTCGTTCTAGAAGGAGGCCAGCCTGACTCAGGCAGCCTAGCTTTCCACATGGTGGACACTGTGTTCTACAGCCATAGACCTAGGCCCAAGCAGGCAGAGATTCTGCACCCCTCACCTTACAGGGAAGCCCCCCACTGTATCCCACTTGCTTGTCGCCTACCCATCCGCCTGACCCATGGTGGGCTGCTCACACGTCCCCTGCTGCCTGCCAGACACCTGACCATCGGCCTGTCTGCTGGATGCTAACAAAGCCCCCATCACTTCCTAAAGGAAAAAATATAAGTTGGTGGTTACTTGTCCTCCAATACAAAAATCTCATGATGCTTGTTTTCTTTGTCACCACTCCCTATTTCTTCTGTATGAACATACGTAAAGATATAATTTAATATTTTCTGTCTAATGCTTACTCTTAATATGTGTGTCTTGGTCTAGATTGGTTACATTATGTTGCAGATTCCTAGAGGATAGGGATGAGTCTGGTTAGCTAATTTGATGAATTCTTAGCATCATTTGAGATGTGCAGTTAATAAGCAAAAATGTCTTTGATGATGATTTAACACCATCTACTGGTCTTTGATCGAATACATCAGTCTTTTAAAATCTATGGTGATTTATAAGCAGTGCAACTATAGCTTGTGTTCTTCTGATCTCATCCAAATTGGTGTGACTTTGAGACAATAACTGATAGACATCTTTCATCTTTTTGAATAATTAAAATATAGCGGGGGAGGGGTCTACACGGAGGCAAACGCAGATGACTGTGGTGTAGCAAGGCAAAATATATGTGCCTCCATGGTGGCAGTGACAACACGCTCTCTCAAAGCAAGCAGGGGTTGCATCCATCCAGGGGTTTAGGAAAACACTTCATGAAGGAGTTTAAATGTGATACAATCAGATTTTCAGTTTAGATGGCATTCTTGTGGCTGACGTGTGGAAGGTGAATCAGACGAAGGCAAGAGTTAAAATAGGCATACTAATGAGATAGAGAGACAAAAGAGAAACCACTGATAATGTGGACGCTGGCTTGGCCTACACAACCTGTTGGACATAAACAATTTCATAGAACACTCACATCAGGGAAAGTTGCTCTGAGACCATGATAAAGTGAAACAAAGCATGGCGACTTCATTATTTTGTCTAAGCACAGACAAAAGTAAGGTTGCTGTGCCACCTAGAGAATATCAAAGTTTGTCTTCTTTCTCTTAAAATGAGTGACTGATACTTCTTTACCAATTACAACTTTATTTCTGCTCTAGTCTCTTCACATAGATAAGATTTATTGAGATACCTAACTATAAAATTGTCCCTCTTTTCTGACAGCATCCATTCCAGAGTAAGCCCTACTTCCTTAGACCATCCAAACCCAAATCCTATAATTTGGTTCTTTTAACACTCCCTTACTGAGATAACCCGTGGTTCGCCTACCATAGATTACCTATGGTGTTCTCCTTCACTGCAATGAGTAATAAACCCAACTTGTTCAACTACACGTGTATTCCTGGTGGTCTTTGGCTAGAGAACATGGACACTAACAAGAGGGCAGTTATACAAATATATGCAAGCCATGGTGAGGGCAGGAAGTAAGCAGTGATACCAAGGATGGAAAAGAGTGTGCAGAGTCTAGAAACATTTAAAGTGTAACATCAGTAGTACTTGATTGATTAGATTTGGAGGTTGAGATAATGGGAAGGTCCATGACAATGTCAAAGTCTCTGGTATGGGAAACTAGGTGGGTAATGGTGCTGTATTCCTGAGTAAAGGGAAAACAGAAAGAGAGGAACTTTAAGGGGGGAAGATTCTGAATACTCATAATGGAAGTATCTATGAGATACTCAGGTGGAGAGGTCCAGCAGGCAGTTGAATGTTTGGATTTGAAGCTAGAAAAGATCTGATCTAGTAGTTAAACCCCAAAGAGGGGATGAGACCACCTGTAAACAAACAAACAAATAAATATATAAAGCAAGAAGAGAATTTGGCTGAGATCAAAACTCTGAAATTTATTAAAAGTTAAAGAATCATCAGAAGAAAAAGGAGAGCCAGGAGAGATGAATGTAATAGAAGCAAGGGAGTTTGAAGGTTTAAAAATGTGAAGAGTCAGGCACCTGGGTGGCTCAGTCGGTTAAGTGTCCGACTCTTGATTTCGGCTCAAGTCATGAGCTCACGGTTTGTGAATTCAAGCCCTGCATCTGGCTCTGTGCTGACAGCATGGAGCCTGCTTGGGATTCTTTCTCTTTCTCTCTCTGCCCCTCCCCCACTTGCTCTTTGTATCTTTCTAAGAAATAAATAAAAATAAAACTTAAAAAAAAAGAAGAGTCATTGGCAGCATCAAATGCAGTTGAGAGATCAAGCCTGTTAGATGTGGAAATTATGAAATCATTGATGACCAGAGGGAGAGAGCAGTTTAAGTGGAATGGTGACTGTGTAAGCAGACAGCAGTGTGTTGGAGAATGAATGGTAAGTGAGGAAGGGGAGGCTGTAATTGTGAACAAGTCTTTTGACACATTTTGATGAGGAGGAAAGTAGAGGTTCAGGGTAGAATCTAGATAGAAATGTGGGATCAACAAGCAAAGAAGGATAAGATAAAAATACTACTAGAAAGTCTGTTTTGTTCTCTGATACATTACCAGTGACTCTATCAGTGTTTGGCACTTATGAAGACATTCAATAAATATGTGTTGAATGAATGAATGACAGAGGAAAATCGATTAAGATCTTTCTAGAAGATGTAAAAGGAGTTGGAGTCAATGGAGCAGATGGAAAGGTTGTTAACCAGAGAAGTCCAGATCTTCCTCTGTAGTGAATTCAGAGACATCATCCCATTTAATCCTAGGGTCTTTTTCTAGAACTATTTGATCTTTTCTGTTATCCCATTATGCATAGTTTCATGTAGTTCAAAACCTTGAATAATATTATCACCATAGATTTCTTTTGGTAACAGGAAGCAACACCACTTAGAGGAGGTTTGTGAATTGATTTATTTCAAATGTTAATAACTGTCTTTAATATTCTACTAGTGCAACATTTCCTCTTTATGAAGCTGTCATGATTTTGTAATTGTGTAGAACTTTATGCAATCCAAACTGGCCACTGATAGACTAGTTTGTTCCAGAATGTGCTAGGGGCACATCACTGGAGCAGCAGTCATGCAGAGGCTAGCTAACCCCTCGCAGAGGCTAGCTGACCCCTTGCTGGGGAAAAAGGAGTTGGTATCCAGACATCATGTAAGAATCAAATTAGATAACTTTGCAAGGTCCATTGTAATGCAGAGCTTCTAAGGTTCTGGAACTGTGTGTCCAACTAATACCATTTCCCATTTTAAAAGCAATTGCGTTTCCAAAATTGTCATCTGATATTTTAGGCTGTTTGTGTTAAACCTTTTGATATTGGAGAACAAATTTTGGACATTGATAATTATGTCGTATGTAAGGGAGTTTACCTAATGACAAATAATCTAAGTAGTTTTTTCTAAGAATGTGTGTGTATGAAAGAGAAAATGAGAATGAAAACAAACTACTGAACTTCATTTGTTTTCTACTGACAAGTTAGGATTTTCTCTCTACCAAAACTAAAATCTCT
>NW_027528855.1:222154-243466 GCF_008692635.1 Crocuta crocuta | reverse complement strand
AGAGTTACTTTGAGGAAGTTATATATGTATATGTATATATATATTTTTCCAGTGTAGCATAAAGCTGTGGCTGTTCTCTTGAGGTCCCTGAGAGATTTTTTGTTTCAGGGGCCTGCTTTGTCAATTCCACTGGATAGTTTTACCAATTCAAACTGGCCTTCCAGAAAAGCCTGCTGTCTGCTAGCTGCCTGGTGTCTACTGACGAGAACAGTATGAGGCTGATATGGCAGAAAAAATAAAGGGCACACATGACTGAGGGCAGAAGGTGACAAGGGCTAGACTATAGAGACCCTACCTCCTCCAAATCTCATGGTCTCCATGTAGCCCTAGCCCAGAATACAATCTTTTTCAAAAGCCATAATCTTGACCCCTGGATAAAATAGAGAGGAAGGCCTTGATGGAAAATCAGGAGTCTTGTGATGTGATCTGTGTCTCAAATAGGAAGTCAGTGTGATGAGGCTTCACCAACCCAGCGCTCTCCTTAACATTGGTATTGTCTTCCTCCTCTATCCTTCAAAGCTCCTTGGATAAGATCAGACCTGATAATGACTGAACTTCTAACACCTTTGCCTCTCTAGTGATCTGAAACTTTGTGACTCTTGCTCCAGCATAAAGTCATATAGAATAAGCAATGTTTGTTTATCACTGCCTATAAACAGCACCCGCTCTACAGACTATCCTCATACTAACTCTGCCAAGCTGGTATCATTGTACAGATGAGTAAACTGATGTGCAGGTAAAGTGACTATGTGACATGGCCACACAGATAATAAATAGAAGATCTAAGGTATCAGTTCTGGTCTCTTCGACTCCAAATCCAGTCTTTTCACTATATTATTTGTTGAAGAATTAGTTAATGATGTAAGTCACTAAATTTGATTTTCTTCAGTGGTTAAATTGAAAACGATAGTTGTCTCATGCGGTATATGCCTACTGAATAGGAGATACACACACACACACTTTCTCTCTTAGTTGAAAGATAGCTTCACAGTAAAGATAGTTTTTCAAACTAATATTGCCTTTTAGCCACTGGTTAAATTTTAAACTTGTGGTAAAATATAATTAAAATTAGTGTTGGCTGGTTGGTCTCAGGTTGCCAGGCTCTCAGTAGCTGAACTTGAGGTCCTGAGCATATTTTCCCCTGTACCATCACTCCATCCTCTCAGGGCCAGCTTATATAGGTTGCAGGTTGGACACTGAACAACTCTAGGGAGCACCATTCACATCATATGAATGGCACCTGAACTCCTCTCTCCTCCACATCTATTTCTGAATAGACGTGAAGATCATCTAACAGGGAAACTAATTAGGGGACTTGTGGTGATAGTTATAGCATTAATTAAGAATTGTATTGTCAAATAAAGCAGGAAGAATGGCACCTGAAAATTTAAACTCTGACACTAAGTCTGCCTCAGAACTAGAAACCAACAAAGTGGCAAAACAAATTATGGATTCTTTGGGATATTTTGTTCCTGAAAACTCAGACTCATATACACCCAGTCAGGTCAGCAACTTGTTTCTGGTGTTGAGTGACATGTTTTGAAATTTTAACTGTGCCAGAAGTGAGGGAAGGATAAGAAACAGCTGACTAAAGGGTTCCCCTTGACCTAAATTCCAAAAAGATTCCTAGTAACAAAAATGAGTTCCTGATCTGAAGGGCTGCAAGCCTTCCTTCTGGGAGACATTTTAGATTAGGTCAATAAGACAGAATCCAGAAGTTGATAAACCATATACCTAACTAGTTGCCATCATTAGAGTCTTTGTAAGGAAGTAATTGGATGCCTTCAAAGTACACTGTTGTCTGTCCAAGAGGGATGACAGTGTCAGTGGTAAAGCATAAGTGGAGGGTCCTGAGCAGAGAAAATGGCATTACTTGAAATTTCAGATAATGTAAAAGAAGAAAATTATGCTATGTTGAGAAGAGACAGGTTTTCTTTTTTTTTTTTTTAAATTTTTTTTTTTTAATGTTTTTATTTATTTCTAGGAGACAGAGAGAGACAGCGTGAGCAGGGGAGGGTCAGAGAGAGAGGGAGTCACAGACTGAAACAGGCTCCAGGCTCCGAGCTGGCAGTCAGCACAGAGCCCGACGCGGGGCTCGAACCACGAACCGCGAGATCATGACCTAAGCGAAAGTCGGACGCTTAACCGACTAAGCCACCCAGGCGCCCCATGAGACAGGTTTTCTCCATGTGGGCACATGGAGACATACGTGTCAGGACACTGAAGACTTCCATTTTGAATGTCTTCCTTTAAGAGCCTTGTATTAGTTTGTTAGGGTTGCCATAACTAAATACCCCAAACACTCAGCCAATGACAGAGTCCTTATACATTTCTTGGATGTGAAGGTGTATTACAAGTATGAAAGAGATTCAAGAAAAGAAATATTGCATCTATAGTTTAAATCATATCTAGATATCATTTTTGGAGAGTTAAGATGGTGGAGTAGTAGGAGGAACCTATGTTTGCCTCATCCCATGAACACAGCTAGATAAATATTGAATCATTCTGAACACCCAAGACATGAATCTGATGATTGAGAGAATTAACTGTACAACTAGAAGGACAGAAGAGGCCACATTGTGGAAGGTAGGAAGTGTGAAGTGTGGAGACATGATTTGGGGGAGAAAAGGGTCGCGGCTGCTGCAGAGAGGAGGGAGTCCTAATCATGGAGAGAGAGCAAGAAAGAGTGAGAAAGAGCAAGTAAGCATGCAAAGTGCACAGGGGATTGCACAAGAAAAACTCTTCCCCAAAACCACTGATTAGGAGAATGAGAGGGGCTGATTATTGTTTTTACAACCAGTGGAGCTCATAGCTTTAGAAGTCCATGCCAAGGCTAGTGTGGAGCCAGGTGGGTACAGCGGTGCTCCTGTGGAGGAGGGCAGAGACCTGGGAGTGGCGGATCTGAGGATCCCTTGGGATGTACTGGGAGAGACGTTCCCCCTTCTTAGAGTGCATCTGGGAGAGGTAGCATTGCTTCTAAGGGGACAAAAGAGCCGGCAGGTACCACTGTGCTTCCCTATTCCTTAGCATAGGGGCACAGATACCTGCTGAGGGCAGCTAACCTGGACACTGGATTTTTGCTGCACTTTAAACTACAAGCTCCTGTGCAATGATGTGATTGCCCTTCTGGGGCAAACTGGCACCAGCCCCAACGGGGCGAGACCCGCCTCCAGAGGACCAGAATGGGTCCCTACCATGCTGACATGCCTGAGATAATCCCCTGGTGCAGCCAGGCAGGCAGATGGCCTGGAAAAGATGAAGGCAGGGATCTGAAGGATGCCTGGGACACAGGAGAGAAGATTGTTTCTTCCTCTGTGAGGGCTTCCCAGACAGTAGCATGTGTGAACTCCTCTCTCTAGGGATGAGGGAGAGGGCTGACACCATTTTTCTCTCCTGCCCATCAGCAGGAACTGACTTCAGTGAGCAGAACAGCATCAAAAGTGGAAGCCTGAGCTGCTTGCACCAAGCCCCGCATCCCTGTGCCTTGCAGGTGCAAATGTGCCTGAGAACCAGTGCAATGCCCCCCAACCCTGCACTCAAAGTCTGCTTACGTAGAGTGCTGCAAAACTTCAGATCTGGTGGAAATAGGATCAGGCCTCTTTTAACAAGCAGACCACAGCACACCTAGTTAAAACTCGCCATACTCTGGTCAAGGTCCAAACACTCCCCACTGCAGGCAAGGAGAAACTCTGTAGAGGACTGACCTGAGGGAAAGAGCAGCCAAACACAGCAGCAGAGTGTACACAGCATGCACCAGAAACATTTCCTGAAGCACCAGGCCCTAAACAGTATATTACCTCTTCTTCATAAAGCTCTTAGGAGCAGGAAACCTAGCAGGTTTTCCTAATACAAAGAAGACAGAGGTTCTTTCTCCCAAAAGAAATAACAAGAAAAGGTTACCGCCATGGAGCTAATATAGGCATATATGAGTAATATACATGATCCAGAATTTAAAGCAACAATCATAAGGATGCTAGCTGGGCCTGAGAAAAGCATAGAAGATAGCAAGGAGATACTTTTGCAGAGATAAAAGACCTAAAAGCTAGTCGGGCTCAAATAAAAAATGCTATAACCAAGATGTGAAACCAATTTGATGTAATGACCACAAGGATGTAAGAAACGGAGGAAATAATAAGTGATATAGAAGATAAAATAATGAAGCTGAAAAGGAGGAAAGAAAAATACCGGATCACAAATGTACACTTGGGGAACTCAGCAACCCCATAAATTAAAACATTTGTATCATAGGACTCCCAGAATAAGAAGAGAGGGAAAAAGTGGCAGAAGGTTGCTTTTTTAAGTTTATTTATTTATTTTGAGAGGGTGGGGTGTCACACAAGCGGGGGAGGTGCAGAGAGAGGGAGAGAAAGAGAATTCCAAGCAGGCTCTGTAGTGTCAGGACTGAGCCTGATGCAGGGCTCAAACCCACCAACTGTGAGATCATGACCTGAGCTCAAATCAAGAGTCAGTCACTACAATGTGTAAGCCACCCAGGCACCCCCAGAAGGTTTATTATAGGAAATTATAGTTGAAAACTTCCCTAATCTAGGAAAGAAACAGACATCCAAATCCAGGAGATATGAAGAACTCCCATCAAAACCAACAAATGCTGGGAACACCAAGACATATTGTAGTAAATTTTTCAAAATACAGAGATAAGGAAAAAATCCCAAAAGCAACAAGGGAAAAGAAATCCCTAACTTACAATGGAAGACCAATAAGGTTAGCAGCAAACTATCCACAGAAATTTGGCAGGCCAGAAGAGAGTTGCATGATCTATTCAACATGCTTAATGGGAAAAATATGCAGCCAAGAATACTTTTTCAGCAAGGCTGTCATTCAGAATAGAAGGAGAGATTTAAAGAATTTCTGAACAAACAAAAACTAAAATAGTTCATGACCACTAAACTGGTCCTGCAAGAGATATTAAAGGGGACTCTTTGAATGGGAAAGACCGAAAGCAACAAAGACTAGAAGGGAACAGAGAAAATACTAGAAACAACCACTTTACAGGTAGTAAAATGCCACAAAATTCATATCTGTTAATAATCNAGGACACTTGTGGGGATGAGCACTGAGTGTTATGTGGAAACTAATTTGACAATAAACTATTTGTAAAAAAAAAAAATAATCACTCTGAGTGTAAATGGATTAAATGCTCCAATCAAAAGACATAGGGTATTAGAAACGATAAAAAACATAAAAACCAAAGGCTCATCTATATATTGCCTATAAGAGACTCATTTTAGACCTAAGGACACCTCAACATTGAAAGTGAGGGGATGGAGAACCATCTATTATGCTAATGGATGTTAAACGAAAGCTGGAGTACCCATACTTACATCAGACGAACTAGATTTTAAATCAAAGACTGTAACAAGAGATGAAGACGGACACTATATCATAATAAAGTGGTCTATAATAAAGAAGATCTACCAATGATAAATGTTTGTGCCCCAACTTTGAAGTGCCCAAATATATAAAACAATAGCAAACATAAAGAAACTCACTGACAATAGTACAATAATAGTAGGAGACTTTAACACTCCATTTCCAGCAATGACAGATCATATAAAGAGAAAATCAACAAGGAAACCATGGCTTTGATGACACACTGGACCAGATGTACTTAACAGATATATTCAGTACATTTCATCCTAAATCAGCAGAATCTACATTCTTTTAAAGTGTACATGGGACATTCTCCAGAATAGATCACATATGGGGTCACATATCAGGCCTCTACAAGTACAAACAGATTAAGATCATGCCGTGCATATTTTCTGACCACAATGTTGTGAAACATGCACAACTACAAGGAAAAAATGTGGAAAGACCACAAATACATGGTGGTTAAAGAACATCCTACTAAAGAATGCATGGTTAACCAGGAAATTGAAGAAGAAATAAAGAAATGCATGGAAACAAATGAAAATGAAAACATGATGTTCCAAAACCTTTGCAATGCAGCAAAAGTGGTCGTAAGAGGGAAGCATATAGTAATACAGGCTTAACTCAAGCAAGTAAAGTCTCAAATACACAACCTAACCTTACTCCTAAAGGAGCTAGGACAAGAATAGCAAATGAAGCGTAACACCAGTAGAAGAAAGGAAATAATGAAGATTAGAGCAGAAATAAATGATATAGAAAAAACTGGAAAAAAAACCCCACAAAAAACAGTGCAACAGAGCAATGAAACTAGGTGCTGATTGTTTGAAAGAATTAATAAAACTGATAACCCTCTATCAAGACTTATTTAAAAAAAAAGAAAGGACCCAAATAAATAAAACTATGAATGAAAGGGGAGAGATCATAACCAAAACCACAGGAACACAATTATAAGAGATTATTATGCAAAATTATATATCAACAAATTGGACAATCTAGAAGAAATGAATACGTTTCTAGAAACATAAACTACCAAAACTGAAACAAGAAGAAATAGAAAATTTGAAGAGACTGATAACCAGCAAGAGAATTGAATCAGTAACCAAAAATTTTCTAACAAACAAAAGTCCAGGGCCAGATGGCTTCCCAGAGGAATTCTACCAAACATTTAAAGAAGAGTTGATACCTATTCTTCTCAAACTGTTTCAAAAATAGAAATGGAAGGAAAACTTCCAAACTTATGCTTCAAGTCCAGCATTACCTTGATTCCTAAAACAGAAGAAGACCCCACTAAAAAAGAGAATTAGAGGCCAACATCCCTGGTGAACGTGGATGCAAAACTTCTCAACGAGGTATTAGCAAATTGAATCTGACAGTACGTTAAAAGAATTATTCACCATAATCAAGTGGGATTTTTTCCTAGGCTGCAAGGGTGATTCAGTATTCGCAAATCAATCAATGTGATACTCCACGTTAGTAAAAGAAAGGATAAGAAACTTATGATTATTTCAATAGAGACAGAAAGATCATTTCACAAAGTAAGCATCCATTCATGACAAAACTTTAAATGAAGTTGGTTTAGAAGGAACGTAATAAATGCCCTATATGAAAAACACATAGCTCACATCATCCTCAATGGGGAAAAATGAAGAGCTTTTCCTCTATGGTTAGGAAAACCACAGGGATGTCCACTCTGACCATTGTTATTTAACATAGTACTGGAAGTTCTAGCCTCAGCAATCAGACAATTAAAGGCACCAAAACTGGTAAAGAAGAAGTCAAACTTTCACTCTTCACAGACAACATGATACTGTATGTAGAAAACCTGAAAGATTCCACCAAAAATTTTCTAGAACTGATGAACAAATTTAGTAAAGTTGCAGGATACAAGATCAATGTACAGAAATCTGTTGAACTTTTATACACCAATAATGCAGTGGAAAGAGATATCAAGGAATTGATCCGATTTACAATTGTACCCAAAACTATAAGATACCTGGGAATAAACCTAACCAAAGAGGTAAAAGATTTGTACTCTGAAAACTATAGAACACTTATGAAAGAAATTGAAGATGACACAGAGAAATGGAAAGATATTCCATGCTCATAGTTGGGAAGAACACATATTGTCAAAATGTCTAAACTGCCCAGAGCAATCTGCACATTTAAAGCAATCCCTATCAAAATCCTACTAGCATTTTTCACAGAGCTAGACCAAACAGTTCTCAAATTTGTATGGGACCACAAAAGACCCCAAATAGCCAAAGCAATCATGAAAAAGAAAAGCAAAGCTGGAGGCATCACAGTTCCAGACTTCAAGCTTCATTACGAAGCTGTTGTCATCAAGACAGTATGGTACTTGCACAAGAACAGACACTCAGATCAATGGAACAGAATAGAAAAGTCAGAAATGGACCTACAACTATATGGTCAACCAATCTTTGATAAAGCAAGAGAGAATATCCAATTNGGGATGTCCACTCTGACCATTGTTATTTAACATAGTACTGGAAGTTCTAGCCTCAGCAATCAGACAATTAAAGGCACCAAAACTGGTAAAGAAGAAGTCAAACTTTCACTCTTCACAGACAACATGATACTGTATGTAGAAAACCTGAAAGATTCCACCAAAAATTTTCTAGAACTGATGAACAAATTTAGTAAAGTTGCAGGATACAAGATCAATGTACAGAAATCTGTTGAACTTTTATACACCAATAATGCAGTGGAAAGAGATATCAAGGAATTGATCCGATTTACAATTGTACCCAAAACTATAAGATACCTGGGAATAAACCTAACCAAAGAGGTAAAAGATTTGTACTCTGAAAACTATAGAACACTTATGAAAGAAATTGAAGATGACACAGAGAAATGGAAAGATATTCCATGCTCATAGTTGGGAAGAACACATATTGTCAAAATGTCTAAACTGCCCAGAGCAATCTGCACATTTAAAGCAATCCCTATCAAAATCCTACTAGCATTTTTCACAGAGCTAGACCAAACAGTTCTCAAATTTGTATGGGACCACAAAAGACCCCAAATAGCCAAAGCAATCATGAAAAAGAAAAGCAAAGCTGGAGGCATCACAGTTCCAGACTTCAAGCTTCATTACGAAGCTGTTGTCATCAAGACAGTATGGTACTTGCACAAGAACAGACACTCAGATCAATGGAACAGAATAGAAAAGTCAGAAATGGACCTACAACTATATGGTCAACCAATCTTTGATAAAGCAAGAGAGAATATCCAATTGAAAAAAGACAATCTCTTCAACAAATGGTGTTGGGGAAACTGGACAGCAACATGCAGAAGAATGAACCTGGACCACTTTCTTACACTAGACATAAAAATAAATTCAAAATGGATGAAAGACCTAAATGTAAGACAGAAAACCATCAAAGTCCTAGAGGAGCACACAGGCAGCAACCTGTTTGACATTGGCTGTAGCAACTTCTTACTAGACATGTCTCTGGAGATAAGGGGAAAAAAACAAAAACGAACTATTAGTATTTCATCAAGATGAAAAGCTTCTGCACAGTAAAGGAAAGAATCAGCAAAACTAAAAAGCAACCTTTGGAATTGGAGAAGATATTTGCAAATGACATATCTGATAAAGGGTTAGTACCCAAAATCTATAAAGAATTTATCAAATTCAACACCCAAAAAACAAATAATCCAGTTAAAAATGGACAGAAGACATGAATAGACATTTTTCCAAAGATGACTTACAGATGGCTAACAGAGACATGAAATGATGCTCAATATCCCTCATCATCAGGGAAATACAAATCAAAGCTACAATGAGATACTGCCTCACACCTGTCAGAATGGCTAAAATTAACAACCCAGGAAGCAACGGATGTGGTAAGGATACAGAGAAAGAGGAACCTTCTTACACTGTTGTTGGGAATGTAAACTTGTGCAGCCACTCTGGAGAACAGTGTGGAGGATCCTCAAAATTTTAAGAATAGAACTACCTTATGACCAAGCAATTACACTACTAGGTATTTACCCAGAGGATACAAAAGTACTGATTTGAAGGGGCATGTGCACGCCAATGTTTACAGCAGCATTATTAACAATAGCCAAATTATGGAAAGAGTCCAAAGGTACATTGACTGATGAATGGATAAAAAGGAAGTGGTATGTATGTATGTATGTACCTACCTACCTACCTACCTATCTATATACAAAGAAGTATTACTTAGCCATCAAAAAGAATGAAATCTTGCCATTTGCAGTGATGTGGATGGAGCTAGAATATATTATGGTAAGTGAAATAAGTCAGAGAAAGACAAATACCATATGATTTCACTCATATGTGGAAGTTAAGAAACAAAACAGGAGTGCCTGGGTGGCTCAGTTGGTTGAGCATCTGACTTCAGCTGAGGTCATGATCTCGTGGTTTATGAGTTTGCACCCCACATTGGGCTCTGTGCTGACAGCTCAGAGCCTGGAGCCTGCCTTGGATTCTGTGTCTCCCTCTCTTTGTCCCTCCCCTTCTCTCTCTCTCTCTCTCAAAAACTGAATAAAACTTTAAAAAATTAAAAAAAAAACCCATGAATATAGCAGGGAGGGAACAAAGAGGCAAACAGACTCTTAACTGTAGAGAATAAACTGAAGGTTGCTGGAGGAGAGAAGGGTGGGGTGATGGGCTAAATGGGTGATGGGCATTAAGGAGGGCACTCATGATGAGCACTGGGTGTTATATGTAAGTGATGAATCACTAAATTCTAGTCCTGGAACTCATTTTACACTGTATGTTAACTAAAATTTAAATAAGAACTTGAACCATTAGAAGAAGTAGGTATCATTTTTGGCAAGTCACGTATACTCAGCATACTAGGGCAGGCCCTTCTTCACAGCTACAGAGCCTGGTACAAGAGTACAAATGGAGGTCCGCATGTCATTTTATCTAAATATTTAAGTGTTATAAATCACACTAATAGGCTATTGAATGCAGTATGTTCTATCCTTCCACCTTGACAAATCTACCTTCATAATAATCTTGAGGGCAGGGTCCAGTTTTGAATTCTCGGACAGCTCAGAGCCCTGTGCCTGAGGGTGATGGTGCACTTTTCTTCCCAAGCCATGTCAGCCCCATGTCAGGAGGGATCTCTTGCACAAGTGTGTGGATGTCCCCGGCCATGTATTCAAGTCCCTTCTAAATGGCTGTCCCTTGGCGACCCTCAGATGTAGGGTGTACGCGCCTTGGTGTGGGTGGCCCCAGAAGGACAAACCAGAAGACATCTGAGCAGGCCGAGGAAGCAGGCTGAAGTCATTTGGGAAGGGAATTCTTGGGTCCTGGGTGCTCTAACTGGTAGGTGAAAGAGCACAGCATGGACTCCAGGGTGGTGCATCCTCCTAGCTCTGTGCGCTCTTCACCCCCGCAGAAGGGTTGTAGCCAGAGGAAGGCCAGAGCAGAATTTGTTGTGTAAACCAGGGTAGTGTCACAGGTAAGGCACTGTGGGAAGAAGGCAGAACTCTGCTACTGTTCAGTGGTAGGACCTCGGGCCTTCCTTCTCTGGGGAAACATGGCTTAAGGACATTCCAGGGAAGTAGAATGCAGTCCCCATACTAGGCAGGGAGCAGTGACATAGAAGTCACCTTCTGATGAGGAAACCAAATAAAATGAAGCAAGAACAGATGCAGAAAGGGTCTGCTAGCAGGGAGCCACCTGACAGAGGGCCGGGCTCTGCTCCTGCCGGGGCCTGGGTGGGTAAGAGGAGCCCTGGTGGTTCCTAAGGTCTTCCTCTATGAGCCTGGAGCAATCCCTGATTTCAGCCCAAGAGACTCATTGGAACTCCTGCCACATGGTACTGTGTTGTCATATCGGAAGGGTGGGGCCTGGATGCAGCTGGAAATAGGAGCGAGTGCTAAAGAGAGAACATTTGGCTGGGTGGCTCCAGCCAGCTCTGGCCAAGAGAGACTGGCGCTGTGTCTTGCAGACAACTGTGCTGGGCCCAAAGTGTGCTTGGGAGTGGAGTGGGGGTGATTAATTCTGCAGTCCTTATGCCAGCCTGAAGACAATGATCCTGCAACTGGGCCAGTCCCTTTGCTCTCATTCCGTACTGGAACGAGAACTTCAGAAACTTGGATTTCCCGGCTACCTCATTACTAGCGAGGATTCGCACGCCAGTTACACAGCACAGAGCTGTTTCTTCCACACGACGTGAACCCGTGGGTTTCTGCTTTATCAATTAATTAACTTCATTGGCATGAATCAGGTCCTCAAGAGGATGACTGACTTTGACAAAATCAAGCATCCCAGTGAGCGAGGCCGAGCTGCTGGCTGTGGCTTTTCCCTCTCTCTCCCTGTTTTCTCTTGTCTCCTGTCTCTGTCTTCCTTCTCTCCTCACCTTGACTCTGTCCTCACCTTGTCTCTCTCTCCCTCCCTCCCTCCCCTTTTACTTGCTTCCTCTCATCTCTGCTTTCTCTCAGTCTCTGGCTTCTTCCTTCCTCCCTCTTGTTCTTTCTTCTCTCCTCCGCCCATGACCCCCATCCTTGCACTCCCTTCTTCCCTTTCTAACTCCCTTTAGAAACCTTTGAGAAAGTCAGTTATCATTTATATTTTCAATTGTTCCAGTCTATAGTTTATTCATATTTCACCAGAATCCAGCTTTCTTTTCAACCAGAGAGTTTAATGTAGTGAAACAGAAAAGAGAACAGGATATTTCCAAAGGAGCATTAGATCAAAGCCCCCACCCTCCCCACACTGATGCCACCCTGAGATTCAAGGGACAAACTCAAGGTGAGATCTTACACCGGAAATTCTCTTTCTGTCTGTTTTCTTCCCTCAGTTCTGGATGAGGCCTCATGGGGGAGCTGCTATCTCACTGTAGATACGAGTATACTGTTTGTTTCCAACAGGGACTGACCTTTACAGATTGGAATGAAGCATGACTTTTGCTACAGAGAAAAGGGTTCTCGATTGTTATTTTCCTGCAGGTGTCTTTATTTCCTTCCCTACAAGGGCCCATAAACACGTTTTAATCAAGTTTAGAGCTCCATGTTGCCTTAGTAAAATCTCAAAATACAAAAATAAGATGTTTATTGTGGAAAGATTTTACTTGTTGAACACTCAAATCAAAGATAATTTCAAGCATTTTTTTTTCTTCCACAGAGGGGTTTCACGTGTAACATCCTCAGAGAAAGAGTTCATTGTATATTAATTTTGTTGTCCTAGCTACGTCAGATATGTCAATCTTAAAAAACATCCGGGGCGCCTGGGTGGCTTAGTCGGTTGAGCGTCCGACTTTCGCTTAGGTCATGATCTTGCGGTTCGTGGGTTTGAGCCCCGCGTCGGGCTCTGTGCTGACTGCTAGCTCAGAGCCTGGAACCTATTTCAGAGTCTGTGTCTCCCTCTCTCTCTGGCCCTCCCTGCTCACGCTGTCTCTCTCTCTCTCTCTCCTAGAAATAAATTAAAAAAAAAATATCCAAGATGAGAAAATGAAAATGAATTATATGGGCATACCTTGCAAATTAATTTACAAATACAAATCTTGTCAATTTCTTTTTTAAAAATCAAATTCCAGGATATAGTAAATGAAAGTGTTTCCTGCAAAAAATTCATTTGATGTATTTGGTATTCAGTCACTTGGGAATTCCTACAAATCCACATTTTCATGCAGCTCCAGTATATGAGGGTTGATTTTCCTGTTGATGGTCCACAGGCTTTGAAGGTCCTCTCCTGAGGACCTCATCAGAGAAGAAGCAGTTTTTATCAGAGCTTCATTGCTAAGCAGTGTTTTTTTTTTTTCCTGTGTCTGTATTTTCAAAAATTTTGATTAACCACAGCATTTGACAAGCTTAGAGAGTATTTAGTTCATGTTCTTCATTTTGCGGTTGAGGAAACTGAAGTCCAGGAAGGGAAAGGGACTTCCTCAGGGTTACACAGTTGCTGTTCTTTTTAAACTATGCTCCATGGAGTCCTCGCAAGTCCTGGAGATACCTTCAGTGCCACCAGTGAGGGAGGGTACTGATTAGCCATCCCCTGGGTCTATTCTCCTGTTTTGTACCAGAGCATCTCTGCTTTTATCTGCGACATAGCCAATAAACTTGCTTCCTTGCTAATCTCTAGTTCCCAGCCATCCCAAGGTTTCTGAATCAAAAGCCATGCCTGGGCAGCACAGATCATGGGGTTTCTGCCATAATATGTATGGGTTGTTTCTTCTACCATTAAGGCTTAGTCATTAGCCTTAGTGCCCACAGAAAAAGGAGTTGGCTGTGACCTAAGCGGAACCTCTACCACAAAAGGAAAGAAGGGAAAAGAATGCCCAATACTTCTGTCTACGTAGATTTGGGGAAGAGAAAGAAAGCTGATGTAGGGGAAGGTAGTGTGAGATAAATGAGTCCTGACCACCCTCTGTAGGATCAAATTCTGGAGTTAATTACACAGGGAAAACTAAAAGCAAGGAGACTTTTTCCTCACGCCTTCTTTAGAGCCCTAGCAAGCAATGGAGGAAGGTGGCTAGATAGATGAATTTGGCTCTCCATGGCCCGCACATGGTAGGCAGCAAATTCAGAAATTTCCAAATGCCCCACTCATGAGAAGATTGAGAGAAGCCTGGGGTCAGGCCAAGGAAGTGGTTGTAGGTAGGGACTTCTAAGAAATGGACTCCAGGGGTGAGTATATAAACCTAAAAGGCCAGACGGGACTGGTTACATCCTAGTGATCACTGGTTCAAGGACCAGACTAGTGCAGCCATTCTCTTGCAGAGGCTAAAAAAGAATGAGAAGAGCCCAGGGAGATCTGAGGTCCCACTTCTCTCCTTCCACTGTTGAGATGAAGTAAGCCACCCCTTCTCAACAGGAAGAGGATCAAAAGGACAAGGAAACAATATGAAAGAACAACCATTTACCTGGAAGACACTGTTACCCACAACAGATTGCTTAGGTCAGCCCTGTTTGAGGGGTTGAAAAAAGCCCCAGGGCTTGCAGGCCCTCACTGTTACTTCTTTCTTCCTTTGCTCCTTCTCAACTATGTTCAGGGTTGGGTCACTCAGAGCAGCTGCACACAGGAGGCAGTGTGATGAGGTGGAGAGCCAGGAGAGCTGTTTTGTTTTTGTTGTTTGTTTGTTTAAAGTAAGCTGTACACTCAACATGGGGCTTGAACTCACGACCCCAAATCAAGAGTTGCATACTCTACTGACTGAGTCAGCCAGGTGCCCCAGGAGAGCTGAGTTGAAGTACTGGCTCTGCAGTTAGGTCCCTGTGATTCTGGGGAAGTCATATCACTTTTGTAGGGTGCAAATTCCATATCTATAAAATTGGAATGACTCGTCTGATGAAATTCCTTCTAGCATTTGCATTCAATATTATAGAAATCCCAATGTTTTCTTTGGTGGAGCCCAAGAATCCCTTCTAAATTCCTCCTCTGGCAGGTAAGAATAAAGTTCAAGAGAGAGTTAGCCTCAAAGGTGGCATTCTGTGGTGGAATCACCATAGCTCTGGTCTGGTTCCTACCCTTACCAGTTCAGGACTTCGATGGGGTAAGTGAATGTGGAAGGAATTGAGCTGTGGGGACTGACTCCCCGTTAACCAAATTCACAAGAGACTGATGGGGTTCTCAGCCTTTTCAGTGACCTTGGGGTCCAGAGGAAGCTTAAAGGAGAATAAATGTCTGCTTTCCAGTCTCTTCAGAAGGTCTATGGATATCACAGTGCCCTTAGCACCATGGGAGTTTGGGTGTTAATGCTTCCTACCTAACTCCAGAATGATGTTTAATAATTGAAAGACATTTGCGTCAGGTGCTTTGTCAACTTGTGATGCTCTGCATATAGGAAGCCGAGAGGAATAGGGCTTTCTTGGTCACCCTGGTGATCCATGTGGGCCCTTCCCCTCTTTACAGCATCAATCAATTAGTCAAATGCCTAGAATTTTAGAATTCCTGCATATCAAATAGAAGGGAAACTATTTTAGGACAAACAAGCCACAGATAGTCACCTGGTGGCAATGGTTAGACAAAGAAATGCAAGAGTCCAGGAGGACAAAAGGCAAGAAATAGTGACTAGGCTGGCTTTGACTCAAGATCGTCAAGAATTAAGTGTGGAGCCCAAAGCAGAAATATCATTCTTGCTGAAGAGACCCAACAGTATAGACCACAGTGCTACAGTGTACTTTAAACAGAAATATAGCTGTGTCCTGTGCCCTTTAGGAAACTATACATGAGGAGGCAAAGCTGCTATCAAGAGATGTCTTGGTGACCATGGACTCAGTAGAGGAAACCTGCTGACCTCCATGGTCAGTGTGATTAGCTGTCACATCCTGATGATACTAGGACTGAGATGAGAATTGGTTTTTCAATGATCAGAACCCTGGGCTTGGGCAAAGCTGCAGACCTGGGATTCAGTCCAACTCTGGCTTCTTTGGCTGGGCTCCAAGCAGGCCTCACCCATCTGTTGCCACATGGTTGCTTCAGACAGTCCAGTTACCATGCAGTTGAGTAAATTACATCTTCACAGCAGTTACATTCTAGTTCCCAGGAAATAGTCTGCACATTTATGGATGGTTTAGAAATCCCCAAAGCTTTAAGCAAGATGTATCTTCTCCTTGTATCTTATCTCCTCTACTACATGCTGATTGGTAGTAGCTTTACCATCAAAGGGTGGGGCTTGTTCTGTGGCTCCCTGTTTATAAAACTGTAGCTACCACTGCCTTTCTCCCTACCAGTAGCAGCCACCTCCCAGATTCCCTTTCTTAATTGCACTCCAAAAGAACACCTCTTATTGGGTAGTTGGCAAGTGTTTGAGGTAGAAAATAGTCCAGGGAATCCGCTTTGCTCTGCTGGGAATGTGACTAAGTCTAAGATCTGACTGTAAAGGGCACCTCCTAGAAAGAATCCCCTTTAGCCCTCCTTTCATTGAGTATTCTTCTCCTTGTGTAAAAAGGAAACCAAGGTTCAAAGAGGTTAAGTAGCCATTTAAGGCTACTGTCCACTGTTGACTGATGAATAGTACTCTCCTGTCTGGGAGAAATGGTTTGAGTTATGGATGGAGCTTCCAGCAGGATGCAAATGGGGTGGAAAAGGAGGAAGGCAATATTTGGCCAGTCGGATCTGACTCCGTTCCTCTACCCTGGTGGCCAGTGGAGTGAAAGAAAGAACTAGTCAGCAGTAGTGCACTAGCAGGTGGCAGAATGCAAACTAGACCCCCGGTCAACCTGTCTCTGAAGCCCAAGCTTCCCATACCATCCCACACTGCAGGTGACGCTCATTCTTAGGTCTGAGTATTCACTGCTTTTCTCTAGAGGCATCCATTTGTTCTTGTGAGGATCATTGCCAGCTGGCAACCACATGACTAGGTCTTTGCTTTGCTGCGGAGGAATCCATTCCTAGCGTTGGCTTTTTATCCTTTTCCACTCCATTTGGATCTCACTGGAAACTGCATCAGTAGGTCAGTGAAGGTATTCCAGATACAGAGGAACCATTCAGTGAGGATCAGGGCAGCAGGTTGCTTCCCCTGAGAAGTCATGCCCGTGATACGGCCTCAGCCTTTAAGGGGAATCCTGGGCAAATTTATCTCCATTACTGGTCTAATTCTGCCACATGGCATCAGTAATCTCTTGTCCTCTGAATCTCCATTTGTGAAACAGAGGTTATGGATATGATTGAAGGCTTTAATTTCCTCTTGAATCCCTCTGTCCTTTTACATTGTTGTTGAGGAACTATGCTTCTAAGTGGGATGGGAGCTACCAGCTGGTTAAGGAAGTTGAAGTGCAGTGAGAGTCTCCTGCACACCGTTAGCAGCTTTGTGTGGTCCAAGGGGTTTGCAGTGCTCAGCTGCAGAGAGAAACTTCCTCACTGATCATTCATAAACAATAACCAGACCAAAGACTAATTGAAACCTTCCCTGACTGCCCTGTGTCTGAATGTGTGAAGTAGACCTTCTTCATTCTAGTGCCAGAAAGAAAAAAAGGGTGAGGGAGTGGCTAATGATATCAGTTACCAGTTCAGGCATTTGTTCTCATTGCTAAATGAGAACTTCCAAATTCATCCCCACAGAAGCATGGAATTGAATTGGGGGACTGGGAGGGACAGGTCAGAATGTAGTCAGCAGAAAGATCAGATAACTAATGTGTGGCCTCTTGAGGGTTTTGGTCACCTCGACACCCTCTCCCTAGCCAACTAGTAGATCTCAGTGGTACGTTTAAAGCTGAGGACCCATGCAAGCCCTGTCAGCAAGCTAGACCAGGAGACTCATGGTGCCTTGTTTCGGCAAGGTGACGACGAAGAAGAATCTAAGTCAGGAACCAGCACACATATTGGTTTCTGATGTCTCCCTGTATATGCACATGTAATTTCTTTAGAAATTAAAAACATGCATCTTTCATGGTACTTACATATAACTAACAAATGATAGGAATGTTAATCATGGTTCCTAAGAAAGTGACAAGACAATGGCAACTGATTGAATAGAAGGAAGGCAATGATATTTTAAGCTTCTGTTTTTTCTAGTCCATCAAAAATTTCCCCCATTGAACGGACTCTGGTGGGATGTGTGGTATACCATATATCTACCAGTTCCTTAGAGGGAAATGTTTTTCTTAGAGAGGAAATTGCATTTATTCCTTTAAAATAGGAAGCACTATAGCAACTGAAAACATGATTTGCAATAGCCTCGTGCCTATGACTATTCAGATAAAAGCACTAGGCAATAAAAATAGATAAGAAAATATGGGGAGGGCTATAACAGACTTGAACCCTAATGTGTATCCACCTCAATATTTTGTGAGAATATCTCATCACTTTGAGTTGCATTTCTGAACATTTCTTGAGAGTGTGAAGTTGACGGACAAATCAGCAACTTGGTCAAGGCCTCAGGTTGAGTGGTGAACAATCGTGAACAATTTTCTCTATAATCTCATAATAACCTTTTGCCTTTACACATACCAGGCACATTGTAAACTTTCTACAGAAAACAGTCTGTGTGCAAATTCTAGCGATTGTGGGCAATAGCAATAGTTTGGTAACCGTAACAGCTACTTTAAAAGTCAGTAAAATATTTTTAAAACTTCTATCCTGTGCCTTCTTCAAAACCTATAGTTGCTGTCTGTAAGTGTGACTGAATTAGTATTGAGATTATGTTGTTGCAGCAAAATAAACCTGCTCTGTTCTTCCTGGGAACTGATTTCTTTCTTGGTTAGAGTGTTGCTCGGTGAACTGTTGCTCCAGGCCACAAAGGTATAGTTTAGGGTGAAGGTTTCTAGAGTGTGAATGTGGACTGTTGGGGAGGGGGTCCCTAGTTCTGTTGACATGGTCTTCAGTCTGGCATTCACAGATTTAAGGCTCCTGGGAGACCAAAAACACGTGTAAGACATTCTCACTAAGCATGTTTTCATTCCTAAGCCATGTTTTTTTCATGAAACCCTAGTTTCTTTTCTTTGATGAGTTGGGATGGGCAACCTAGAGGGAAAACTCTTATTTCTCTTCTCTGTCTTCTTCAGAGCCCGTAGCCAGTCTTAGGGATCCAGCTCCCCACCCTCTGCTATCTGGGCCCTGCCTTGTTCTCTCTCAGCCAAAGATACCTTGCAGAAGATGACTTCCAAACAAAGCTCAGAAATACAAAGGGAAAAGAGACCCTTCACAGTGTCCTCTTAGCTTTTAAAAATTCTTTGCTTTAGCCTTCCCTGGAGATGTTTCATCTAATGAAGTACTGTGATACCCTCCACTAGTGGGACGGTGAGATCATGACAGAGCCCTTTATTCTACCCAGGGTAGGGCTGTCCACAACCTCAGTCCAAGCTTTATCATTCTCTAGTTGTAGATCCTTGATGGCTACCGTGGTTCCCGCTCTCGAAAGAAGCTAGGATGGGATATGGCATTTGCCAAGGGCTCTTCTAACCATTCCTGGACATTCTTGTTTTACTACCTTCTGCATAGAGTTTCTGAACTTCCAAACCAAGAGGAGATTGCCAAGTCTATGGATTTTAATGTGACAGTTGATTCTTACCCTATCTCTGGGAAACGAAGACCAGCTTCCCAAGCATTTCTTGAAGGGACTGAAATAAGTCTTTTGAAAAATATCATCTTTGAATTAATTTTCCCATCATTCTGTTCAGCTTTGGAAAATAGGGAGTGTTACTTAAAGCATTTAATAAAGATAAATACTCCAGAGATCAAAATGGAAACATCCAGTTGAGAAACTGCCTTAATACAGGAAAAATATATGTCTGTATTAGCACAATCTACTGCCTTCAAGAGGTTGAAGCAAAACAAATATTATTGGCTCTATATATCAGTTCCACTCAGTGATGGCCAAGGCCAACCCAAGATATACAGTAATGTTTGCCTATGAAAGCACATCACTATATACAAAATTTCCTAATCACTGGAGCATGGTGTGAAGTTGAGTCTTGGATGGAAGACTAAGCTGGGAGCAGGTCAACAGAGTATCATTGCCAGGAGTGGTGTTGGTGGGTCTTATCCTTTAGAATTTTTTAAGATATAGCAGCAGGCTTTGGGGTGCTTTTTGCCAAATAAATGGTGAAATGCAGCTTATTTTAATGTGTGGATGCTTGATAAAGGTCTCGTGGATTTTCTACCCTAATTTCTAGGCCAGGCCATTCCATCTCTCCTCCCTAAACATTATGCTTGGAGTGTTTTGCTGCCAGACAATCCTGCATTGTCTCCTGAAGTTCGTCCATAACAGTGTTGGCTCTAGGCCCTGTATCTAAGTTCTTTCCACCTTTTTTCTTTTTCTTTTTTTTTTTTTTTACCCTGAGAAAGAGAGCCTTGCTGATGTTCTCCTGGGTTTTATATAATTTGAATCAATTTAACAGGCATGATATTTTCCTTGTTGTGCCATTTAAGTTAGTTCAGTTTAAGAGAATCGGGTCCACTCTGGTGTTTGTTATGCAGCCCTTAAAACAGTCACTTAAGTGCTTAAAATCAAAATCTATTTTGTATTCTCTTGGAAATGTCCTAAGGGATATATCTTTCCTTGTGGTGCAAGTGATTATTAGAACCAAACTAATACTTGATATTGATATTTAACTTTCCGTTGAGAATTAGATATTAAGAGCGATGGCAGTTCTTCCTGTTTTGATAAAGAGGGAAACATTCGGAGAATCCAGTGCTGAGTACACTTTGTGAACTTCACCACTTGCAGACTTGTAGCCAAATGTGGATGCCATGGTTGTTGGCTCTCCGAATAAATAGATGATAGTGAGCTGGAAATCTTTTCAAATTGGTATATCTTGAATGGATCTTATATTCAGTGAGTAGTATAGTTTCACACGAAATTTGTTTAGCTTCAGGCAGTCCTGTGGAAGTAAGTCTGCTATTGTTTACAGGTAATAATTATGAAAACTCAGCAGGTAAAATTTTACATGAAAGTAGATAAAGAATAACTTATTGCTTTTCATGTTTATAACTCACAGTCATGTTTGCATATTTTCTCTACATTTGTGCTATTCCTAGAATAAGTAATAATATATCATGTTTAAAAGAAAGCACATTGGGGGGCACCTGGGTGGCTCAGTTGGTTAAGCATCCAACTTTAGCTCAGGTCATGATCTCACAGTTTGTGAGTTCGAGTCCTGTGTTGGGCTCTATGCTAACAACTCAGAGCCTGGAACCTGCTTTGGATTCTGTATCTCCCCCTCTCTCTGCTCCTCCCATGGTCATGCTCTGTCTCTTTCTGTCTCTCAGTAATAAACAAACGTTAAAAAAAAAAAAAGCACATTGGGGGCACCTGGGTGGATCAGTCGGTTCAGCGTCCAGCTGTTGATTTTGGTTCAGGTCATGATCTAATGGTTTGTGAATCTGAGCCCCATGTTAGGCTGTGCACTGACAGCACAGAGACTGCTTGAGATTCTCTCTCTTGAATTCTCTCTCTCCCTCTCTCTCTGCCCTTCCCCTGCTCATGCTCTCTCAAAATAAATTAATTAATTAAAAAAAAAAAGCACATTGGAAACTTA
>NW_027528855.1:220219-222069 GCF_008692635.1 Crocuta crocuta | reverse complement strand
AGCTTAAGGGGGTGGGAAAAAAGGAATTCACAATATAGAGAGGATTGTACAGTCATTGCATTTCACCTGAAAGCAAAATTTCTTTTGCTTTCCATAGGCTGGCTCACTGTCAACATTGGGGAACCTAGTGCTGGTTATGATATTTATTTCCATGATGTATGGGATAAATCATCAGGCAAAATATTTTGGGCTCATCAACAATGGCAAATTTGTGTTTTAAGGTGAACACTCTCTAGAGTCTTGGCTTATGAAGTTCACAAATGATGTGTCTTTTAGTGTGCTTTGATTTCTGGTTCTTGAAAACTGAGAGCACATCTGATGTCCCACATTTCAAAGCCTGTTGAGATAGTGACTGCAGGGAAGAGCATTGCAGGTTGGAGGGAAGAGTATGGAAAAAGACATGGGAATGAGAAAGTATGTACAAGGAACTAGAATATACCTATAGCTTGTTTAGAAAATAAGATTTATATTGGTAAATAACGGGCTATAGACTTATGGTGACTTTTAGTGCCAAACTTCTGGAAAATGAATATAAATTAAAATTTTTTTAATGTTTATTTTTGAGAGAGAGAGAGCGAGACAGGGAGACAGAGAGACAGAGAATGAGTGGGGGAGGGGCACAGAGAGAGGGAGACACAGAATCTGAAGCAGGCCCCAGGCTCTGAGCTGGCAGCACAGAGCCGGACACGGGGCTGGAACCCATGGACTGTGAGATCATGACCTGAGCTGAAGTTGGACGCTTAACCAACTGAGTCACCCAGGTGCCCCTGGAAAGTGAATTTATTCAATCTAGACTGGGGGTAGGCAAACTATAGCCCTTGGGTCAAATCCAGCTGGCTGCCTGTCTTTGTAAATAAAATTGTATGAGAACACTTTGAGGCTCATTTGTTTATGAATTGTTGAATAGCTGATTTCATGCTACAACAGCATAGTTGAGTAGCTGCAACATGTACCTGTATTGAGGCAGAAACTTGAACTTCATAATCTACGTTATGAGCATAGCTTTTACTCCACAGATCAGATGCAGAAGGCACTGGAAAATGAGCTTGTGCAAAAGAGTGCCAGTCCGTACAAGCATCGCTCTCTTTCCCAAGTGACTCCTGCATTTTGGGAATCTAAAGCCTTGCTCACTTGGCACTTTTGGAAAGTGTTGCTTGGGGCTCCGTGAGTATTGTACCTACTGGAAAGAACTGGTTTTCTAGTCTGCCTTGCTTGAAGGCCACCTGGGTCAGATTGCATTACACTGGTCACTCGAGACCAGCAAAGTATCAGTTGGGCCATAGAAAAGCAGACAGCACAAACTGTCATTATGCAGCATAAATTAAAGTTGCAGAAGTTATGAGGAAATGAGCACATGGGAGGCATAAGACAGCTAAATTTATATCCCAAACTCAGATATTTTCCTGGCTTTAAAATTGGAATGTCTGAAGAATGTCTGAATATGTCTCCGGAGAGTCAAACCAGGACTGATGGGGAGGGAGTTTGAGGGAAGCAGAATTTCACCTCGACATATGGAAGAGCTTTTAGACTCCTAGGACGCACGATTCCAGGAATTGTTGTTTAAGCATACGGTTGGAAACCTAGTGGCCACGTACCTTGTGGTGTGCACAGGAAGAGAGCACTTCCCCGGGAGTGGGGTTACTGACTATGCGGGGTGAGCCACCCTTCTCTAGGCCTGTTTCTCTGTTTGTGAATTGAAAATGGACTCATGGGGCGCCTGGGTGGCTTAGTCGGTTAAGCGTCTGACTTTCGCTTAGGTCATGATCTCGCGGTTCGTGGGTTCGGGCCCCGCGTCGGGCTCTGTGCTGACTGCCAGCTCAGAGCCTGGAGCCTGTTTCAGTCTGTGACTC
>NW_027528855.1:219075-220195 GCF_008692635.1 Crocuta crocuta | reverse complement strand
TTCATGAGGAAGAACTTGTAACTCTGTCTGTTCCCATTAAAGCTTTAAAAAAAACCCCAGGGATCTGATATACTATAGTTTAATTAAACCTTCTTTTCGTGTCTGTGAAAAACAAAGATTGACTGAAACATGTGTCAGATGAGTAAGAGCACAGACGTGGAAGTAGAGCTGGGTTAGAATTCTAAGTCTGATTCCTAACAGCTTTGGAACCTTGGGCAACCTGCCTACTCTTCATGAGCCTCAGTTTACTTGTCTGAAAAACTGGGATGAGAATTGTGACCGTATCTCAGAGTATTGTTGGAAGAATCAGACAAGGTCACAGTGTTTTTAGGAGGGCTGTGGAGTGTGGGCAAAGACCATACAAATCCATTTGTTCACAATGGGGTCATTTCCTAAAGGACCCAAAATCTCACAGGATGCGTGCTGGGTACACAGAGAAGGAGAGGAGCCAGTTTGGCTTTCTAAGATGCCCAGAGTCCCAGCCCAGCTGCTGGGGGAGCTGCCTCATTCAAGATGGAGTCCAGTCAGATTTCTGAATCTTCATTTTTGTGCTACTTTATACAGTCCCTTTATTTTTGTCTGTTGTGACCTTGCTAAATTTGTTAGTTTTAGAAGGTGGTTTTTTGTTTTTTTTTTGTAGATTCTTTGGGATTTTCTATATAGACGATCATGTCATTTGCTAACAGGGATGTTTTTAAGTTTATTTCATCCTTTAAGATCTGTGTGACTAGTATTTTCTTTTCTTATTGCACTGGCTGGAACTTTCAGCATTATGTTAAATCAGAGTCCTTTTATATTTGGGAGTCAGGCCACCATTCCTAAAGAACTGTCTCAAACAGTCTACATACTAATTTTGCCCATTTCAAGGAAGGTTTGGAGTCATCTGGCTTTTCCTGGTCCTCAAGCCAAAGCCAGGTAACACCTTTTCAAACCTGGCTTCAAACACAGAAGTAGGCTCCCTCAGGTTCCTGAGCACGCTCTCCACCTCTAGCTCTCTTGGCATTCAGGAAAGGCCATTTCACCACAGGAAATTGTGTGGGAACCACTTAGCGGAGAGCCCAGCACCAATAAGCACTGAATAAATGTTGGTTTGCTAGGATTATTACTAGTAGACCGGGGC
>NW_027528855.1:215728-219020 GCF_008692635.1 Crocuta crocuta | reverse complement strand
GGTCTGGGAAGCATTTTGCATTTTTTTTTTTTTTTTTTTAAGATTTAAAAAAATGTTTTGTATTTATTTTGAGAGAGAGAGAGAGCAAGAGCGAGTGAGCACAAGTGGGGAAGAGACAGAGAGAGAGGGAGAGAGAGAATCAAGCAGGCTCTATGCCATTAGCAGCACAGAGCCCGATGTGGGGCTCCATTCCGCCAATGGTTAGATCATGACCTGAGCCAAAATCAAGAATTGGGCACTTACCTGATGGAACCACCTCAGTGGCGCCCCTCATTTTGCACTTTGTACAAGCTCCCAGGTAATACTGAGTGTGCTAGCCTGAGGACCAGACCTGTAGTAGCAGGCTGTGTGGGATACCTATTACTCAGCCAGCGTAGTACCCTCCTTCTTGAGGAAACTACCTCTTCCTTGGTAGCTATGACTCAGAACTCTGACAGGGCCCACACTCTTATTTCTCAGTGGTCCATGTCACCTGAGCTAGTTAAGCAAGAAACAAGAAGGGACCTATTTCTTAATGACCTATTCATGCCCTCGACCTGCTCAGAGAAGCTGGCATCTAATGTTTGTTATCTCAGCTGCTTTATCTTGCATAGGGAGACCAAGTTCATTGATGTGACAAAGCCAAGCTGTGGTGGCCAGACCTCACTGACCGGGACATTTTAAACTGAGATGTGGTTGGTATGATTTGTTTTCCCCATTGTCAGGGTAAAATGAACACAAATATAATTTAAAGAGGTATCTCATGGACCATTACTGAAATCAGAACAAGACAATAAACCAGCCACTGTAAAGTTCTCATTTTCCAAGTTTACCCTTGGATCCACACATCTGTCCGGTGCACACATCCGCAGCATCTCACGAAAGAGGCAGTACATGTGACCTGCTTGCCTCCTTTAAGCTCCACCGCCTGCTCTGGGACACAAAGTAACCGCTGTACAGGAGGACAGTTTCAGAGCACGCCCACCCTCCCAGGCTTAGCTCTGAACCACTTCCTCAATCCTCTGAAGTTTATCCAGTTTTGGATCTTCTGGGGCTGTGGACTTTGCAAGTCTGCTTTACTGTTTTCACCTTTGTTTTGCTCTTGGACTTGTGGGTTGAAATGCCCTGCAAGGCAGGCATTGTGTGAGTGTCCGGGAGCCTCGTTGGGAGGCAGAGCTCCGCCCCCGGGGGGAAGCATAGTCCAGATGAGACTTGCAGAGATAGGCTTCCAAGAAGTAAATACAAAGGGAGGGGGGGCCAGTAGTAAGTAATTTTCCTTCTAATGACCTTGAGAATGATTGCAGGCATGTATTCACCTCATCTTTTTGTGTTGGCTGGGCCTTAAGCTCTGAATAGGAGTTAAAAAGAGGAAACTAGGTGTCTGGAGCTCTGGGCTGGAGTCCCAACCCTTTTGCACGTAGCTCAGGGACCTGGAGTCTGCTCTTTTCCTTTCTCTGGGTCTCATTCCTCCATCTCCAAAATGAGGCGAAGTGATTGTGGACTCTGTGGGCTTGTTCAGCAGCGAAAGTCTTGGGCTGTATGTGCTACCCGGCCACGGAGACTAAACCCAGTCAGCTCAGTACTTAAACTGCTAATCTGTTTTTTTTTTCTTTTTATCACATTTCCTTAGGTGGCTTGACTTTTAAGTGAGTAATGGTGCTTGGGCTTACTCCAGGTCTATTAGCTTCGCTAATCCACCAGAGCACCCACCAGGCAATAGATTGATTGATTTTTCTTTCTGAACTTTGGTGAAGAATATTTTAAAGGCAAGTGCTCTGTTGCTCTCTGTATCATAATTTACCAACTACTTTCTTGTTGAAACTTGTTAAATTCAAAAACTATTTCTGCAGCCATTTAATTTCCTCCATTAATTCAAATATTGATTTTGCTTTTCCTAGAGACATGAAATAGATGACATGTGTTTTTATCTGAGAGATTTAGAATGCTTTATGCTTTCTCAATTAGAGCCCTCTCTATTAATTAAAAAGTACTTACACTAAGTTGGGTAGGGTGGATTTATAGAGCTAAACTCCTTCCCTCCCTCCTTCTTTCCTTCCGACTATAGAGAACAGACATATTGAGCACCTACTATGAATCAGGTGTTGTGCTAGATGCTCTCACATGTGTTTAGTCATCACAAAATATTTTGAGGTAGGACTTATCACTATGTTGCAGATGGTAAGACTGACGACCCCTGAGGTTAAGTGATCCTCTCAAGGTTATATGACTAGTGTATCTGCTCCCGACAGGCCTGCTCTCTCTAACGTGCCAACCCAAATCAGTTTCCCCACCCCAAAATGATTTCGCTGGAGTCCCTTATCCAGTTTATTAAATAGAAGCAATGTCTACTATTTGCATTGTATTTTATAAGAACACATTCTTTTCCTCTCTAGCTTTCTGTGGAAATCTCAGAAGTCTACATGAACATACAGAAGAAAGCAANAAATTATAATCCCCTCATGCAGAAAGAACCTCTGCTAATATTACAGTGAATGTCCTTCCAGTATAAAATACATCCACATACATCATTTGTGCTTCTCAGCAACCCTGTACAGCTTCATGTCCACTAAACAGCAGAGGAGGCTGAAGTACGGATAGATAAGAAGCTTGCCCAAGGGATATAGCTGGAATGTGATTGAGCCCAGAATCACCCCGACAGTTAACATTAGTCTAAGGCTGGTTTTTACCAAATAAACAATTTATGTTAAGGGAGAAGAAAGGAGAGCATTTCAGGAATCGCTTATCCCCCTCAGTTGAGCAGATGTCAGTATTTGGTAAAATGCAAATTCTTTCAAAGCCCCACTAGTGATTATTTGCCAAGCACTCAAATGAAGCCAGTCGTACTCATTAGAAGTTCTAGAAGGAGATGAAAGGATGGCCCCTGAAAAAGGTGCTTCATTAGTGGTTTCCAACAGACAGAAGTGACTCTGATGCCTTGTTTGTTCTCTAGCCTTTCGTCATACCTCAGCTGGCCACCAACTTGGAAGATGTCTGGTCTCTTAGGAGTTTGGCAAACCCACTGGGGATCTGAGTCCAAGCTGTGATTTCCTCTAGGCATATGTAAATACTCATTTGAATACTTAAGNTTACTTTGAACAAAAGTCCTTTGAAAATGGGCATTTTGGGGTCAGAGACTACCATTTAAGTGTGCCTCAAGCCTAGTAGCCATCAGGGTAGGAGGCCCCTCCTTCTGCCTTATAAGCCCATGCATCCCCTCTACCTAGCTAAGGATTTTGCCCTTTGGGAAAAGTGTCTGAGGGTAGGTGCTCTCTGGATTAAGCTCAAATAGAATTCAGGATTTAGATCCCTGGCT
>NW_027528855.1:215335-215607 GCF_008692635.1 Crocuta crocuta | reverse complement strand
CCTGGCTACTTAAACTTTTTTTCAATGTTTATATATTGTTGAGAGAAAGAGAGAGAGAGATAGGTAGAGAGAGAGAGAATATGAATGGGGGAATGGGGGAGAGGCAGAGAAAAGGAAACACAGAATCCAAAATGGGCTCCAGGCTCTGAGCTGTCAGTACAGAGTCTGATGTAGGCCTCGAACTCATGGAGTGCGAGATCATGACCTGAGCAAAAGTTGGACACTTAACTCACTAAGCCACCCAGGCACCCCTGATCCCTGCCTCCTTTTAA
>NW_027528855.1:179770-215324 GCF_008692635.1 Crocuta crocuta | reverse complement strand
TGATCCCTGGCTCCTTTTAAAGATCTTTTTAAAAAAAGTAATGCAAGATATATATGTTTATTTTGAAAAATCCAAAATGATGTAGAGGCATAGAAAAGTATAAGAAAGCCCCTTTTAATTCTACCTCCTCTCCAATCTACCTCCCCAAGGGTGACCTCTGTCGATGGTTTGATGTGCATACTTAAAAACTTTTATCAGTGCACTAAGTATAAATATACATATATAGTACATATATTATTTTTTATTGAGATATAATATGTAAAGAAAAATGCACAAGTATAAAGTATATATTTCCTTTTTTTCTACATTTGTATACACCTGTGTAATCACTACCTATGTAGTTTAAAAAAAACAGCTAAAATAGGACAGTAGCATACATGTAAATTTGTGATTTTATTTTATCACGTATCATATCACTATATGCAAAACTACCAACTCAGTGAACATAGCATTCCATAGTATGCCTATATCATAATTTAATTATTTGCCAGTTTAAAAACACTTAGAATATCTCCCTAGAGTTTGCTATTACTAGCACTGTTTTTTTAAATGTTTTATTCATTTCTGAGAGAGAGAGAGAGAGGGAGGGAGGGAGAGGGAGAGAGAGAGACAGCGTGAGCAGGGGAGGGTCAGAGAGAGAGGGAGTCACAGACTGAAACAGGCTCCAGGCTCTGAGCTGGCAGTCAGCACTGAGCCCGACGCGGGGCTCGAACCCACGAACCGCGAGATCATGACCTGAGCCAAAGTTGGATGCTTAACCAACTGAGCCACCCGGGCGCCCCTTACTAGCACTGTTTTGGTCACTGTCCTTATATATACATTTTTGTGCACATGGCTCCAGATTTTTGCATAAAAGTATTTGAGTCAGCGAATGTAATAATCCCTATCATAAGCACAGTGTTTCCTAGATTCCAAGAATGGCCACAGTTATTATCCTTTTGGCTGCTATTAAAACTCTGAGAGGCAGTTCAAGTTATTTATATCCCTTCATGGAGTCAGAGACCAAAGTCAGAGCGGTTACAAGGCTTTGACACTTATAAGTCACATGGTCTTGGGTGGAGGCAGGAACAGAAGCCAAGCACAGATGTGTGACTCCAGATTTCATGACCCCTTCCATTGCTTCTCAATTGCGCTCTAATAGAGCTCTCCATTTGTGTCTGGACTCAGTCCCCAGATTGTGTTACCAAGTTGCCTCTCTGGTCAGAAGAGTTTATTCAGTTCAGTAAAGAGAGGAAGGGAGAGATTGAGCTCTGGTGGCAGACTCACTGGCTTTGCATCTGAGCTCCACTGCTGATTAGCCAGGTGACATAGGACCAGTTCTAAGCTGCAACTTCCTTTAACTGTAAAATGGAATGAAACACAGCATCTCCTTACAAGGTTATAGTCAGAGAAATATTAAATGAGAAATATATTAAATGAGAAAATGGGTGTAAATAATTTAGCAAAGTTCCTGCCATTAGAAGAGTTCAATAAGATATTTTAAATAATAGCTTTATTTGAGACATAATTCACATATCACAAAATCAACCATTTTAATACGTATAATTCAGTGGTTTTTAGTATATTCACAGAGCCGTGCAACCATCATCCTGATATAACTTTAGAGTATTTTCATCATCCCAAATAGAAACCCTCCATCTACTGTCACCCTCCAATTCCCCCCAACAGCCCTAGCCCTAGGCAGCCACTAATCTACTTTTGGACTCTATAGATTTGCCTCTTCGGACTATTTCATACGAATGGAATCATACTCTACATGTCCATTTGTGTAGGGCTTATTTCCCTTTGCATATGGTTTTCAAGGTTTATCCATGTTGTAGCATGTATCAGGACTTTGTTCCTTTTTTTTGCAGAGCCATATTTCATTATATGGCTCTACTACCTTTGTTTATCCATTCATCACTTGATGGATAAATAGAGTGTTTCTGCTTTTCAGCTATCATGAATAATGCTGCATTCAGGTACAAGTTTTTGTTTGAATGCCTGTTTTTAATTCTTTGGGGTTATATATACCTAGGACTGTATATATATTGCATTATGGCATATACTCCATAATTCATATACTTTACTAAATGAACTTTAATAAATTCCACCAGGACTGGAGTTGCTAGGTCATCTGGTTAATCTTTTGAGGAATATATTCCAAAATGGCTACATCATTTTATAATGCTGTCGACTATGTGTGAAGATTCTAGTTCCTCTACATTCTTACTAATACTTGTTGTTTTCCATTTTTTGAAATTATAGCCATGCTGGTGGGTGTGAGTGGTATCACATTGTCATTTGTTTTTTAACTTTTTATATGTTTTTATGTATTTTTGAGAGATAGAGTGTGAGCAGGAGTGAAACAGAAAGGGAGACACAGAATCTGAAGCAGGCTCCAGGTTCTGAGCTGTCAGCAAAGAGCCCAACGTAGAGCTTAAACTTGTGAACCACGAGATAATGACCTGAACTTAAGTCAACTGACTGAGTCACCCAGGCGCCCCTCACACTGTGGTTTTGATTTGCATTTCCATTATGACTAATGACGTTGAGTATCTTTTCACATGTTTTCAATGTGATTCTAACTATTACTTATTCAACAGATACTTACTAATTCCTACTTTGGGCAACTCATCCTTATCCTTTTTACATGGCTTAGAATTACCCAACTAGACCATGAGCTTTTTGAGAACAAAGACATGACCTGCATTGCTGTGCCTCCAATGTCTTGATCAGTGATGACCACTTCAAAATACCTAATATACATATTGAGTAAATAAATGAATAAATCATCATTGGGTATGGGAATTCATTGGTGAAGTTGAAAGCTAGCATTTCTTTTTTTTTTTTTTTAAGATTTAACTGGCTTTTTTAAACAATTCATGAATTGGGCAGCATCTATCTAGCAAGTAGAGGGGGCTCTGAGGAGATGTATAAAATGGAAAGTGTTTCTAGAAAGAGGGTGAAGCAAGAAAGTTGTCAGCAAAAGAAATTTTTTCAGGAAAGTTGGGTTTTCCTTAGGGGAAAAGGAAAGGGATCTTATCATGCAGATTATTACATTTTTCTTTGGGGGCTAGAGACAGCCCAAGTGGCAGACTCATTGGTGCCCATTAGAATATTCCTGACTGACTTGTTAAGAGTAAATTTTGGTAGGAGGTTGAAACTGCAATAAGATTATGTATTAAGCCCTAGTTTGGGAGCTTGGTCTAAGTGACACTATTTTAGGCCTGTGGTTTATCTTTTTAACAATTACCCCACTTTTGATCAGACTTGGCTTAACTGAAACATGTGATCAAAATTTAAGACATTAGAGTCACTCTCAGCTACTGCTCTGAAGTTCCTACAGCTTTGCAAGCAAGCATTTCTTAATCATCTACTTTGTGTGTGTCCCTTGTCTGTGGTTGGGCTTTAGTGACAGGCAAATTAACTCCAAAATGATTTGTCCTGGCCCCAATCATCATTCTGCTTGACATTACAGTTTTAACTCTGATGAGGTTCTGCTAATACTTGGGTCCAGATAAGTGTGGGTATTATATGCAAGCACATGGTAAGAAGAAAAACAAACAGTGCTCCTACCAGGAAGTCACTGTGAGCTTCTCTGGGAAATACTGTGAGGCCTGGCTGACTCCTGACAATTAGAGGCAATGTGTGCCTGGTGTATTGAAACCCTTGTGCTATCTTTTGGTATTAGTGGATCTAAGGGAGTGTTTTGTGTTTAAAGTGCTTTCAGTTCTGCCAGGAATAAGCATCCACAGTCTTGGGTGAATTAGCAGAATGATTCTGGCAATTTTCATCTACATTTATTGTGAAAAGTATATGTTCCTTCAGAATATGGAGTGAAACAACATTGAATTATTTGCAGCGTTGACTATTTCAAGGCCTTTATTCCAAAGGTATAAGTCATGTTGAAAATTGGAAACAGACTTTATTTACTAAATACATTACTGCTTTGCTTAAGACAGTTTTCCTATTTATTATATACTCTAACAAGTTAAACATATTAGAAAGGCAGGGTAGACACATGGGAAGATCTTGAGCCTCAATGCCAAATAGACCTGATTCACATCAACTTCGGTCATTTGCTAAATATGTGATCTGGGGATGTGGGGTAGGTCGAACAAAGCCCCCCAGCGGTGTCCGCATCCTAATCTTCAGAACCTGTGTATATGTTATCTTGCATGGCAAATTTGACTTTGCAGATGTGACTAAGGTTATGGACCTTGAGATGGGGTGTGTCCTGGGCCCTGTCTAATCATGCTGAAGTCAGAGAGATGCAGGAAGTGGGAGGCAGAAGAGACTAGGCAGAAGGGAAAGTCTGAGAGATGCAAAGTGTGAGAGGGACTGGACTCGCCTTTGCTGGTTTGAAGATGGGAGGGCACTGAGGTGAGGAATGTAGGGGCCTTAGGGGGCTGAGTAAAATTCCTGGCTGACAGCCAGCAAAGAAATGGGAATCTCAGACCTACAACCACAGGGAACTGAATCTTGCCAAAAAGCTAATGGAACTTGAAAGCTCATTTTCCCTAGACCCCCCAGTAAAGAGCACAGCCCTGCTCACACCTTGACTTCAACCAGTGAGACCCTAAGTGGAAGACCCAGTTCAAGAAGGCCATTCCTGCATTCTGATCTACAGAACTGTGAGATAATAAATGGAAGTCGCTGTAAGCTGTTAAGTTTGTGGTAATTTGTTATAGCAGCAGTAGAAAGCTTATACAGTAACCGACTGTAAATTGGAAATAATACCTACCTTGAAGGGTTGTTTTAGAGATTAGAAATTACATATGTAAATTGCCTGGCATATAATAGGTAGCCAATAAATGATAGCTTCATATGTGGAGGGACCAGAATGAGAAATAGAGGAGAAAAGATGTTAATAGAAAGAAAAAGGATCTTTGTTCATATGTGAAACTATATTTGCATAAGGTCAAGTTTAGCTGACTGGTATTACACTGATTGGCCACTGGTTGGTAACAGTTTGAGAACATCTGCTCACCTGCTTCTACTGCTGAGTATTTAAAAAAAAATAGCATGTTCCAGTGACAAGTGATGCAAGGAAGTGTTGTGAGGCAGTAAATATTTAAATGAATTCTAATAAATCACTGGAGATATTATGCCGGGTAACTGCATCCTTTTTCCACTACTGCTGAAACAAGTTAGCTCTGATTTCCTGTTTTTGCAGTGAGGATAGTGGCAGTAGGAAGGAAAAAGTCCATTCATACAGAGCTCTACCTGCATGAATTTCCTCATCTTGGGGACCCAAGGAACAGGGAATGACCCCAAGGAATGAATACTAGATCCCCCAGAGATGGTAAAGCTCCAGTCCTGGGGGCAACAGAGAAAGATCTCACGCTATTCTTTGATACAAGGACATAGAATTTTCCTGAGTGGACCTGGGAATCGAGAAAAAACTTATTGGAGCATACTGGTCTCCCATGTCCCCTCTTCTACCCTCCCACCTTGTGTCTGGACACAGCCTTGGCATCCCTTGTGTATTAGTCAAGTCTGTTGCAGTAACAACCACAAACTTGGTGAATTATAGCAGTGATTTCTTTCTTGTTCATGTTACATGCTGGCGGGTCTGGGTCTACTCTTGGCTGTGAGGTAGCTTCGTGCATTTCTCATTCTAGGACGTAGGCTAAAGGAGCATGTTCATTCTGTTTGGGATATGTTACATTCATGACTAGGGGAAAAAGAAAGAATCACAGCCATACCATGCATTTAGCTTAAGACTTCTGCTCAGATGTGACAGATGTCATGTCCGGTCACATCCCACTGGCCACTTATGTCAATGGACTGAGAAGGTATACCTCTTAGCCCTCCCATATGAGACACTGCAAGCCACATGGCACTATGGGTATGGATACATAATCCTTTTTACAGGAATAAAAGGGAAAATCATTGAGAACCCATTATCCAGTCTACCAGAATTTATCCTTCAGAATCAAGACTTACTACCTTACTTCCTGCTTCTGTTCCGTTAGACTTACTCAAAGTTCCTGTCCTGCCTGCAAGGGACCTTGTCCTGGTGGTTTGAGCTTCTCTCCTTAGATAGGATACACTCTATTCCTCCTGCCATGCAGAAAGGAATGCAAATTGTTTCAAGGGTATGGGGACTTATTGAGGAATANCATACAAGAGTCTCTCATGGTTTGCCTCCCTCCCTCTCCCCCACTATTTTCCCCCCTTCTTCTCCGCCACGGTCCTCCGTTAAGTTCCTCCTAATCCACCTATATGTGCAAACATATGGTAGCTGTCCTTCTCTGCCTGACTTATTTCGCTCAGCCTAATGGCTTTAGATAGCTCAGGTGACCCAGGGACTGACCCTGCTTATTTTGGACACAGGTCACCCTCAAAGAGACTAGTTCAGTGAGATGCTATGCACTCAAACCTATTTTGACTCAAATTGAAAGAGCATCAAAGGAGACTTGGTTTTAGTTTGCATTAGAAAGGACACTGTGGTGGAAAGAATCTTGTCATAATGAGCCTGTTTGTATTTGATGGAAAAGAGACAGGTTCATCTCACCAAATGGACACTTGGGAAAGGAGCAGGAAAATTCCTTATGGCAGTATTTGCTAAGGCATAATCAAAACTGAATTCTGCTCAGAACAACACACCACAACTGGTCATAACCACGTAGAAACGTGCGAGCACACACACAGACGCACACGCACAGCTTGCTGATTAAAGATCATAAACTAGAATAACCCCTGTTGGCTAGACCTGTGCTAGATCTATATATGAAGGCTCTTTCGTTGACCCATGAAAATGAGACTTATTCTGAGTCTCATACAAAGACCTGTGGACTCAAGAAAAGGCAAATTTTCACTGCCATATTAGCATAACCATTATGAGCCTCTTTTTTCTACTGCTTAAAGTTTCTTGATTTTTATACATCAGAGAATGCCTTAGGAAATCCCTTCACTGGTGTGTCAAATAAAAAAAAATCTCAGCTTTTTTTTTTCCTTACAAAAAATCTCTGGGAGAGGGTCTGTTTTTGGTTCTTTGTAAGGTGGTTCCATATAGGCAAATTTTTCATTATTAAATCTTTCCTTCCTATATCTTTTTCCCCCATCAGTGGTTCTTTCAATATAATCCCAGTACATTTAAAAATTATCATATACAAGACAGACACATCTTAAATTATACAGATTCCTAAGAGCTTGAGAAAGTCCATGCAGAATTTGACCTAGAGCTTTGGTCAAGGATAGTGAGCAGTGAGACCATTACTGCTGTTTTATCAGATGCACACCTGAAGATGTCATCACTAATCAGTCACCACAGTCTTTCTTACTAAGACTGTAAAGAATCCACACACTAAGGGAATCTCTTTTGGAACAGAGTTACGTCATCAAATGGAATTAAAAAATCCCACAACTCAGCATTGTCACTTTCTGCTGGGTACACTACTTACTTAAACTTTCTGAACATAAAGGAAACGTAGTAAAAATACCACTTTAAAGTTTTAGGGTGGGGTGAGGATGGGGACCGTAGTGTTTTCCTGTAATTCTGGTATTCTGTGATTTTGTTAACCAGTCTAAGGGCACTCAGTCCGTATTTTCAGTTTTATAGATTTTGAACCTATCCCTTCTCATTCTTCATCCTTCTGTACAAAGATTCTAAACATATTTGGCTCTGTTCTCATAAGTCAACCCTCCTACAAGCATACATCCTTTTGATCATTTATATTACCCTTTCCTATAGCAAAGCCAAGTATAGAACACCTTTTTAGGGTATAGCCTGACCACTGTGTGTGGTATGCCAGGTGGGAGAATGCAAGTGAAAGGGTATCTGAGGAAAGGGTTCTACCTTCTAGAAAAGTAAGATATCCAGAACAATCATAGACCCCAGACCACATCTGTGTCTGTGGTCCCTAGATAAGTGCACTTTGTGTTTCCTTTCCTATTTTGTCCTTAGATTATAACGACCCTGAACCCTTACTCATACAAATTTTCAAGCAGTCTGATCTTTCTCTCTGGGACCCTTCTCTGGGACTTGGCCTCTTATAGTTCCCAAAGTTCCCAGGGTTCTTGGTCCAAAGGGTTAATCCCTAATGTTCTTATTTGTTGCTGAAGATGGAACAAACTGTGAAGAGATGTTCTAATTGCTGCTGCTGTTCTATGCTGAAGGTCTAGCATCTCCATGCAAGCTAAGCCCTCATTCCCCCTGCGGGAGTGCCGTTGTCTCTGCTGCCCCATTCAGACTTGGAATAGATGATAGCATACTCCACCTCCTGGTCTTATGATCGTCTCAAGACGTGCTGCGTCTTAATTGGTAAGGGCCTTAAGAGTTACAGCTTGTGATAATCTCTCTCAGGCACCCACCCACACACATACACGCAAGCACACTTGTGCACAGCACCCCCACCCCCACCAATTGTTTTCCCAACATGCAACCATAACACTAATAGAGTTAGGCCAGCCAAAGCTGATAGAAACAGCAACCACCACTCTAACCAGAACTAGCTTGACTTCCGGTGTTGCATTTGAGTCACTATTCCAGACTGTTTCCTCTCTCCCAGGAATCCTTTTTGTCTTTTACCATCTGGCCTCATGAGGGGCCATTCCACCCATCAGATTGGCTTTACTACTGTATTTTTTTAACCACAGTGTAGTGGGAGGTGGAAATTCTACTCATTCTACCATAATGATCCTTGGTTCCTACATAAACTTATGGGTACAAATTGATATGCATGGGAATGATAGGAAAAACACCATCTGCTGTCACCCAGTAAGACTGTTGAAAAACCAGGAGCACCTGGGTGGCTCAGTCAGTTAAGTTTCTGACTTCAACTCCGGTCATGATCTCGCCATCTGTGAGTTGGAGCCCTGCATCAGTCTGTGGGCTGACAGCTCGTAGCGNTGGGGATGAGCGCTGGGTGTTATATGGAAACCAACTTGACAGTAAACTAAAAGAAAAGAAATATTTAGTAAAAGAAAAAAATAAAAAAAAAATATAAAAAAGAGAAAAGAAACACCAAACTGTTGTCTAGTTTACCTCTCACTCTATGGCAGTATCCAATTACATCCTTATTTAAGAACAATGGTAGAATACTGATTTACATTTACATAACTTAAAGGGGATATTGCATGATTTTTTTTCCGGAATAAAGAAAATCTGTTTTATTTAAATTTTTTTTATGTTTTATTTATTTATTTTTTTTGAGAGAGAGAGAAAAAGAGAGACAATGTGAGCAGGGGAGGGTCAGAGAGAGAGGGAGAGACAGAATCCGAAGACAGGCTCCAGGCTCTGAGCTAGCTATCAGCACAGAGCCTGATGCAGGGCTCCGACCCACCAACTGCAAAATCATGACCTGAGCTGAAGTTGGACACTCAATGGTCTGAGCCATCCAGGTGCCCCAAGAAAATCTGTTTTAAAGGTGAATTGCTTTCTAACTCTGGAAAAAGAAAACTAACTAGGAACTTTTTAAATGTTTATTTAAATTTCAGTTAGTTCACATATACTGTAATATTGGTTTCAGGTGTACAATATACTGGTTTGACACGTCCATTTATCACCTGGTGCTCATCACAAGTACACTCCTTAGTCCGCATCACCAATGTCCCCCATGCCCCTGCCTACCTCCCCTCTGGTAACTATCTGTTTGTTCTTTATAGTTAAGAGTCTGTTTCTTGGTTTGTCTCCCTCTCTTTTTTGTTCCTTTGTTCATTTGTTTTGTGTCTTAAGTTCCATATATGAGTGAAATCATATGATGTGTGTCTTTCTCTGACTGACTTAATTTTGCTTAGCATTATGCTCTCTAGCTGCATCCATTTTGTTGCAAATGGCAAGGTTTTATTCTTTCTGTGGCTGCATAATATTCCATTGTATATGTATACCACATCTTCCTTATCCATTCATCAGTTGATGGACACATCTATTGTTTCCATAATTTGCTATCATAGATAATACTGCTATAAATATCAGGATGCATTTATCCCTTTGAATTAGTTCTTTTGCATCCTTTGGGTAAATATCCAGTAGTGTAATTGCTGCCCTGTAGGGCAGTGCTATTTTAAAATTTTTGAGGAACCTCCAAACTGTTTTCCACAGTGACTGTACCACTTTGCCTTCTTACCAACAGTGCAAGAGGGTTTCCCTTTCTCCACATCCTTACCAACATCTGTTGTTTCTTGTGTTGTTGATTTTAGCCTTTCTGAAAGCTGTGAGGTGGTGTCTCATTGTAGTTTTGATTTGCATTTCCCGAATGATAAGTCGAGCATGTTTTTATGTGTCTGTTGGCCATTTGTATTTCTTGGGAAAAATGCCTATTCATGTTTTCTACCCATTTTTAATTAGATTATTTGCTTTTTGGGTATCGAGTTTTAGAAGTTCTTTATAGATTTTGGATACTCACCCTTTATCAGATATGTCATTTGCAAATATCTTCTCCCATTTTCTAGGTTGCCTTTGGTTTGTTGATTGTTTCCTTTTATGTGCAGAAGCTTTTTTTTTTTGATGTGCTCCCAATAGTTTATTTTTACTTTTGTTTCTCTTGCATCAGGAGACATATCTTGAAAGAAGTTGCTGTGGCCCATTGTCAAAGAAGTTACTGCATGTGTTCCTCTTGTTATCTTCTATGATTTTTATGGTTTTAAGTCTCATATATAGGTCTTTAAGCCATTTATTTTTGTGTATGGTGTGAGAAATTGATGCAGTTTTCATTCTTCTGCATGTCACCATCCAGTTTTCCAACACCATTTGTTGAAGAGACTGTTTTTTGTTTTTGGGTTTTTTTTTGCCATTGTATATTCTTTCCTGCTTTACTGAAGATTAATTGACCATATAGTTGTGGGTCCACTTCTGGGTTTTCTGTCCTGTTCCATTGATCTATGTGTCTGTTTTTGTGCCATTACCATACTGTTTTGATTACCACAGCTTTGTAATTGATGTAAAGTATGGAATTGTGATGTCTATAGCTTTCTTTTCTTTTTTAAGATTGCTTTGGCTATTCGGGGTTCCATACAAATTTTAGGATTGTTTGTTCTAGTTCTATGAAAAATGCTGTTGGTATTTTGCTGGGGGTTACATTAAATGTGTATATTGCCTTGGGTAGTATAGACATTTTGACACTATTTGTTCTTATAATCCATAAGCATGGAATGCCTTTCCATTTTCTTTGTGTCGTCTTCAATTTCTTTCATCAGTGTTTTATAGTTTTCAGCTATAGCTATAGGTCTTTCACCTCTTTGAATAAGTATATTCCTGGATACCCTATGTTTATTGGTGCAATTGTAAATGGGATTGATTCCTTAATTTATCTTTCTGAGGCTTCGTTATCGGTGTATAGAAATGCAACATTCATTTGCACATTGATTTTGCATCCTGCAAGTTTACTGAATTCGTTTATCAGTTCTAGCAGTTTTTGGTGGAGTCTTTCAGGTTTTCTATATATAGTATCATGTGCAAATAGTGAAAGTTTTACTTCTTCCTTACTTATTTGGATGCTTTTTATTTCTTTTTGTTGTTTGTTTGCTGTGGCCAGAACTTCCAGTACTATGTTGAATAAAAGTGCTGAGAGTGGACATACTTGTCTTATTCCTCACCTTGGAGAAAGGCTCACAGTTTTTCCCCATTATGATGATGTTAGCTGTGGGTTTTTCATATATGGCCTTTATTGTGTTGAGGTATTTTCCCTCTAAACCTACTTTGTTGAGGATTTTTATAATGAATGGATGTTGCACTTTGTCAAATGCTTTTTCTGTGTCTATTGAAATGATCATACAGTTCTTATCTTTTTTCCTATTGATGTGATATGTCACTTTGGTTGATTTGTGAATAGTGAGCCACCCTTGCAACCCAGGAATAAATCCCACTTGATCATGGTGAATGAATTTTTAAAATGTATTGTTGGATTCAGTTTGCTAGTATTTTATTGAGAATTTTTGTATTTATGTTCAGCAGGGACATTGATTTATAGTTTTCTTTTTTAGTGGTGTCTTTATCTGGTTGTGGTACCAGGGTAATGCTGGCCTCATAGAATGAATTTGGAAGTTTTCCTTCCTCTTCTATTTTTTGGAATAGTTTGAAAAGAATATGTAGTACTCTTCCTTATATTTTTATGATTCCCTATAAATATTTTTTAACTTTAAAATATTTATTTTTGACAGAGAGAGCGAGAGAGCAAGAGCATGAGCAGGTGAGGGGCAGAGAGATAGGGAGACTTAGAATCTAAAGCAGGCTCCAGGCTCTGAGTTGTCAGCATGCATCAGCCTGATGCAGGGCTCAAACTCACGAATCATGAGATCATGACCTGAGCCGAAGTCAGATGCTCAACAGACTGAGCCTCTATGAATTTTTTTAATGTTTATTTTTGAGAGAGACAGACAGACACAGACATACAGACACACACACACACATACACACACACACAGAATCTGAAGTAGGTTCCAGGCTCTGAGCTGTCAACACAGAGCCCAGTGTGGGTTTGAACTCACAAACCACGAGATCATGACCTGAGCTGAAGTCGGACACTTAACTGACTGAGCCAACCAGGCACCCCTCCCTACGAATTTTTATTAACCACCTAACTCATGATCTCATTGGATAGATTTTTAAAAATAATTTCTCATTTAAGTTTTAGTTAACATATAGTGAAATATTGGTCTTAGGAACAGAATTCCTAAATTCTATATGCATCACTTATATACAACACCCAGTGCTCATCACAAGTGCCTTCTTTAACACACATCACCCATCTGGCCCATCCCTCACCTACTTCCATCAACCCTCACTTCATTCTCTATCATTAAGAATCTATTGTGGTTTGGGGTACCTGGCTGGCTCAAGTTGGTTGAGCATCTGACTTCAGCTCAGGTCATGATCTTGCAGTTCACAAGTTCAACCCCACGTTGGGCTCTGTGCTGACAGCTCAGAGCCTGGAGCCTACCTTGGATTCTGTGTCTCCCTCTCTCTCTGCCCCTCCCCTGCTCGTGCTCTGTCTCTGTCTCAGAAATAAACAAACATTAAAAAAATTTAAAAAAGAGTCTCCTGTAGTTTGTTTTCGCCTCTTCTCTACTTCTCCTTCCCATACATTCATGTGTTTCTTTTCTTAAATTCCACATACGAGTGAAATCATATGGTACTTGTCTTTCTCTGATTGACTTATTTCATTTAGCATAATGCATTTTAGCTCCATCCATGTTGTTGCAAATGGCAAGATTTCATTCTTTTAGATGGTGAGTAATATTCCATTGTATATATATACCACTTCTCCTTTATCCATTCATCAGTTGATGAACATTTGGGCTCTCTCCATAGTTTGGCTATTGTTAATAATGCTGCTATATAACATCTGGGTACACCTACCTCTTAACTTCTGTATTTTTGTATCCTTTGAGTAAATACCTAGTAGTGCAATTGCTGGATCATAGGGTAGTTCTAATTTAGGTTTTGTAGGAACCTCCATTTTGTTCTCTCTTCTTTAAATGTTTGGTAGAATTTGCCTGTGAAGTCATGTGGTCCTGGACTTTTGTTTGTTAGGAGATTTTTTAAATTCTGAATCAGTTTCATTGCTGGTATCAGTCTGTTCCATTTTCTGTTTCTTCCTGTTTCAGTTTTGGTAATTTATATGATTCTAGACATGGTATATGTTTCTAGAAATGTATCTATTTCTTCTGGATTGCCCAATTTGATGGTGTAAAGTTTTTATAATATTCTGTCATAATTGTTTGTATTTTTGTGGTGTTAATTCTCCTCTTATTTGTGATTTTATTTATTTATGGATACTTTCTATATTCTGTTTGATACATTTGGCTGGAGGTTTATCAATTTTTTTTAATGTTTTATTTATTTCTAGGAGAGAGAGAGAGAGAGACAGCATGAACAGGGGAGGGTCAGAGAGAGAGGGAGTCACAGACTGAAACAGGCTCCAGGCTCTGAGCTGGCAGTCAGCACAGAGCCCGACGCGGGGCTCGAACCCACGAACCGTGAGATCATGACTTAAGTGAAAGTCGGACGCTTAACCGACTAAGCCACCCAGGCGCCCCGGAGGTTTATCAATTTTATTAATTTTTTCAAGGAACCATCTCGTGGTTTCATTGATCTAGTGTATTTAAAAAATTTTTTATATCATTTATTTCTGCTCTAATCACTTTTATTTCCTTTTTTCTGTTGGCCTTAGGCTTTGTTTCTTGATATTTGTCTAGTTCCTTTAGGTGAAATTAGGTTGTTTATTTGAGATTTTTCTTGCTTTTTGAGGTAGTCCTGTATTGCTATAAACTTCCCTCTTAGGGACTGCTTTTGTTACATCTCAAAAGTTTTATACTATTGGATTTTCATTTTTGTTTGTTTCCATGTGCTTTTTAATCTCTTCTTTGATTTCCTGGTTGATCCATTCATTGTTTAGTAGCATGTTGTTTAACCTCCATGTATTGGTGGTCTTTCCAGATTTTTTCTTATGGTTGACTTCTAGTTTCATAGCATTGTGGTCAGAAAAAGTGTATGGCAGGACTTTAATCTTTTTCAATTTGTTGAGGCTTGTTCTGTGACCTAATATGTGATCTTTTCTGGAGAATGTTCCATGTGCAATTGAAAAGAATGTGTATTGTGCTGTTTTAGGATAGAATATTCTGAATATATCTGTTAAGTCCATCTAATCCAGTGTGTCTTTCAAAGCCATATTTTCCTTGTTTATTTTCTGTTTAGATGATCTGTGCCTTGATGTGAGTGGTGTGTTAAAGTCTCCTACTATTATTGTGTTGTTATTGATTAGTTTGTTTACATTTGTTATTGTTTTATATATTTGGATGCTTCCATACTGGGTTCATAAATATTTGTAATTGTTATATCTTCCTGTTGGATTGCCCCTTTTATTATTACATAGTATTCTTCTTTGTCTCTTTTCTTCTTTAAGTTTTTTTTTTATTTCAGTGAGAGAGAGAGAAAGAGAGAGAATCATAAGCAGGATCCATGTTGAGAAGGGCTCAATCCCATAACCCTGGGATCATGACCTGCCAAAATCAAGAGTCAGATCTTCAACTGACTGAGCTACCCAGGCACCCCTGTCTCTTCTTACAGTCTTTGTTTTAGAGTCTAGATTGTCTGATATAAGTATTTCTTACTCCAGCTTTCTTTTGGCATCCATTTACATGATTGATGTTTTTCCATCCCATCACTTTCAAACTGTAGATGTCTTTAAGTCTAAAATGAGTCTCTTATAGGAGGCATTTAGACAGGTCTTGTCTTTTTTTAATCTATTATGACACCTTATCTGTTTTGATTGGAGCATTTAGTCCATTTATAGTCAATGAAATTATTGATAGATATGTATTTATTGCCAATTTTAAACTTCTTTTCTGCTTGTTTCTGAAGATCTTCTCTGATCCTTTCTTTTCTTTCTCTTTAATGTTTTGCTGATTCTCTTTAGTGATATATTTGGATTTCTTTCCCTTTATTCTTTACATGTCTATTAGTGGTTTTTATATATGGTAATCATTAGGTTTATATATAAACTTTAATATAGACTGTCTGTATTAAGTTGGCCCTTCATGTTTGAACCCATTCTTTTCTCCTCTCCTCCCCACATTTTAGTATATATTTTATATCCCTTTTTTCTGTGAGTTCATTGATTTGATTTTTACCGAGGTTTCATTTTTACTATTTTGTGTTTCCTGCCTTTATACTGTCACTTTTGGTCTCTTCTTCCCACTCAAAGAGTCCCCTTTAATATCTCTTACAGGTCTGGTTTAGTGGTCATGATCTCCTTTAGTTGTTTGTCTGGAAAACAACTTATCTCTTCTTCTATTTTGAATGATAACCTTGCTGGATAGAGTATTCTTGGCTGTAGATATTTCCCATTCAGCACTTTGAATATATCATGCCACTTCATTCTGGCTTGCCAAGTTTCTTTTGAGAAATCTCCAGCTAGCCTTATGGGCTTTCCCTTGTAAGTTACAGATTTCTTTTGTCTTGTTACTTTTAAGATTTTTTTCTTTATCACAATGTTTTGCAAATTTAATTATAACATGTCTTGGTGTTGGCCTGCTTTTGTTGATTTTGATGGGAGTTCTCTGTGCCTCCTGGATCTGGATATCTGTTTCCTTCCCCATATCAGGGAAGTTTTTAGCTATTATTTCTTCAAATAAATTTTCTGCCCTCTTTCTGTCTCTTCTTCTCCTGGGACTCCTATAATAGGAATGTTATTCATTTGATGGAGTCATTGATTTCCTTAAGTGTATTCTTTTGTTGCATAATTCTTCTTTCTCTCTTCTGTTCAGCTTCATTATTTTTCATTATTTTGTCTTCTGGTTGTTCATTCCTCTCCTTCTTTAGACCTGCTGTTCATTGCCATCAAGGGTGTTTTTAATCTTGTTTATTGCATTCTTCATCTCTGATTGATTCTTTTTTATGTCTTTTATCTCTGAGGTAAGGATTTCACTAATGTCTTCTATTCTTTTCTCAAGGCCAGTGAATATCCTTATGATTGTTGGTTCAAATTCTCTTTTAGGCATATTACTTAAATCTGTTTCTCTAGATCCCTGGCTGTGGTCTTATCTTGTTCTTTCCTTTGGGATAAATTCCTCCATCTTTGCATTTTGTCTAAGCCTTTGCCTTCTTCTCTGTTAGAGAAGCCAGTTGTGTCTCCTGCTCCTGAAAGCAATGGCCTTATGAATAAGATGTCATGTAGTGCCCAGGGCCTAGCACTTCAGGGAGTGTGCTGTATATGCTCTGCTGTTGTGTTCTGGCTGCTCTGTCCTTTGTGCCAGTCATCTGCAGAGGCTCTGCTTGCCTGCTGTGGGCAGTATTTAGTACCTGGCCTAAATGTGGGGAATTTTAACTAGGTGTTCACTGGTCTGCCTGTGACATGAGACCTGTCACCACTTCCACCAGAGCTGAGGACCTACAAAACTCTCTGGTTGGGAGATGCGGTATGGGCAGGGGTTTGTTCTGGTCTTCTGGGAGAGGAGCCCACTGAACTGGGACTGAAGCAACTGGGACAGAGAAGCACAGCCCTACTGGAGGACAGGGTGGTGGGATTAATGTAGGGACATTAGGCAGCCAGTGCTGGCGCTGTGGTGGTTTCCACATATGGCTCTGTGTTTATGCTAAGAGGTAGGGGAGGATAATGGCACTGCAAGCTCCATTGTTCTTGGTGAGGTGTCTCTATGAATGCTGTCTCAGGGACATGCTTCAAGAAGAGCAAATTCTCTTCCCTCTGTGTGCCCCAGGTGCTCTTCAGATCACTCTTTCCATGCTGTCTGATCCTGGGTTGTTTGCCTGCCTTCTCTCCAGGATGAGGATAGTGCCCTCTGACCTTTAAAACTCCAGGCTTTAATTCCTGCTGGTTGCAAGAACTCAGGAAATACAGTTCCTCTCATTTTCCAAGCCAGTGCCTTTGGGGAAATGTTCTCCTTGTGCATTCCCCTGTGTGCTCCTCTCTCTCTCTCTTGCCCTTTTCTGCAACCATAGCTCCCTCCCCTCTGTAGCAGCTGTGATCTATTTCTCCCCTAAATCACATCTCCACATTTTCTGCTACCTTCTTCGATGTGGCCTCTTCTGTCCCTTTAGTTGTGGAGTTTGTTCTGTCTGTCATCAGGTTGATTTCTGGGGTATTTAGGATGATTTGATAGTTATCTACTTGTGTTTGTGGGAGGAGGCTAGTCTAGGGTCCTCCTACTTTGCCACCATTCTCCTGCTTCCCCAACTGTGAATTTTTAAATAATGATTCTCCATCATACAAAAGTAAAATGTTTTCCTACCCATCAGCATGGAATATCTTTCAATTTTTTGGGGTCATCTTTAATTTCTTTCATCAGTGGTTTATAGTTTTCAGAGCACAGGTCTTTTACACCCCTTGTTTAAGTTTATTGCTAAGTATTTTATTATTTTGGGTGTGATTGTAGATGGGAATTTTTCTTTCTTTTTTTTTTTTTCTTAAGAATTTCTTTATTCCCTATGCTACAGTTGATGCTTCTAAGAAGATAGACATAAAACATAACATCTTCCTTTTATCATATGTCTTTCTCCAGTCAAATATTTCTAATTTCTTGGTTCCCCCTCAAGACTCTATGGCTGAGACTTTGCTCATTTAAAAAATTTTTGACTCCCGCTAGATTTGTTTTTGCAAAATTTAAAACACACCTTCTTAATACATGAAACTCAGAATGTGACACTAGATACTGATCCATTCAACTCTGGCTACATTCGCAATCAGATTCATCTGGGAAGGAGTCCTAGCTCTGCCACTTATTCATTGTATGATCTTGAAGTAGTCAATATTATCAGATGAGGACTAGAAGATAGTCATGTAGTAAATATTTATTGAAGTATCAGCATTTGGGTTGCGACAATAAACAAGAAAAATAAGGTCTCCACCCTCATAAAACATGTATGTCAAAAAGAGTACAGACAAGCTTATTCCTATGGCTGTTTCCATAGGCTGTGTTAAGTACTGGGATATGGAATGCAGGATTTTACAGAGGGACATAGGAAAGGTATACAGTCTACACTGGGCAGGGGCCGTGAGTGGGAAGTAGATCCTTCCCAGAGGAATTGGTATCTAAGGGGATACCTAAATCAATGAGCCAGGCAAAGAGAGTGCAGAGGGATTGGACAGTGGTTCTGAGGAGAGAAGGAGTAAATTTACCATGATACAAGAGAGCATGATGATTTAAAGGAACTGAATATTAAGTATTAGTCAAGAATATTCCTATGACAAGTGACAGAAATCCATTTTCAACTAGCTTAAATGAAAAAGTAAGATTTATTTGCTCATTAATCAACCTATGGGTAGACTTGGCTGGCATCACGGATGGCAAGCTATAGTGACTGAAAAATTGCCACAACTCTCTTCACTTCTGCCTGTGCTGTTTGCTTACTTTTGTGGGTTATGTTCTCTACTTCTAGATAGTAGACTATTTTCTCCGTGCAACTTAGAAAATGGACACCAGCTATGCTGAATTAACAACACAGTAGTTCTGGCATTGGTCATGGTTGGTTATTAAGACATTAGGAATGTGCTTGACAAAGAGGAGTCAGATTTATTATGATTCAGTATTAGAATGTAATTATAAAGTTGGAGAGGTAAAATGGGGCCAGATTAGGATTATGTAGGTTATACTTAAGAGTNGATGATTTAAAGGAACTGAATATTAAGTATTAGTCAAGAATATTCCTATGACAAGTGACAGAAATCCATTTTCAACTAGCTTAAATGAAAAAGTAAGATTTATTTGCTCATTAATCAACCTATGGGTAGACTTGGCTGGCATCACGGATGGCAAGCTATAGTNCTCATTGCCATGTAGTATTCCATGGTATAGATAAACCACATCTTCTTGATCCATTCATCTGTTGATGGACACTTAGGCTCTTTCCATGTTTTGGCTATTGTGGAGAGTGCTGCTATGAACATTGGGGTCCATGTGCCCCTATGCATCAGCACTCCTGTATCCCTTGGGTAAATTCCTAGCAGTGCTATTGCTGGGTCCTAGGGGAGTTCTACTGTTAATTTTTTGAGGAACCGCCACACTGTTTTCCAGAGGGGCTGCACCAGTTTACATTCAGGTGGGATTTTTTCTTAATTTCTCTTTCTTCTACTTCATTATTTGTGTATAGAAATGCAACTGATTTCTGTACATTAATTTTGTATCCTGTGACTTTACTGAATTCATTTATTAGTTCTAGTAGTTTTCTTGGTAGAGTTTTCTGTATGTGGTACCATGTCATCTGCTAATAGTGAAAGTTTTACTTCTTCCTTATCAATTTGGATGCCTTTTGTTCCTTCCTCATCTGATTGCTGTGGATAAGACTTGCAGTACTATCTATGTTAAATAAAAGTAGTAAGAGTAGCCATCCTTGTCTTATTCCTGACCTTAGTGGAAAAGCTCCAGTTTTTCAGCATTGAGTATGATAGCTGTGGGTTTTTCATATATGGCCTTTGTTATTTTGAGGTATGTTCTCTCTATTACCTGGTGTGTTGAGAATTTTATCATGAATGAATGTTGTGCTTTATCAGAATAAATAAATAAATACATAGATGCATACATACAAACATACATAAGAAAGCCCATACTACCCAAAGCAATCTATAAATTTAGTGCAATCCCTATCAAAATATCAACAACAATTTTTACAGAATTATGGCAAATAATACTAAGATTTGTATGGAACAACAAAAGACTTTGAATAGCCAAAGGTATCTTGAAAAATAAGAATAAATCTGGAGGTACCACAATCTCAGATTTCAAGATATACCACAAAGCTGTAGTAATCAAAACAGTATGGTACTGGCACAAAAATAGACACATAGACCAATAGAACAGAGTAGAGGGCCCAGAAATAAACTCATACTTAATTGGTCAATAAATCTATGATAAAGACAAGAATATACAATGGTGAAAAGACAGTCTCTTTGACAAACAGTGTTGTGAAAACTGGACAGATGCATACAAAAGAGTGAAACTGGACAACTTTCTTACACCATACACAAAAATAAACTCAAAATGGATTCAAGGCCTAAATGTGAGAACTGAAGCTATAGCCCCCCTAGAAGAATACATAGGAAGTAACTTCTTTGATATTAGTCATAGATACATTTTTCTTGATATGTTTCCTCAGGTAAGAGGAACAAAAGAAGAATTATACTATTAGGGTTACACCACAGTAAAAAGCTTTTGCACAGTGAAGGAAACTAAAAGGTAACCGACCGAATGGAGAAGATGTTTGTAAATGATATACCTGATAATGGGTTGATATCCAAAGTATATAAAGATCTTATACTATTCAACACCAAAAAAAATTATATGATTAAAACATGGGCAGAGGACCTGAACAGACATTTTTACAAGGAAGACACACAGATGGCTAACAGACACATGAAATGATGTTCAGCATCCATCATCATCAGAGAAATGCAAATCAAAACCACAATTAGATATCACTTTCCACCTGTAAGAATGGCTAAAATAAAAAAGGCGGTAAGTAGCATATATTGATAAGGATGTGGAGAAAAAGGAACCCTTGAGCAGTGTCAGTGGGGATGCAAACTGGTGCAGCCACTGTGGAAAATCGTATGGAGTTTCCTCAAAAATTATAAATAGAATTACCATCTAATCCTAAAAATCTACTATTGAGTATTTACCCAAAGACAATGAAAAAAATAATTCCAAAACATATTTCACTCCTATGTTCATTTTGGCATTATTTATAATAGCCAAGATTTGGAAGTACCCCCAAGTGTCCATTTATAGATGAATGGATAAAGAAGACATGTTGTGTATATGTGTGTGTGTGTGTGTGTGTGTGTATGTATGTGTGCATATACATATACACATATATCTACACATTAGCCATAAAAAGAATGAAACCTTATCATTTGCAACAAAATGGAGGAGCTAGAGGGTATAATGCTGAGTGAAATAAGCCATTTAGAGAAAGACAAATACCATATGATTTCACTCACGTGTGGAATTTAAGAAGCAAAACAAAGAAAAAAGAGACAAACAAGTAGATGCTTAAATACATAAAGCCAACAGGTAGTTGCTAGAGGAGTGGTGGGTGGGAGGAGGGTAACATAGATAAAAGGGTTAAGAGTATGCTTATCTTGATGAGCACTGAAAAATGTATAGAATTGTTGAATCATTGTATTGTACACCTGAAACTATTTAACAGTATATGTTAATTATCCTTCAAAAAAAGAGTAAAATGTTTTCTCTAGTAGGTACTTTCTGACAGTTATAAAAGAGAAGGATCATAGTTTGAGGGATTTTTGATGAAGGTCCTTATGTCACAACTTCATGGGATGTTGTCTTTGGGAAAAGTCTATAGCTCTCGATCTCTTTCCAGAGTTGGAATCTGAGGTGTAAGTAGAGTTTGTATTGTCCAAATATGTACACAGGTAGCTTTTTAGGACTGCAGTGATGAGGTGACATTGATGTATCCTGACTGATGCTCTAATGAATCAGATTGCTATATAAAATGAAATGAACCTGACTAGTTAAATAGAACATCCCTCTCTAAGGTGATGTCAAGCTTTATCCCTCATCCTCTTTCATTAATTTTCAATTTTCAGTCTGGAACCAAATGCAATTCTGCTTATATTGTTACCCATAATGAATTCATTGAGGAGTGCTTAGAAGGAAAAAAGCAGTTGTCTATTTTTCAGGTTTTTAGAAAAATGGAAAACGGCATTATTTTAAAATCTACTTGCATGGTGATTTAGTTTCTTATTACCAATTGGAATAAATGAAAACCTCATCTTAAAGTCTGAAGAGAACAACACTTTTGAATAAAAATATCATTAAGCCCCTGGGAGCTCTGGTTTTCATGGTCCCGGCTAGGGTTGCCAGACTTAGCAAATAAAAACACAGGATGCAGTTAAATTTGAATTTCCAATTAAACAGATAAAATTTTAGTTTAAGTATATTCCATGTAATATTTGCAACATACATATACCAAAAAATGTTTTTCTAATATTCATATTTAACTAGGTATTCTGTATTTATCTGGCAAACCTACTCCTAGCTTTGCTGGTCTCTTGGGCTAGGTGGCTAGTATAAAGTCTTAGGAGCAAGCAGTTATCAGGCATTTGGCATCAGTCTGGTCCAACAGCAGGAAGACATTTTGACATTAGGTAGCATGTGGCAGGTAGAGAGTATGACAGTATTATAGACAGGTGTTCAGGCAGGTAGATAGGCATGATGATGGTGATCCAGCAATAAAGATACTGCCTCAAGGTCTAAGGACCTAAGACCAAAACAGGACCTCAGTGGGAAAGGAATTGAGGTATACATCACTGGATTAAGGCAGCCCACAGGAGTTAGTTAGTAATTGAATAGAACCCAATTTTTAGAGTGGGAATATATGGTAAGGTCTCAGCTACTATAACCAGGGTACAAAGTTAAAGCAAGAGCAGAGACAAAGTTATTAATATCCAGTTATTGGCACATAGCTCCTTACATTTCCTGATCAGAATAGGTTGTCAATTACATGGTCCCAAAGCATTGGCTGGGGCTGAGCGTATGTTTAGGATTAAGTAACCATAGCTTCATAAATGGAAGAGCTATTAACGTATATTAGCTATTAGGGGATTGGGCTGCAGAAAGTTATGAGTCATTTACTGGCACTCAATTTATTGAGCCCCCACTAGATGTCCAACACTAGGGTAGGTATTGTGGGCACTGGGAGACATTGCGCTTGTCTTTATTCTTCTATATATACCTTACTTAGTAAATGATTGGATTTGGACTTCAGTCTGGACCAGATAGTTTCTTCCTGCTCCTCTTTACTAAGTACAACTTTAATCTCTGGAAATAATGTAAGAGGCAACCAACAGGAACTTGGAAAAGTAGGGAAATTTGGTAAAAAGAACAGAAATGGGTGTTTGAGCCCCAACCTCCCACCTTTTCCCCTACCCAACAGCATAAGCAACACAAATCCAGCATTTCCTGACCCCCATCTAGCAACCAAAGGAAATAGCCTAGATAACTAACCTGGTGAGCCAGTACCTCCACTAGGGGGACAGACTGGTAGTCCCTCTGTATTTGTGAGGGCTGCCATGACAAAATACCGAAGATTGAAGGAATGCTTGCAGCCTGTACATCTCGTAAACTCCAGACTCAACTTCTAATTAATATATTCAAACTGTTGGCTAATAAACATCTGAAATTCAACATGTTAAGACCTAAATTGATTGTTTCCATCATTAAACCTGTTCTTACAATATAGCCTTCCTTTTCTCAATTGAGAGAAATTCCATCTTTGCAATCACTCAAGGCACAAATTTAAGGATCGCTTCCCTCTCTCATATCCTACCTCCAGTTGTTTTTTTTTAAATTTTCCTTTAATGTTTTTTTAAATTTATTTCTGAGAGAGAGAGAGAGCAAGAGCGAGAGAGAGCGAGAGCAGGGGAGGGTCAGAGAGAGAGGGAGATACAGAATCTGAAGACAGGCTCCAGGTTCTGAGCTAGCTGTCAGCACAGAGCCCGACATGGGGCTTGAACCCACAAACCATGAGATCTTGACCTGAGGTGAAGTCAGATGCTTAATTGACTGAGCCACCAGTTTTTATTTTTTAGCAAATTCTGTTGATTTCAAAATATATACAGAATCTCACCATTTTTCACAACCTCTACTTTATTATACTCATCCAAGCCATCGTCAACATCTCCTTGGGTTACTATAATAGCCTGCTAATGGTCTCCATACTTTTCCTTATTCTTCAATTTATCCTAAATATTTTAACACCGGAATAGTCCTTTAAAAATCTAAGTCTTATCATATCATTCTTCTAACTCAGAACCCTCCAGTGGCTCACTGTGCACTGGCTTACAAAGCCTTAAGTAATCTGATCTCTCATCACCTATTGAATCTTGCTCTTTCCCACTCCCTCAGTCACTCTCATCCAGCCACACCTCATGGTGCTCTTCAGTTACTCCTGCCTTCGCATTGGCAGTTCTCTTCTACCATTTCTCGGTTTAACTAGCTCACTTACTTACCTCCTTCAAATCTTTGATCAGATGTGACCTTGTCAGTGGGGGCGTCTTGGACCATCCTTTTTAATAATGCAATTGGCCCCCAATCTGACACTCCTCACCCCCTTTATCTTCTCTCTTTACTTTCCATAGTATTTATCCTTTTTAAAATATACTATATAATTTATTTGTTGTTTATGCATTACCTGTTTCTTCCCACTAGAATATAAGCTAATTGAGCGCACGGATCTTGGTCTGCTTTGTCTACCATTGTACCCCAAGTGTCTAAAACTGTGCCTCTTGCATAGTTGATGCTGTCAGTTCTTACTTAATGAAGGAATGGACTGTATTCCCAAGAATGAGGTCTGTGACACATTCATGCAGGAGGAATTAGGCCTCACACAACAGTAATAATGGCTATTATTTGTTATCATTATTGAACATATGATATATGCCAAGAACCTAGCTGAGCAAGGGTTGTCTGCTCCTAGTTAGATGGGGGATTTTTCCTTTGGGGATTGGTGGTGGGACTTAATATTTTTGTTAAGACCCAGATAAAGTCCTCTTCATATATAAACAATATTTTAGCTACTACACAGGTAATATTGAGCCTTCTAGTCAATTAAATACTTAGTAGGACAAATTTATGCTTGAATCTGATTCTGTATCCATAGCTCCTAGCCAGATGCATAGTGGATATTCAGTCACTGTTGGTTAGTTGAGAGAGTTGGCTGAATGAATGAATAGAGAAGTCTCCTAATTTATGTTCCCATGTGCCTTCTCCTCCAGTTGCCCTGGGTTATTTGCCTTTCTTCATGTATTATTTATCCTTATACCCTTAACACCTGGTGTTTTGCCTGTCACAGTAAGTACTCATAGTACTTTGGATGGGTTGGCAAATGAATAATGAGTCACTGATGTACTAGAAATGTTTATTAAATTCAATCAGATCATTGCTTTGTCAACATCACCTGACCATATAGTATACACATAAGTTAAACCTATCTACACTGTTGGAGGATTCATGCCGTATCCTTCACTGATATTGGCCTGTACATTTTTATCTATGAAGAGGGACAATGTAACTTTCCTGAGTTTAACTTGGTTATAGCTTCAGCATTGCCACTCTTTTTAAATAATTCAAAAACTCCCTAACTCCAGCTTTTCCATTCATTCATTGTCATGGGTGCAGGCTATATTGCCTCCTTAGGAGGACTGCCAGCATATTAAAAATAAGAATATAATATTTCCACAGATGAACCTTTTAATATTAACATAAAATGTGTAAGCATTGACAGAACAATTAGATTAATTCACCTCTTAGGGCTAGCTTGTTGGGAGCTGACTCATCTAAAATGGTGTTAAATGATTCAGTTATACAATGAATCTATAAAGAGCTGACATAAAATATTAGCTTCATTTTTATATTTACCTTTGCATTTTAACATTATTAAAATAAAAAATGAAAGCATTCTTCATGAGAAACATTTGTATTAATTTACGGTTGTTATTCACGTAATAGCAGCATTAAACTTACAAAAGATGTGTAATGGCTCAAAGAATATTGGGCACTTGTCTTCTGGTTTCAAGATGGTATTAGGCTGTGTATTCACTGAGAAAAAGGCTATTCAGACTTTTAATTCAGGTGAAATAAGGGGTACTGATTAAGGACATCTTTTGCATCACTTAGGATTAGGTTTGTCTGTGAGTAACAAATATGTGAAAATTAGTGCCTTAAACAAGATGTGGGTTTATTTCAGTCTGGAGTGAGGCATTTCAGGGCTAGGATTGCAGCTCCATGGTGTTGGAGACCCAAGCTTCTCTTACTTTGTTGCTCAGCTATGCTTGACTTAGATTCCCAATGTCACCTCAGAGACCAAGTTGGCTCCAGCCATTGCATCCACATTACCTATAGCAGAAAAGGGGAGGAGGGATCCAGAAGGGTACCGCTTCCATTGTTCTTGCAAGTACCATGCCAGACTTGTAGTTGATTGAACTCAGTCACATGGGTATTCCAAACTGCAAAGAGGTCTTGGAAATGTAGTTTTCTTAGCTAAGCAATAATGTATCCAGCTTAAAAATTGGGATTCTTTTATTAAGAAAGAAGGAGAGAATGGAAGGCAAATGGTCTTTCCCTTATCCAAGGGAAGGCGATTGTTTCCCTTATCCAAGTAGACTGCTGGGAAAGAATGTGTGCCTCATGTTGTCTTTACATGACGATTTCATTAATCTTTGTCAGAGCTACAATGGATTCTATTGAATTCCAATAATGCCTCTGGGGTGATTGGACTTTTTTCCTGATTCATGGCCTTGTGAAGTTTGTTTCACATCCTGGGCATAAATATTTTTCAGCAGTATTATTCATGATCAGTTAGCTGGCTTATGAATGATTTTGGAGAGAATTAACTATTTTTTCTGATTTTGGTTGAGAGTCTTACAAGAGAAATTTAATCTATTTCTACCTTTTAATTGACCCATTAACTACACAGGACTTCCAGATCACCAAGAACCTGATAGAGAATCATTCCATGATAGCCAGGATATTTTTAAAAATTTTAGATTTCTTTCCAGCTCCTCCCAGATAACTAATGACAAGAAAGTGAGAGAAATATCATTTGTTTTGATATTAAGCATTATNTGGGGATGATGTAACATGATTAGTATTATCTGGTCATTGTTTCAGTTGACATTTCCTCTTTTATAAATTTCATTTTATTGTGCTAAGAATACTTAAACATTTAAATGAATAGATCCTGTGTTAAGTGTACAGTATAACAGCACATTATTGTGGACTATAAGTAAAGTGTTTCCCAGCAGATCTCTAGAGCTTATTCATCTTCTTTGACATAAACTTTATGCCTGTCGATTAGTAACTCCCACCTTTCTCCCTCCCCAGCCTCTGGCAACCACCATTCCACACTTTGATTCAGTGAATTTGACTATTTTAAATATCCAATATAAATATTGGAACCATGCAGTATTTGTCTCTCTGTGACTGGCTTATTTCAATTAGTATAATGTCTTTAATTTTCACCCCCTTTTTTTTTTTAAGGCTGAATAATTTTCTATTATATGTATATACAAAATTTTCTTTTTTTTAATAAAAGTTTTTAATGTTTATTTATTTTTGAGAGACAGAGAGAAAAAGAGAGAGTGCATGAGTATGGGAGGGGCAGAGAAAGAAAGAGACACAGAATCTGAAGCAAGCTTCAGGATCTGAGCTGTCAGCACAGAGCCCGATGCAGGGCTCAAAACCACGAAGCGTGAGATCATGACCTGAGCTGAAGTTGGATGCTCAACCGAATGAGCCACCCAGGTGCCCCTATACAGAACTTTCTTTATCTGTTCATCTGATGATGGGCATTTAGATTGTTACTACATCTTGTTTGTTATGAATAATGTCCAGGTGAACATGAGAGTGCTATTATTACCTTTTGAGATTATGATTTTAATACCTTAGGATAAATACCCAGAAATGGGCTTCCTGGGTCATATGGTAGTTCTATTTTAAATTTTTTAAGGAACCTCCACATTATTTTCCATAGCAGCTACACCATTTAGCATCCCANATACAAAATTTTCTTTTTTTTAATAAAAGTTTTTAATGTTTATTTATTTTTGAGAGACAGAGAGAAAAAGAGAGAGTGCATGAGTATGGGAGGGGCAGAGAAAGAAAGAGACACAGAATCTGAAGCAAGCTTCAGGATCTGAGCTGTCAGCACAGAGCCCGATGCAGGGCTCAAAACCACGAAGCGTGAGATCATGACCTGAGCTGAAGTTGGATGCTCAACCGAATGAGCCACCCAGGTGCCCCTATACAGAACTTTCTTTATCTGTTCATCTGATGATGGGCATTTAGATTGTTACTACATCTTGTTTGTTATGAATAATGTCCAGGTGAACATGAGAGTGCTATTATTACCTTTTGAGATTATGATTTTAATACCTTAGGATAAATACCCAGAAATGGGCTTCCTGGGTCATATGGTAGTTCTATTTTAAATTTTTTAAGGAACCTCCACATTATTTTCCATAGCAGCTACACCATTTACCATCCCACTGCTTCACATTTTATCAGTACTTGTCTTTTGTTTGCACATGTGTTTTTTATCTCTTTTCAGCAACCTGTCCCACCTTCCTTTGGGGAGTTTTTTTCTGCCCTCACTGCAATTTACAGGTGGGTAGATAATCAAAACCAAGCCAATCATAGTATTCCATCATACTGGCCATATTGATTGGTCCAGGGGTAAGTTAGAAGGATTAGAATTGAGGGCTAATTGTAGCTCTAATTTCTATAACAAGGGGGAATTCTTAACTGCATTAGAAAAGAATGGAGCCAATCTATCATTCTATGATTAAACTGGTTTGGATTGGGATTTTGTCACCTGCAACCAGAAGAATTCTAACCCATACAGCTATACTTTTTAGAGCACTTGGCCATGATCTCCCTTGATTCTAGTTATTTGTGTTTTCATTCTTATCTCTTGCATGTANATCATTAAGTGGTGAATCTTAGACTTGAGCCAGGACTCTTGACTACAAAGCCCATGCCTTCAGTTATTGCCTCAGTATTGGCAATTTATCCCCTAAAGGTTAGATTAGACATGACTCCCAAATACCTATCTACAATAGGAGAATTTTGTGCCTTTAAAGAAAGTTCTGATGTTTGTTACTTTTTACAGGATTATAGTCTAGTTGAATATAGGCCTCAAAGGTAAAATTATTCTGTCTTTCCCCCAAATTAGATTGGATTTAGAGAAGTAGGCTTTATATATCAAAAAAGTCCTGCTTCCTGAAGGAAGAGAAACTGTTTGTACTTATTGTGCTAAAGATCAGGTCTAATTTGACCACTAATATTTAGGCTTACAGTAAACTTTCAGTGATAGAGTTTCATATTTACCTCATACCATAATAGTAGGTTTTGACTAAAAGATATTGTGATTATAACTATTTATGAGAAACATGCTTTTTCAAAAATACTTCAGTTGAATATAGAAGTACTACAAAAGGCAGACTTCACCATTTGTGTTTATTCAGGTTGCCTATATCATGTTATTCCATGAATTCAAGATGTTTCTGATGTTATGGCTAAATTAAATTTAATTAATTAAATTAATTAAACTTTATTAAAGAGGGAACTGACTGCATTCTCGGTGATAATACTAACAGGTCTCAGACTTAAACCCTATGTAGGCTACCTAGTGTTTTTCAATGCCACAAACTTCACAGGCATCTGCGTGGTACTGGCTATGAGAGATAACCTAAGAGAGCATGGATCATTTAGTACAACCCAAAGTACATGTCTTCTCATGGCTCATTTATTTCAAACCTTTTACTTCAAACCATTATTCATATCTTTCAAACCATTACTGACTACCTAATGTGTGTTAGATACTGTGCTAGGTGCTGGACAGCCTCATGATGAACAAGACACGTGGAATCTCTGTCTTCATGCAGTTTAGTTAAGGTGACAGACAATAAAGGACTAAAGAAATAAAAAAGAAAATATCAGGTGATGATAAGTATTATGTTGAAAATAGGATAGGGTAATCTGATTAGAAATGATTAAGCTATAATATGAGGAAATTGGTAAGGGAAGGTTCTTCTGAAGGAGCAGAAACCTGAAATAACAAGAAGGAACCCACCTGAGAAGGTGTTAACAGTATTCCAGGCAAAGGGAATGGCTAGTGCAAAGGTCCTGAGGCAGAAATAAATTTAGTGATGTAAGGTGTTGGAAAGATGATGGGTTAAGTATTAGTTTTTGGATAGAATATGGTACAATGGCCTAATGACCCTGCTGCTGTTAACTGGAGAAAAGCTTTATACTGATTCAAATCACCCTCAGAAAACTTTGCAAATGTCAGCAGTGGCAATTCCAGAGGTGGTGGGATTAGGAATTATTTTTATTTTTGCTTCTCTGTATTTTCTGTTTTCTTGCTTAATAATAAACATAATTCTTTTTTGCCAAACAAGACAAATATATCACCTCGCAGGCATAGAAGTGCACTTGAGTACATGAAGAAAGGTAGATTTGGGGATGACAGTAAAACAAAATTTATTACAAACTAGAATGTAATGTACTAGAAAACATAAGTTACATTTTTGGTAGAATTGGAGAAGGAAGGTTTCAGGAGAGCATGGGACAACCTGCCAGGAAAAAGGGAGTTAAAATAAGTAAATGGCAATATCCTGTCACCTAAAGGGGAGTGAAATCTCAGCCTTTCACAGGAAAGAGGGTGACAGTATCATTCTGGATCCATGTGCTCAGGCTCTAGTCACTTTCATTCTCTTGGTCACTGGCTTCAGATAGGTGAGTTGGGCTCTATTTAGTGGCTATTTAGACTGGGGCTTGGCCTCCTAATTGTCCTTAGGATGGATCTGCAGCGGTCACCAGAGCCTCAGCTGGCCTGCGACCAAGCCCCAGAGAAACTTTGACTTGAGACATAAGTCAGGGTAGGTAGGGTACAAGAGCAAACCTGGCTCACCTGAATACTGTCTATTCCCTGTCACTCACTAGGCCATGTGTGGGCAAGCTACTCTCTATCTTGGGAGTCTCACATTTTCTCATCTCTAAAATGAAGAGCCTGGACTAGAACATCTTTACGATAATTTCTAGCTCTAAGTTTCTATTTCTATTCTAAACCTCTTACTATGAAAATTCTTGTGGCTATATTTTGCCCTGAGAGGAGCATAGCACTGACTGATAAGCAAAATTTGGGCCAGTGAAGCATCCAAGCCTGCACAGACCAGAGAGAGAAAAATAGTTGATATGCTAATTTTTACTTTCCCTTTCCTAAGCCCTTTATACAGAAATGCTAATATTGTTAACATTCTTAGGGAACAGGAGCTGGCCAGTAGGCCTTGGGTTCTGGCTTTATACATTTGGAGAGAGGTTCCTTGTAAGCCAAGGCTGAAAGGGCTTTCCAGAACATCCCTATTGTCTCCTAAAATAATATCAGGTCTCTTCTGCTTTGATGGAAAGAAAGTTTAGAAGAGGAAGCACAGGGAACATAAAGAAGAGGAGGAATGTCACTGAGATGCAACGGAGAGACTTGGCAGTGTCATCACACTTCCACTGAGGACTGATTGTCCTCTGTTGTTTGGGAATGGATAGAAGCTGTGGAGGAAATGGCTTCATTTTCTAATGACACAGAGCCATGCAACACACATTGCCATTGAGTTGCACAGTTCATACCAATATATGATTTGGCTTTTTCCTTTGTTGGATTAATACTGGTAATATCATAAGGAGAGCTTTATTCCATTAGGGCTTATTAATTGGCTGAGGTAGAATAAGGAACTGAAAACCTCTAAAAAAAGAATCTAAAATGAGCTGGTACCATTCCATACTGTGAATTATTGAGTTATTGATAATAGCAGCACTGATCCAGGACCAGAAGACATTAAAAACATTCACAAATGGAAGAAATAGCTTACCAGTTCTCTGTACCTTGATTTTCTTATCTCTAAAATGGGAATTGATTTTGTAAAGTATGAAGCCTTTAAAAATATGTATAGCAGTCCTTATCAAAATAACAGCACCATTCTTCACAGAGCTAGAGCAAACAATCCTAAAATTTGTAAGGAACCAGAAAAGACCCTGAATAACCAAAGCAATCTTGAAAAAGAAAACCAAAGCTGGAGGCATCACAGTCAGACTTCAAGCTGTAATCTTCAAGACAGTATAGTGCTGGCACAAAGACAGTATAGTGCCGAGACACTCAGATCAATGGAACAGAATACAGGACCCATAAATGGACCCACAAACATTGCCAACTAATCTTTAACAAAGCAGGAAAGAATATCCAATGAAATGAAGACAGTCTTTGCTACAAATGGTGCTGGGAAAACTAGACAGCGACATGCAAAAAATCAACCTGGATCACTTTCTTATACCATATATAAAAATAAACTCAAAATGGATGAAAGACCTAATTGTAAGACAGGAAGCCATCAAAATCCTAGAGGAGAAAGCAGGCAAAAACCTCTTTGACTTCGGCTGCACCAACTTCTTTCTCAACATGTCTCCAGAGGCAAGGGAAACAAAAGCAAAAATGAACTATTGGGACCTCATCAAAATAAAAACCTGCATGGCGAAGGGAACAATTAGCAAAACTAAGAGGCAAGTGATGGAATGGGAGAACATATTTGCAAATGATGTATCAGATAAATGGCTAGTATCCAAAATCTATAAAGAATTTATCAAACTCAATACCCAAAAAACAAACCAGTGAATAAATGAGCTGGAGATGTGAATAGACACTTTTCCAAAGAAGACATCCAGATAGGGGCGCCTCGGTGGCTCAGTTGGTTGGGCATCCGACTTTGGCTCAGGTCATGATCTCACAGTTTGTGGGTTCAAGCCCCACGTCGGGCTCTGTGCTGACAGCTAGCTCAGAGCCTGGAGCCTGTTTTGGATTCTGTGTCTCCCTCTCTCTCTGACCCTCCCCTGCTCATGCTGTCTCTCTTTCAGAAATAAATAAAAAAAGAAAAGAAAAAAAAAGAAGACATCCAGATAGCCAAATGACACATGAAAAAATGCTCAACATCGCTCATCATCAGGGAAATACAAATCAAAACCACAATGAGATATACCTCACACCTGTCAGAATGGCTAAAATTAACAACTCAAGCAACAACAGATGTTGGTGAAGATGTGAAGAAAGACCATCTCTTTTGCACTGCTGGTGGGAATGCAAACTGGTGCAGCTACTCTGGAAGATAGTATGCAGTTTCCTCAAAAAATTAAAAATAGAAATACCCTATGACCCAGCAATTACAGTATACATATCTATCCAAGGGATACAGGTGTGCTGTTTTGAAGGGGCACATGCATCCCAATGTTTACAACAGCGCTATTGACAATAGCCAAAGTATGGAAAGAGCCTAAATGTCCATCAATGGATGGATACACACACACACACACACACACACACACACACACACAATAGAGTATCACTTGGCAATCAAAAAGAATGAAATCTTGCCATTTACAACTATGTGAATGGAACTAGGGGATATCATGCAAAGTGAAAGTAGTCAGAGAAAGACAAATATATGACTTCACTCATATGAGGACTTTAAGATACAAAACAGATGAACATAAGGGAAGGGAAGCAAATATAAGATAAAAACAGGGAGGGAAAAACATAAGAGACTCTTAAATATAGAGAAGAAACACAGGTTTGCTGGAAGGGTTGTGGGAGGGGGGAATAGGCTAAATGGGTAAGGGGCATTAAGGAATCTATTCCTGAAATCATTGTTGCACTATATGCTAACTAACTTGGATGTAAATTAATAAATAAAGTAAAAATATGTATAATAATAATTTATTGAACATTACTAATTATGACATGGAAACAGTGGAATGAAAGAGTTAAGGCAGTTCCTCAAATATTTATTTCCCTCCTGGGAGCTCATTTATTCAGCATGAGAGCCTCACTGATTTTTAAAAAAATTTTTTAAAATATTTATTCATTTATGAGAGACAGAGGCAGAGCATGAGTGGGGGAGGGGCAGAGAGAGAGGGAGACACAGAATCCATAGCAGGTTCCAGGCTCTGATCTGTCAGCACAGAGCCTGACACAGGGCTCGAACTCACAGACCACGAGATCATATTCTGAACTGAAGTTGGACTTTTAACTGACTGAGCCACCCAGGCATCCCTCTCACTGATTATTTGACTAATGTCAACTATGTTATACCTACTGGCATATATACAGGTTTATACTGAAAACAATCATAAGAACAGGGTGCATCAATTCATAGGAAACTCAAAGCTCTCAGATGAATTTTGACTGCCATGGATTGAATTTCTCATGAGCACTGTCTAGGGTTTGGGGAATTGCTGGTGCTAATCAGTTTAGGGGGAGACTAAGGAAGGATTTTTCTAATTTATTGTATTAAAATAACCTTTCATTTGGAAATAAGTGTTCATGTAAATTGGTGTCATGTACAAGCCTAGACAATAGCGTTTCATTAACTATTGTAGCTTTGTTATCTTACAATGAAATTGTTCAGTTCAGGAAACGGATAAAGAGTTAAAATAAATGTATGAATGGGAAAACAAGGCCTCTTCATATGTGACTGATGCTTGGTGACCATTTAAGAATGAAGTGAGGATGGGGCGCCTGGGTGGCTCAGTCAGTTAAATGTCCGACTTTGGCTCATGTCATGATCTCACTGCTCGAGGGTTCGAACCCCGGACCAGGCTCTGTGCTGACAGCTCAGAGCCTAGAGTCTGCTTCGGATTCTGTGTCTCCCTCTCTCTCTGCCCCTCTCCTCCTCGCACTCTCTCTCTCTCTCTCAAAAATGAATAAATGTTAAAAAATTTTTTAAAAAGGAAGAAAAAGAGTGAAGTGAGTATGGAAGCAGAAGATACTAGCAGCAGTTTGTCCTTGCCCTGTATGAATTAATGATTGAGATGTGAGTCACAAGGGATGTAAGACTGTCCCCAAACAAGGTAACTGAGGGGGCTCCCAGGGAGGGGAATTAGGCATTATGAAATAGGATATTCTTAATCTTTTCATAAAATCCATCAGAACAATTGGACAGTCCATTAAAACTTGGCATGTTACCAGCCACATCTAGACATCCAGAGAGTATACTGCCATCAGTCACAAAGGACATTCTGTCCTAGACACCCTAAGCCAACACCTTGTTGCAGTGGTAGTGTTTGTGACCGAGTGTGTCAGTGGGATCATGGGACAAGTTCTGTCTTATGTTAGGCATGAGGGTGTCTGTGCGCCATATCCTAGGTGTTACCAGAACTGTAACAGGAGATGCATAGAGCTCATTTTATCAAGTCTCTTCACTGTATGGCCGGAGATACTGGCGAGCTGGCTTACCCAAAGATGCACAGCAAATATCCTGTTTCTTAGTCTGATGAACTTCCTCCTATAAGAAATAACTCACTTTGACTCTTGCTTGTATTCCTTAAACATACCCCATAAGGCATTTGCACTGTATGTTTAATATATACAAAGAAAATCAATACGGAAGGAAAATCACTGCAACCACAGTGGCCATATAATAGCACTTTTCTTAGGCTGCTGTGGTGGTCATAACCAAAAGAATAGTAGCTTTATTACGGAGACCAATTACCTTGACTCATTGTGTGCCAATACCCTTCTACCAAACACATTCTTTCCTGTCGATGTCACTCC
>NW_027528855.1:171684-179699 GCF_008692635.1 Crocuta crocuta | reverse complement strand
TGACTCCACCTGAGAAGTCTTAAAATATAAATCTAGCAAAAGAGAAATGCTAAGTTCTATTGCCAGTTACTTCTAATCTGGGTCATATCAAAGGTTGCATAATATTGCCTACATGTTCAGCATACTCCCAGGGGGAAAGAATAATAAGTGCTGTCTGAAGGACATTTTGTTTCTTGAACATATTCCTTTTATGCCAACAGCTGTGGTGGTCTGGTGGGCTCCAGGGCTAAAGGCAAGGACCCACAATGATTTCTTAGTGGCAAAGAAGTTGCTGTTACTTTCCTTGCATGCTTTTTTCCAATCCCAAATGGTCTCCCTTTTTGGCCTCCCATGATTACCCCCATCCCTTTCTCTCCCCACCCCCTGAACCCCCCAGCCTTGAAAGCTATCTGTTGTATTACACAAGTGCACAGTGTTATAGCAATCTGGACCCAGCTCCCAGACAGATGCTTTGAGTCAGGAAATACTTGTCAGAACACAGACTCAGCTTATCCCCATTTGGGATGAATGAATTACAGGAGCAAGTCTTCTGTTCTTTTGCCAAGTTCACAGTCTATAGGCACAGACTACTTTCAAGCATGTGTGGACTGGAGATGTATGTTAGTTATATGTTGTAATTCATGGAGGCATCCTTCCTTCCTGGTAACACCTCATTTGTCAAACTTTGGTATGAAATGAGCTATTTCACATATGTGAGTTACTCATGTAGCTGGATGTTACTCTTTAAGTACTAAAGCTTCATTTATTTTAGTCTCTCTCATTTTTAAATGTTTATATATTTTGGAGAGAGAGAGAGAGAGAGAGAGAGAGAATCCCAAGCAGGCTGTCAGTGCAGAGTCCGATGCAGGGCTTAAATCCATGAACCATGTGATCATGATCTGAGCCAAAATCAAGAGTCTGATGCTTAACCAGCTGAGCCATCCAGGCACCCCCATTTTAGTCTCTTTTATGGACAGGTGCTTAAATGAACTGTATACTCCTCTGCCTTATACACTGAGTAGTGTCAGTGGTCCTGTCATTAAAGCTTAAGGGTGAATATGAGGATCAGTGATTTTATTGTATCTTGAGACAGTGCTTTCCAAAGGAACTATTAAGGGGTGTGAGACAACTCAGTGGCCCCAGCCAGTCCACACTAGAGCATGTAAATTCTGGTTTCTGCTTTGGGAAATTCTCTATGTTGCTTTCATTCCTCAGAGCTACCAGTTGCCTAGAATCTCTTCTTTCCTCTTTGACTACACAGTCCTGTGGCATTTCCGCTGCCCTCTCCCAACTGCACAGTGCCCATCTTCCAGTTTCCTACAGCTGATATTCTGTTCACTGGGAAACCACAACCAAACATGTTAGAATTGTGTATCTAAGAAGAGAGAATGAACAGATTCTGTAAGATTGCAGAGAGCGCTAATAGGAGGGAAGCATGGGAACAGAAGCATCTGAAATTTGACACATCCCATTTGAATGCTCAAGGGTTCTTTTTGTCTCCTTCCAAATTCTAGGCTGTGTTGTAGAGAAGTGTTGTTTACACTGTTTATTATGTCAGGGCCCTAGGATTCTGCTGATATGCCAGAGATACGAGAGCTCTGTGTATTTGTATAGGGCGTGGTTGCAGTGTTAGGGTGGTGGCTTGTTGCAGAGGGAGACCATTGATCATACTCTGTCTCCATTCTAACCAGAGCAGTATCCCTTTACATATATTGTACATTGAAGGTAAGATTTCATTAACAAACATACAGATGATAAATAAAAAACAAAACAAAAGCAACAACTACAGAAACAAAACAATTAATGTTCCTTAAAAAAAGAGGTGGGGCACCTAGGTAGCTCAGTCAGTTAAGCATCTGACTCTTGGTTTCAGCTCAGGTCAGGATCTCATAATTTCATGAGTTCAAGCCCCGCATGGAGCTCTGTGCTGACAGTGTGAGGCCTACTTGGGATCCTCTCTCTCTCTCTCTCTTTCTGTCTCTGTCTCTCTCTCTCTGTCTCTGTCTCTCTCTCCACATCATCTACTCTCATGCTCTCTCTCAAAAATAAACATAAAGAAAAAAGATAAATTGGGATAGCTAATGTGGTAGTGTAATTAGGAAAATAAATGCTCTGTTACACTACCCTAGAGCATGCTTTATAACCTGATGTTATTATGGGTTGGAAAGGCATTTAGCATTTTCTAGGTATTAGGAAGCCATCTAGCCCAAAGAGTTTAGCTCACTTTTGAGGATAAATAACACAACATTTAAAAATTCCAAGTACCAAGACACCTGGGTGGCTTACTCGGTTAAGCGTCCAACTCTTGGTTTCGGCTCAGGTCATGATTTCATGGTTTTGTGAGTTTGAGTCCCATATCGGGCTCTGCAGTGAAAATGTGGCGGCCTGCTTAGGATCCTCTCTCTCTCTCTCTCTCTCCCCCCACCCCCATTCACGCTGTCTCTATTTTTCAAAATAAAGAAACTTAAAAATAAGTTGCAAGTATTATTTTTACCTAAGCTGCACATTTCTTTCCTATCTGAGTTGAGCAGTGGAGCATGTTTTAAGGCAGTGAAGTCCAACAGAAATAAAATGTTAACTAAGTATGGAATTTAAGATTTTCTAATGGCCATGTCAAAAAGTTAAAATAGGCAAAAATAATTCTAATAAATTTTAAGATTTTATTTAGTTCAGTATATCCAAAACATCTTAATTTTAACATATGATCAATGTAAAAATCATACTGCTTTAGTTTTTAAATTCAAATTACTTAAAATGATGTAAAATTAAAGTGCAATTCCTCATTCACACTAGCCACTTTTCAAGTGTTCTGCCACATGTGTCTAGTGACTACTATATTAAGCAGTATGATTTTAGAACATTCTTGATACACTTAAAATGTTCAACAGAGGTTGGTTAGCCCTTTCATAGGAAGAGCTTAAAGCAAAATCTCATTAATTTGGGCTCCACTAGTTTGGAAATATGAGAATTTTATCAGAGTTCAGCTGAAGTTTACAGTCTGACTGCTCTATGGAGAAAGGTTTTACTTGGCACATTCACCGTATAAATCAGATCACAGAAGGCATGCTTAATCCACTTAAGAGTATTAAGCATATTGTGGGACTTTAGCACATTTATAAATGCAAAAATATTCTGTTATGCATAGTAGAGTGTCCTGTATTCATTAAAGGGCACCTAATGGGGTAACGTTTCCTTTGTGATACTTTGTTAGCAGTTAGTTGTTATTACACTGTTTGAAAGATTTATAGAAGTCAAATTTCCTTTAAAGTTGTCTAAAAATATGATTTGTTAATATTTCAGATAATTATTGCTTAAATAAAACTTCACCAATGTAGTCTGTCAGCTTAAATGTAACAGTAACATGATGCTTTGTTTTGAGGTGATACTATTTCACAGGGCAGTGAAGTTAAAACGAGATAAGGCACTTCATAACTTGCAATATGTCTCATGCATGTTATTCACTCAACCAGTAACTATTTCTTTCGTGGCTTTTATAAGCCAAGCTTTGTGGTAGATATAGGGATATAGCTGTGAACCAGATGGACAGACATGATCTCAGCCCTCAGGAGCTTACAAGTTGGTGGAGAGGTACAGGAAAACAGACAAACTAGAGGGTGGTAAGCATTATGATAGAGAAAGTTCCATTTGCTAAGAAAACATGTAGGGGAGCCATATAACTCAGACTAGTTGGATAGGGGAGTCAGGGAACCCTTCCTGGAAGAAATAGCCTCTAGGCTGAAACCTGCAAGCTGATTTGGAGTTAGCGAGGTGAAGGAGTACACTAAATGCCTCAGAAAGAGGAAACAGCATGTACAAAACCTAATAGGTGAGAAGGAGAGCATGAAGTAGTCCTGGAGTGAAAGTAGTTCTGTGCTGCTGCAGTAGGGAGTCCAGATGAAAGAAGAAACCATGATGAAGGTGGGAAGGCCAGTAGGAACCAGATCACAAAGGACCTAAGGAAGTTGGACTTTGTTTGTCTATTTGTTGGTTTCTTTGGGTTATGGATTTGTTTATTGGTTTATTTTAAAGTTTTTATTAAAATTCCATTTAGTTCAATACAGTCTTATATTAGTTTCATGTGTACAATATAGTATTTCAACACTTTCGTATGACACCTGGTATTTATCAGAAGTGCCCTCCTCAATTCCCATCACCTATTTCTCCTATATCCCCACCACCTCCCCTCTGGTAACCATCAGCTTGTTCTCTACAGTTAAGAGTCTGTTGGTTTCTCTCTCTTTTTTCCCCTTTGTGTTTGTTATGTTTCTTAAATTCCACATAGGAGTGAAATCATGGTATTTGTCTTTCTCTGGCTGACTTATTTCACTTAGCATAACATTCTCTAGTTCCATCCACATCACTGCAAATGACAAGATTTCATTCTTTTTGATGGTCAAATGATATCCAGTATGTGTGTGTGTATCACTTTTTCTTTATCCATTGATCGATTGAGGGACACCTGTGCTGCTTCCATATCTTGGCTTTTGTAAATTATGCTTCTATAAATATAGAGGCATATGTATTCCTTTGAATTAGAGTTTTTGTATTCTTTGGGTAAATACCCAAAATTGTGATTGCTGGATCATAAGGTAGTTCTATACTGAACTTTTTGAGGAACCTCTGTCTCATCTCATAATAGTGTTGATTTGCATTTCCCTCATGAGGAGTGATGTTGAGCATGTTTTCATGGTCTGTTGGCCATCTGGATTTCTTTGGAGAAATGTCTGTTCATGTCTTCTGCCCACTTTTAATTGGGTTATTTGTTTTTTTGGAGTATTGAGTTTTATAACTTCTTTATGTGTTTTGGTTGAAGGTGAAAATACAATGGTCCAAATCCTCTGGGATGCAGGTAAAGTTGTTCTAAGAGGGAAAGATATAACAATACAGGTCTATCTCAAGAAGCAAGAAAAATTTCAAATAACCTAATCTTGCACCTAAAGGAGCTAGAAAAAGAACAACGAAGAAAATCTAAAATAAGCAGAAGGAAGGAGATAATAAAGATTAGAGCAGAAATACATGATATAGAAACTAAAAAGCAATAGAATAGACCAATGAAATCAGGAACTGGTTCTTTGAAAAAAAATCAATAAAATTGGTAAACTTTTAGCTAGACTTATCAAGAAAAAAAAGAGACCTCAGAAACAAAATTGCAAATGAGAGAGGAGAAATAACAGCCCATACTACAGAAATACAATCATGAGAGAATATTATGAAAAACTATATGCCAGCAAATTGCACAACCTGGAAGAAATGGATGAATTCCTAGTAACATATAAACTACCAAAACTGAAAAAGGGAGAAATAGAAAATCTGAATAGACCAATAACTAGCAAAGAAATTGAGTCAGTAGTAGTAAAACTCCCAACAGCCTCTCCCACAATACTTCATGCTTTTCCTTTCCAGCCAGGGTCTGGCAGAATGGTTCCTGCAAAGAAGGATGGCAAGAAGAAGGGCCATTCTGCCATCAATGAGGTAATGACCAGGGAATATACAATCGATGTTCACAACTGCATCCATGGAGTGGGTTTCAAGAAGTGTGTCCCTTGGGCACTCAAAGATCCGGAAATTTGCCATGAAGGAGATGGAAACTCCAGATGTACACATTGGCAACAGGCTCAACAAGCTGTCTGGTCCAAAGGAATAAGGAATGTTCCATACTGTACCCATGTATGGATGTCCAGAAAATGTAGCAACAACGAAGATTCACCAAACAAGCTCTATATGTTGGTTATCTATGTACCTGTCGCCACTTTCAAAAATCTACAGTTAATGTGGATGAAAAGTAACCACTAATTTTCAAATAAAGGTCTAAAAATAGCCCCCCAAAACCTCCCAACAAACAAAAGTCCAGGACCAGATGGCTTTACAGGCTAATTCTATCGAACATTTAAGTAAGAATTAATACTTATTATTCTTTTTTAAAAGTTTTTTAAATGTTTATTTATTTCTGAGAGAAAGAGAGAGAGACAGCATGAGCAGGGGAGGGTCAGAGAGAGAGGGAGACACAGAAGCCAAAGCAGGCTCCAGGCTTTGAGCTAGCTGTCAGCACAGAGCCCGATGTGGGGCTCGAACCCACAAACCGTGAGATCATGACCTGAGCTGAAGTCGGACGCTCAACCCACTGAGCTACCCAGGCTTCCCAATACTTATTATTCTTAAACAAATAGAAGAGGAAGGGAAACTTCTAAATTCATTCTATGAGGCATTACTCTGATACCAAAACCAGATAAGGACACCACTAAAAAGAGAACTACAGGCCAATATCCTTGATGAACATAGATGCAAAAATCCTCCATAAAGTACTAGCAAACTTGAATTCAACATTACATTAAAAAAATCATTCACCACTGTCAAATGGGGTTTATTCCTGGGATGCAGGGTGGTTCAATATTTATAAATCAATCATTGTGATATATCACATCAATAGGAGAAAGAAGAAGAACCATATGATTATTTCAATAGACACAGAAAAAGCATTTGATAAAGTACAACATCCATTCATATCTGTGTAGCTACTTTTGTGCCAGTACCATACTGTCTTGATGACTACACCTTTGTAATAGAAATTGAAGTCTGGAATTAAAATGGGAAAAAAACTATCTCTTCAACAAATGCTGTTGGGAAAACTGGACAGCAACATGCCAAAGAATGGAACTGGGCCACTTTCTTACACTATACAAAAAAATAAATTCAAAATGGCTTAAAGACCTAAATGTGAGACCTGAAACCATTACAATCCTAGAAGAGCATACAGGCAATAACCTGTTTCACTGGATGCACTGGATGTAGCACCTTCTTTTAAGATAGGTCTCCTGAGGCAATGGAAACCCAAAAATAAACAATTCAGGCTACATCAAAATAAAAAACTTCTGCACAGCAAAGGAAACAACTAGCAAAACTACAAGGCAACCTATGGAATGAGAGAAATTATTTGCAAATGACATATCTGATAAAGGGGAAGCTGGACTTTATTTTATCCCCAAGACAATAGTGATCATCCAAATATTTTAGTCAGGGGAGTCTCATGATCTGGTTGCATTTTGGAATGAACACTTCAGCTACTTGAGTGGGTGAGAATGGAAGCATTGACATCAGGGAGGCCTTGGCTGGAAACCCTGGAGGCTTGCACCGAGAGAGAGTGAAAGGAGGGAGTCAGAATTTGATAGATCTTTAAGGAAGTAAAAATAATAAAACTTACCGTTTGATGAAATGTAAGAGGAGAGGGATAAGGAAGGAGGAGTGACATGGAAAACTGGGTAAATGATGGCAACTGCCATTCATTAAAATACAGAAAAGTACACGTGGAGCAGGTTTGGGGTGGTACTGATGAGAGCATGAGGTCACTTATGGACGTTCTGCAGCTGCTGTCCCATGGGCAGTCTCCAAGTGGGGATGTCCTGCCATCGGTTGGATTTCTGTGTAACCAGAGTCTGCTGAGATACACTGGCCTTTGAAATTCAAATGGAAATGATTCAAATGCACATTCCACATGCAGTGGGAGCTCTATATCCTTCCCTAAGTCTGTGTAGATTCTTGAGGGGGTGATTAATGTTTTTCCTCATTGCCTCTACACCTCAATTCTGGGCTCTGCTGAATTGGTTCAGTTGATGCATCATTCTTCTGCCCTGGTTTCGTGCCACATTACCCTGGCTGTTGAACTCAGCTACTTGCCCTTAATTTTCACGAAACCCAAACCAAAAACTCATTCACACAAGGCCATTCTGTATGCAGCAGGTTTGCGTCAGTGATTTGTGGAGATGCGAGGGGGTTGGGTGGCAGCAATGCAGAGCGATTTTAAAATGAATAACTGTCATCCTTGTTCTTGAGAAGCCCTGGGCCAACCTGTTAACCTCAGCGGCAGCCTCCTTTCAAATTGCTTTGACCTCTCTACTTTGTCTCTCTCAGTGCCTCCTAGCAATGGAAACAAACAAAAGCAAAACCAAACCAAACCCATTTTATTATGCAAAATTTCTTTATAGTTCCTTTCTTCAAGCCATCTTTGAATATCCAAAGATTCATAATGTCTTCTGCCCACA
>NW_027528855.1:160621-171564 GCF_008692635.1 Crocuta crocuta | reverse complement strand
CCGACAGTGGTCTCTATCTTCTGGGTTCTCCCCAATCCTCCCTCCTCTCTTCCTCCAACCACATCTGTGTATGGAGAAGAAGGGGTATGAGTTCTTTCACCACTGATAGGAATGATACCCCTAGAAGAGAAATGGCCACAGCTCGTTTTTATTTTAAATATTCATTTGTTTCCCTTCATTATATAAGTCTGACTCTTTTTTTTAATGTTTTATTTATTTCTAGGAGAGAGAGAGACAGCGTGAGCAGGGGAGGGTCAGAGAGAGAGGGAGTCACAGACTCTGAAACAGGCTTCAGGCTCTGAGCTGGCAGTCAGCACAGAGCCTGACGCGGGGCTCGAACCCACGAACCGTGAGATCATGACCTAAGCGAAAGTCGGACGCTTAACCGACTAAGCCACCCAGGCGCCCCTATATAAGTCTGACTCTTGACACTGGGCTGGAGGTACGGGTTTGACAGTCAACAACAGAGAGCTTCTACTTGAAGCAGTACAAGTGGATGTGATCACCCATAGAGAACGTGTAAATGAGAAGAGACAGTGGCCTAGGATGAAAACCTGGTATCCACAGACGTTTAAGCCTTAAATTCTAAGGGAGCTACAGTAGAAAAGGGGCCCTCCAAGTGGATTAAGGAGGGTCAAGAAGCTGGAGGAAAAGCAGCAGAGTGTTTTGTCCTGAGTACCAAGGTAGGAAAGTGCTATTTCTTGTTAGAAAGGAGGTGAAATCTGGATTTGTGTGTCTTTGTAACATAGGGGCTGTCAGAGTGCCTGCAGTATAATATAGGCTCAATGAATATTTGTTGAATTGAAACAGGCAACTTGCTAATCTGACTTCTACTTTCTCATAGTTGACCCAGCAGCTGTTTCAATTCTTTTCCATATATTTTCAACATATTCCTCATACCCTCATCACGTGACTTAGCTTGAGGTCCTGTGACAAGTGTTTCCTCAATCTTTTTCTCATGCTTACAGCCTAAATTTGTTTCTACAGGTGCCCTTACTACCTCAACATTTTGTTTCTCTCTTCTTTCCCTTGTGTTCTAGAGAAAACGATGTTTTTTTTCCCCCCTTTTGCCAGGGCTAACTATACTGCCTACCAACTGTTCCCTTCAGGGAACTCTGATTTGTGATGAGAAGTGCTAGTCAGCAACTAGCCTAGGTTAAGAAAAATTATGAACTCCATTATCATTAAACACCATTTGAGAAGCAGTAACTTTCAAAACCTTGCCTCCAGGGTAGTGGTGCTAGAAAGGGGAGAGAAAAATAAAAAAGGTTCATGGTGATGAAAACAATGGGAACTTCTGGTCCGCGTAACCTCTTTACTTCCTTTCACCCAGAAACTTCTGGAGAGCGGACTATACTCAGTTCTAGTTCTTCACAACTCACTTGTACTTAACCCCTTGTAGTCTGACTTCCTGTGTTGCCAGAAGTGCGGTCCACAGGATTCGGTTTACCAAGTTAATGGATTTTCCCTCAGACCGTACCCACCTCATCTGATTTGCAATATTGGATACTGTCAGCCTCTTTGTTCCTTCATTTGAGTCACTAAAACTTCTCATCTCATTTCTCTTCTTTCTTATGCAACCTCATCATTCTCTAATGTCCTTCCTAACTATAAACTGCCTTTTGAATGAACTCCAGGCCTGCACTGCAAACTGTCTACTGAGCATCTAAATCTGAACCATAATTCTAAATTACATATCTAAAAAACAAATTTTTTACTTGATTGGATCCTGGTTTAAAAACCAGCTATAAAAGACATTATTTGTAAAATTGGGTATATTTGGATATGAACTAACTTTGATATGAGGGAATTATTAAATTTTAAGGTGTGATATAGTATTGTGGATTTGTAAGAAAACAACCTCATTCTTGGGAGATGCATGCTGAACTACTGAGGAGTAAATTGTCATGATACCTGCAACATACTTTTAAATAGTTTAGAAAAAATATACATACCCACAAACATGCATAGAGACAGGAAGCAAATATAACACAATGGTAACAATTGTTGAATTTAGATAGTTACTATAGACAGGTGCTCATTATGTGAATTTTTGGGGTATGTTTAAAAAATTTAATAATAAATAATTGGGCAAAAAGTTTATAATCTCTTCATTGGTCCCAGTCCAGCTCTTCCTCCTGATTTGCCAGTAGGACCATAGTCTTCAGTGTAGTGGGCACCTATGAATTGCTTGCCTAGCACACCTTTCTAGAAACTACCTCTCTCAGCCCTTCACATGGCTGCACAGTGACATTCTGTGTTGTGTGGCCCAAAGCACCTGGCCATATCTTCACCAATCAATCCATTCTCTTGGAGTTTTAGATTTGGGACTCAGAGGGCCCCTTAATGGCTGAGGCTACAAGATGTAAAACATAGGAATGTTGTTGCCAGGTTTTCTGCCATATGAAAGAAGCCAGTTTGTAGTGAGAAACGACAGTAGATGAGCGAAGAAGGCCAGAGGCAGCGAATAGAGGGTCCTATTGATGCCCTTAATGACCTCTTCTCTGTGGGCCATAAAATTTTTAATTGAGAACATTCAATCTCCATGGTTGTAGAAGTATCTGGTATCTGGTAAATTCAGAGAAAATTCTGTTAAATAGAAGACAATCTGAATTCTTATGTTTTCATATTTAATTGTGTAAATATTTTAATCCAGACTTTTTCACAGGTACTGACTTTTTGTGTCCACTGAGGGATACTTTCTTAAATATTTTATAAGACAAAATTTGTTAAATTTAAGTTTTCTGAATGTATGATATTTTGGGAATTCTTTGCCAATTTTAAATGGTACAAAATCATAGGCCTTCTAGATTCCATTCCATTATGGTACAGAATGTATATTTATCCAATTAAAAAAGGAACTCCTTGAAAATAACTCTTCTCACAAATAAGAATAATCCAAAGCCCAGTTATATAATTTAAAATCAAAATTTGATTTCCATATGCCCTGCTATTGATTGGTTTCTTTCAGTCTCTTCCTTGATTTTGTGGAACTATATTTTAGTATCTTTTGCAGACTTCATTTTCAGTAAAGAGAATTCACTAAAAGCTTCAAAAGGTAAACTTTTTATCAGTCCCTTTAAAGACTCAGAGAAAATGTTTAGATGATTTTGAACAAAATTCAACTCAAATTTAGATACCTAATTTATAAGAAAGTTCAATTTTTAGAGGACACTTAGGTTGATTTAAAATGCAGTTCTTCAAAGGTTCAAAACTGTCTAAAATGTAATCGATGATGGTGTTCAAAGTGAGAAAGCACATCCCAATATAGTGGAGTAACTTTTGGTGGTATAGTTGACTTCTATAACTGTGTATATGTAAACATATTTGTACATTTTGAGAAGTACAGCTTCTAGTTCAACTGGGAGACACCTGAGTCCTTTGTACATATGAATGATGTGTGTACCACAAATAAATCAAAGTACATTTTATCCTCCATAGGCTTCTTTTTGAATTAGTAAAGACAAAGTTTTTATAGCAACATTGTACCTTTCCTAGGTTTTGTATTTGTATTGCCCCTCAAAACCAAATATTTTATGTTCAATCTTGAAACTTCTAATGGAATTTACAATCAAATTCATGACAAACTCAAATGTTTCACCAGAATTACCTTCCCTATCTTTAATGTGATTCCATATATTGAATGAAAGAAATCAAATAATTATTGGATATTCTATTTGAAGCATTTGATGGCCCAGATACAAGTAGCATCTTTTAACTGTTTGTGAAGTTTTTCTGCTAATGAAACTGATATATTAACAGCTGTACTTTCCCTCAAAGTATTAGGAAATTTGGAATGGAAAATGATTTAAATGAATTAAGATCGGTCATTAGATCTAAATGAAAATCACATTTCACAGTGTTATGCAAGTCTACCTTCTGCAGCTGCACGTTTTCTTTGGGCAGATTCTTCTTAAAATAACTACTCATTTTTGAAGGAGATGCTGATGCTTCTTCAGCATATTTGTGTCTTCTGGTTGTCATTGTGGGCACAGTGATATCACTTTGGCTCCCATGGTGGAGAGTACATGCTGGCAAGCATTTTGTGTAAATTTCCCATTCATCATCATTTTTTTTGGAGAAATGGAAATTTGGTACTTAATTTTTCATTAAATATGCACTTTAATATTTTGAGTTTATTGATTCCCAGAGGGATTCTTGCAAAATAGAAAACGTGTTGCCAAACAATAAAGAGTAGTTCATTTTACACCATACAATAAATAACAGGTTCACTGTAGCAGGAGCAATCCGACTACTTTCCATACACTAGTGCAAGGCTACTGTCTCTATTCCCTATTTATATGCACCTAACATATCCCACTTTGAGCGGCTTGCTAGTTAAGACCTGGGCCACAGCAGAACGTGCTTGTATATCAAGTGTCTGGCTAGGCTGAGTAATTCCCCTGTCCCACCAGAAACCAGGAAGAAGTAGCTGTTTCTAATCCCTTACGTCAGAGAACACTTCATTTCAGCAGTGATTGTGCTGCAGTAATGTCCTTGAATGGGAAATGTTCATCCTGGATCAGCAGAGGTGGTTATCTTTTTACTTGGTTATCTTTGAGATTTAACAGTGTTTTAAGGTGAGCACTCTGTGCATGGTACGTGCCTCTCACGTACTTCTAGAGGAAACCATGGCAGAAGGTGGATCCACAAGTAGAGCGTACCAAACACATCCCAGCTTATTTTACTTTATTTTTTTTCATACTGGTTTCTTTTCATTCTTTTAAAAAATTTTCAATAGTTTATTGTCAANCAGATCTCTTATATCTTTGGTTAGGTTTATTCCTATGTATTTTATGTTTTTTTTTTTTGTGCAGTTGTGAATGGGATCAGTTCCTTGTTTTTCTTTCCGTTGCTTCATTGTTGGTCATCCCAGCTTATTTTAATGCAACTACTAAGGCTTCATTTAAAAATCACCAGAGCAAATGCTAAACTAAATGGGGTTCTGGAACCCCTAGTATAGGCATATACTAGGACTGCCCTGGACACCTGGGATATATAATTATCTTGTGTGAGTCAACTTAGGAAACACTATTACATTCACAGATAAAGTTCCTTTAAACTTGCATCGAATGTGAACTGTATTTGTTTCTGATTGAGGTCCCCGTGACCTCTCACATCTAGTAAACATGATCACTGGCTGGTCTTCACTTTGAAAAACATAGTTTGACAAAATAGGAAAAGGCTGGTCTTAACTTTATTGCTTTCTAGCTGTATGACCTTTGACATTTACTTAGCTTCTTCATCTGTAAATAAGGGTCAAGATGCCCATCTTATAAGTGGGTTGGATTATTTGTTATCAACCTAGCGTCACCCTTACCATTCTCTAAAATTTCTCTGCTCACAGGGGAGACACTTAAAGCAACATTTTGCTGAGTTCCTTTCTGGCAGGAGTCTGGGCTTATAATCTTCCAGTGGGAGGGACTTGTGTGAGCTTTGAAAGGTGAAAGATGAAAGAAGCTGGATAATCTGCAGCTTCTTCCCTTCGTTCCCACCCTGAAGTGCTGTAGCAGCTGAGGTCATCACAGTGGCCTTCTTGAGATTTCTGCACTTTTGGATTTCTGGAAAGTGGCCTTCCTGACTTTCACTCCCATAGCCTTGCCAAAGGTTGCAAAGGTTCTAATTCCCTGCGTTCAACCTTTCTATTTAACATACAGGGTTTCTGTTTTCCTGATAAGCTCTAACAGATACCTGGAGTGGTTACAAGGATGAAATCACATACTATGTGTTCAGCACTCACCATAGAACCTGACGAGCATCAAGCAGATGGTCAATCAACAGTAGCTGTCTTATTGTCATAATCATCAGTAGAATGCCTTAATTTATTCTCTCATTCTGGTACTGGGCAAACTGGGGAGACCTCTGGGTCCTGAAGACTCTCCTAGTCCATCCCTGGAACTTTTCTGAAGGCTTTTAGTCTGATAGAAAAGAATTCAAGGATGGACCAGACACAGTGTTTGAGTGGAACAAGTGAAGAGTTTATTAGACAAAGTATACTCTTGAGTTATGAGAGCACCAAGTTCAAGGGAGAGTGGTGCCTGGGGTTTGGCTCTCTCTCTTTTATTGCCAGTTGCTAACTAAGGAGTGGAATATTTATTATTTGGGAAGGGGATTTCGTTGCGAGCAAGGTTTCACAACTTTTCTCTGGTCTTCTTTGTCTATTTTGAGTTTATTTTTGTGTATGGTGTGAGAAAATGATCTAGTTTCATTCTTCTGCATGCTTTTGTCCAGCTCTCCCAGCACTATCTGTTAAAGAGGCTGTCTTTTTTCCATTGAATACTCTTTCCTGCTTTGTCAAAGATTAGTTGGCCATACATTTGTGGGTCCAATTCTGAGTTCTCTATTCTATTTCATTAGATTGGGCCTGTCTGGTTTGATCTGGCTTCTTGTGGCTTTGTTTGTAGAATACTGCCAGAACAGGTTGCTACCTTTCCTGTAAGGGCGCCTTGACTCGCCCCCTACTGGCCTCCAGGCATCCTGTTAAAGCCTAACTACCTACTCTGATAATTCCATCTCAGAAAAGCCTGTGTTCTATCTTTGTACCTATGAATCCTTTCTCTGCTCAGAACCCCCTGAAGTATGGCCATTGGCTGGAAGATGGTTTTTGCTATCCATGGCTCCAACCTGCTCTGTCTCTGACAATTGGCCATGGTTCTCTGTCCTGACTGCTGGACCAGGCATAGTAAGTCCAGGTAAATAAGCTTTATAAGGATGAAGTCTGAACTTCAGAGGAGGAAAGTAGAATAAGGAGAGGGCAGCATAAGACCTTCTGCTTCATGAGCAACTGACATAGAGAGACAGCCAGCTAGCAAAGTGATGACTCTACTTGTCCTGGTGCTAAAATCCACCTAATTCTCCAGTACTGTTCCAAACTGATTTGTAGTAACAGTGCTCTGTCATTAGAGAGAGCAGATGGCACTGCCTCGACTTATTCCCATGTACACATTTGGGACTTAATTTTTCTCAATATTCTGATCTATCCTCACCCACATGGAAATTGACAGGATAAAGAACGAGAAGAATAGTATTTTCTCTAAACTCTAATATCCTCCCTTCTCTCTTTCCCATCCACAAATCACCCCTTGGAAGTATAACTCTCTTCTCTGTCTCTTGATAGCATTAAATGAACAATGGGGATTAAGGGAATTGACCTCTTTTAACCTGCTTTTCTGTTTCTCAAATGGTTCAAGACAAATTTCTCTTGCAAGACATCCCAGATATGTACCATGATCCATAGGATGGTATCATGGTATAGTAGAAATAACATTGATATAATAAAAAGGAGAGCTGAGTGCTCAGTCTAGCTATGATACCTTAAACAATTCATTCCCCTTTTTCTGGAACTTTGGCTTCTTCATGTGTATAATAAATATGGAGTTATACAAGTCTGTAATTTTTACCTGAAGCTCTTGAGTCCAGATATGAATAAGATTTCAAAGTTTTTCAGAATACTAAAAGGTAATACATCTTATATTATGTAACACCTTCAACAGGGTTAGGGACAACATCCTGTAATCAAGTACATTAATATTTCTGAAGCAAAATATATGAATATTCATAATGAGTGAGATTGACATTATAAGTAGTCTAATGTCTGATCAGGTAAGATCTTTGCTTTTTGGAGGAAGTAACAGTTGAGCTGAGATCTGAATGACAAGATGGATTCTGCCATGTAAAGATGGGAGGAAGAGCAGTTCAAGTCAAGCATCAAACTAGGGCAAAGGTCATGAGGTGAGAATGAGCTTGGCATATGTAGAACACAGGGAAGGTCAGTATTGCTGAAGACAGGCAAGGATGAAAGGGACACAAGGGAGTTAGTTAGGACTCAGATCACAGAACGACCTGCTGGCCTAGCTAAGGAGTTGGGAATGGGTTCTAAATGGAGTAGGAAGATTTTTGAGGGCTTCAAGCAGGGGAATAACATAATCTGAATGAACGAACTCTGAGCAAGTTCCCACCGACTGGCATGTGAAGAATGGACTGAGCAAGGGAGACAAGGAAGCCAGTGAGGTTGGAGGGAAACCAACCTGGGGCTGAAGAGGCCACAAGAAGAGTTTCAAAAAGAAGCATGTAGGCAACTGTGTTGATAGCTAGTGAGGGGTTACGTCAAATGAGAATCAGAAACTGGTGTTGGACTTGGCTGTGGAAGAAGTCACTGCTCTGGAAGTGGTTTCAGTGGAGGAATGGAGACAGAGGCCTTGACTGGGGCAGGTTCAGGAAAGCATCGTCCTGCAGTTAAGGGGAGCAGAGAAATGCAGCTGTGGTTGAGGAGAGATGTGGGATGACGGACAGTGGGTGCCATACTTCAGATGTGGGGCTAGGATTGTGGGGTGGGACAAATGCTAGAGATATAGTGTGAGGAAGGGGTGGAGGAAGTCACATAGTTTGAACCCAGTATCACAAAATGTGACTAGCCACAGCCTATGGACTCCAGTCCCACGTGATGCTGCTGGGATTGCCAATAATAATTCCTCTTAGCTCTGGAGTTTGCTTGAGGCTTTCTCTTGCAAATGTACTGGGAATAATGATAATTTTTTTTTAATAGTTTATTGTCAAATTAGTTTCCACATAACACTCAGTGCTCATCCCCACAAGTGTCCTCCTCCATGCCCATCCCCCCCCTCCCCCCACATCCATCAGTCCTCAGTTTTTGTCAGCATTCAAGAGTCTCTCATGGTTTGCTTCTCTCCCTTTCCCCCACCATTTCCGCCCTTCTTCTCCCCCTTGTTCCTCCGTCAAGTTCCTCCTAATCCTCCTATACGTGCAAACATATGATATTTGTCCTTCTCTGCCTGACTTATTTCGCTCAGCATAACACCCTCAAGGTCCATCCATGTTGCTACACATGGCCAGATTTCATTGTTTCTCATTGCCATGTAGTATTCCATGGTATAGATAAACCACATCTTCTTGATCCATTCATCCGTTGATGGACACTTAGGCTCTTTCCATGTTTTAGCTATTGTGGAGAGTGCTGCTATGAACATTGGGGTACATGTGCTCCTATGCATCAGCATTTCTGTATCCCTTGGGTAAATTCCTAGCAGTGCTATTGCTGGGTCATACGGGAGTTCTATTGTTAGTTTCCTGAGGAACCTCCACACTGTTTTCCAGAGGGGCTGTACCAGTTTACATTCCCACCAACAGTGTAGGAGGGTGCCCGTTTCTCCACATCCTCGCCAGCATCTAGAGTTCTCTGATTTGCTCATTTTAGCCACTCTGACTGGCGTGAGGTGGTATCTCAGTGTGGTTTTGATTTGTATTTCCCTGATGAGGAGGGATGCTGAGCATCGTTTCATGTGTCTGTTGGCCATCTGGGAATAATGATAATTAAAAGCGTTTGGGAAAATGTTAATGTCTGTATACAAATACTCCAAGCTCATCACTCCCAGGAGATTACCTCTTCCCTTTACCAGTTTTTATCTGAGGTAATTAATCTGTTAGTTAAGAATTTCCAAGCTTATCTTAAAACTGGCTGTTTTTGTGCTTTGCTCATGGTTAAAAGCTCATTCTTATGAAATTGGAATAATCTGGCACTTCTCAAAATGAGCAGCAGCTCACTGGAAGCCTTCACAATTGTTTGCGAAGTAGGAAGCGTCAGAGGCAGCCTGGTCTGCTTGGGTACAGTTTGAAAAGGGTGATTCCATTCCTTACCAACTGTTTTGTCTAGCAGGGCATCCTGTAAATATTTGCCAAGTGTGTGCCCTATGTGAGACTCTGGAGAACATGCCAGTGAACCAGACTGCATGGTATCGCATTTCAAAGATTTTTTTAGTTTACTTAGATGATTAATGATTTGTTATTATGTGCCAGACATTCTGCTGAGTACTTCACTTTCGTGACCTTACTGGGTCTTTATCTGTGAGGTTGATTCTCCTCCTACCTTTCTTCACAGACAAAACTGAGGCTCAGAGAGCTAAAATAATTTGCCCAAACACACAGTTAGGAGGTGGCAGAGCTAGGATTTCAGATTCTAGAGCAGCACTGGCCAAAAGAATTTTCTGCAGTGATGGTGAATGTTCTGTATTTACACTCTCTCATATAGTGCTCATTAGCCACATGCGACTTTGGAATAGTAGAAGTGTTGCTAGTGCAGCTGAGGAACTTCATTTAAAATTTTTCTTGAATTTCTTTAAATGTAAATAGCTCCTTGTGGCTTGAGAGACTGCATGCTTTCTACTAAACCATGCTAGGTTACTGTGAGAATGAGGATGGCCATTCCTTTGTTCTGCCAGCTTTGGGGGCACTAGCATTCTTCAGTCCATCTCTAGAGTGTGGAAGGTAAGCGCCAGTCCCCAGCACACATAGCGACTAAGGGAAACAAGGAACACTGCCACGTAAGTATAGACATGGGGAGGTGTTATGACTTAGGTAGTAACTGGTGATGGGCCGGCTCTGTCTCCTGCAGGCACCATGGTTGAGAGTCATTATGGTGGTGGACTGTCTAGGCCAGCTGTGACCCAGGCTTTGATACTGCTCAGCACTCAGCATAGGTCCCCTCCCCCAGGTGCTAGTGTCTCCGGGGCCTCAGCCTACAGTGCAGGGCCAGATGCACTCAAGTGCCAATCCTTTATGGGCCTGAGCAACACCCTGCATTCTTTCCTCAGAATCCTATCATGTCTTCTTAAAAGATAGGACTCACATTTTCAGCCTGTTTGGGTGGGGGAAGAAGGGCAGGGTGGATTCTCTGTCTCTGCCTATCCCTGTTTTGTCTGCTTACTATGATCATCTTTTGAGACATGACCAAGGTGACTTCCTGGTACCCTTCTCACTTAAAGCGGAGGTTAAAAATCTTTTTATATTCATCTCCCTCCTTAGTTTGTCTTCAGGGAATAGACAGCATTTTTCCCAAGGTCTTCCTAGCTCTGTTTTCCATCTGGATCCTTAGAATGGAAATTCAAACATAGAAAGCAGTGCTCTGGTATGTGGGTGGTATTTTCCCC
>NW_027528855.1:153167-159725 GCF_008692635.1 Crocuta crocuta | reverse complement strand
TCCCCTGCCTTCCCAAGTGCTGTGTAGCTGAGCCTGGATGCTGGATGATTTTCTTGCTTTCCTTTGCCACTTGGGGCCAGAATTTTAATTTATATGGTTCTCAGTTTACCTCTATAGCATTCCTATAATTCAAAAGCTGTTTTCCTATGCTGATCTCCTTAGTGATTTATTAATTTCCGTCCTCTTTCCCACACCCTCAGACTGAAAGCACACTCTCAAGTTCTGCTTGGGTGGCTGCACCCAGATACTTCCCTGACTCTGATTCATCATATATGGGGGGGGGGCAGTTTCCCCTACTAGTTCTCCTTGGGACGTGAAGTGATTTCAGTGGCTGGATGTCACCTTTCTTGCTCGCTTCTTAGTATTTGAGCACAAGAAGGCTCCTGTGTCTTCCTACCAGGAATTAGATGTGTTCTTTCACAAGTTGGCCAGCATGATTCCTATAATTGGTCTCTAAAGTCCTATGCACCCTGAGTCAGGTTCCCAGAAGTGTCTCTAGCCTTACTTACTCAAAAATAGAAATTGAAGAGCAGCTACAGGTTCCCCCCTACATATCAAGAAACATGAGGTAAATCCCGTGGTATCATTCCAGGTAGTTATCAGTCATGTTCTAAAATGTCATATTGGTTTCTTTTCGCACAGTCTGTGATTATGCCCACAATTTAATTTGCGGGTTTTAAGAAAAACCTTTGTGTCTGGAGATTTCATGTGTGTGTAACTTTTCTAGCTGAAGTATTTCTCACAGTGAATAACTCTCAGTGCCTTTCCCTTTGTCTTAGTGGCTGAGCAACCCATCTAGACTTTCAAATTTGGTATCTATATGCACAATAGAGGACTTAGTGAGTAGAGCCGTTAGTGCTAGAACATATGTCTGTATACAACATCCTATCACTGTCGGAACCTCTGATCACAGACCTCTCTCTCCCTCTGAAGAAGTTGGAGAGAGACTGAGAAGGCTGAGAATCTTGTTCCGGGGACTTCTTCCTTTATTGATGTACTGGTCTTGACCTGGTAACTTTGACTTAGCTCTAGTCAGGAAAACCAATCCACTCTAGGTGTTTCAAACAGCAAGGATTTAATATGTGGAGCTGGTTACAGCAATGTTGGCATTCCCAAATAAGCAGGATGCTAGAGCCAAAGCTAGTCTCTATTGTTGAAGCCATGCCAGTGGTAAGCACAAACAATAAAGAAGTGTGCTCTTTCCTCTTCCTACCTTCTAGTCTCCTGCTACTTCCTCCCCTTAGCAGAACCATCAAGGAATCAGCTGGCATGGCAGTCTGGAAAATATGGTATGCAGACTCTGAGCCCCAGAATCACAGAACAAACTATAGAAGGGTGGGCTTGGAGATAAAAGAAAATTGGGAAATAACAGCCATGAAACGGCTTGGCAAATCTGGACTAATTGTTCATAATTATTCCTTAGAATCCATTCAATCCAGGAAGATCTTTAACTTTCTATGGTTAGTGGAATTCGACCAGTATCATTTAAGGTCTGTGGCTTGCCATGTGCTGGGCCTCTGTTTATCTGACTTATGTTACTGAGGCTTTTGGAACTGCTGTTTACCAAGGGACAGCTTCAGACATGCTTTTCCCAGACACTAGTATCTTAAGGGAGTGTACTCCTTCAAGGTCCACTGAAAGGTCATGTCATTTAAATCACCTAATACTTCAAAATACTTTTTGTCCCCATTCACTAGCCACTGAGACAACTTGAGGCATCATTCTCAGAACATATGAAAGCAGTTTTTCCTTTGTTCTTAGTTGCCATAAACATTTCACAGGGAACAGTGCAAGACATTTGAACTCTGGGTACAGTATATATTTTGTCACGCCTGTTAAGGATATGACATTTTTTATGTATCTGTACCTTGTGTGATACGGGTTATATATGGGCCATAGGACTCTTAATATGTTCTCAAAGAATAGAAAGAGTAATTGAGAAGGAAAGCTTAAGCCAGGAATAATCTTTTCTCTCTCTATGAATTGGGCCTGAGTTGGGCTTATGGTACAAAGCTTAAGATAGATCTGCAAGACCCTCAACCACATTGGGAAAGGTCTGGAAAACTGGACAATAGAACTTAGTCACCCCTAAGAAAGCTTAGATCTATGAAAAATAATAGGATTATTTAACATTTGTGCAGTGTGATTCGTCCTTCCAAATGTGAGAAATTTCTGGCACCTCTTCTACTAGGAAAAGGAGAGAGAAAATGCAAAGCATTCTGTTATACCAGCTACTGTTTGTTGATGAAGAGACAATTACGTTCCAGGGACTATGTGAGGTTTTAAATATACTTTGTATACAATCAATAATGGTGCAAGATAAATGTTTTGCCCTATTGTAAAGATGAGAAAATCACCTGATGGACCTTCCTCAAATACAGGGGGACTCTTCCGTGAAGACCCCACAAGCAGCTCTGAGTTTTAAATCCTCACTCCCTAAGGGGCAGTCTTTGGACTAGCAGCACAGGCATTATCTGAGAGCTTGTCAGAAATGTAGAATGTCCGGTTCCACCTCAAACCCACTGACTCAGAATCTACATTTCAACAGTATTCCCTAGGTGAGTCATAGGCTCATGAAAGTTGGAGAAGCATGGTTCTGGGGCTGATATCAGCAACTTTTTCTTTTTCTATAAAAGGCCAGATAGTAAATATTTGAGGCTTTGTGGGCCATATGGTCTCTGTTGCAACCACTCAGCTCTGCCTTGTAGCACAAAGGCAGCCACAGACAATGTATAAATGAATGGGTATGGCCGTGTTTCAATACAACTGCATTACAAAGCTCTGTCCTAGATGGACTGTAGTCTATTTTTTCCTACCATATTAGATTGTAAGCTCCTTGAGGGCCATGGCTATTGTTTTCTCTAGCGTGATCTTTGACACACAGTGCTGTAGGCATCCTTGGTGCTAGGTTGCTTCACCATGGGGATAAGATGCTTCATTCATTAAAAATTCAAATGAGAGGAAAATTATGTGTGCTGGAGGCAAGGCTGTTGTTCTAACACAGGAAGCTTCACAGTGTTTGGCATTAGTCCGGTGCCATCTGTCCATCTTGCAAGCACAGGAACATGCTGAGTTAGGTCACTGGGAGCAAATTGAGTCCTCAGAGCTGAACTCATAGTAACCAAGTTCGTAAGACTGACGTATAAAGCCAGAATGAGCAGTTACTAATCTTCACAGGAGTGAAAATATGCAATGGCATGACCAACATATTCTTTTCCCTTAGGCTGGCACTTCTTAATCTGGCATCTTGGGGTTCAAATGATCATAGGACATATGAAAATTGTATGCAAAACATGTGTCTATTGCATTTCTCTTGAGGGAGGGTCTATAGTTCTAGTACATTCCTAAAGAGGTCTATGAATGATGTAAAGAAGGTTAAGAGTCACTGAAGGTACACTGACATGAAAATCCAAATTGTAACTTAAATTTGGTTTAAGTTACAGACTTTGAAACAGGCACCAGGCTCTGAGCTGTCAGCACAGAGCCCGATGCAGGACTTGAACTCATGACCTGTGAGATCATGACCTGAGCTGAAGTCGGACGCTTAACTGACTGAGCCACCCAGGCACCCCTCCTTTCTTACTTTAATGAGAACTGTTAATGTTATGACAAGATAATATTTTTGAAAAATTAACCTCTCCTTATTTTCCTGGTATTTTTAATATCCCCTCTACTCTTCATTTTGTTTGCTTTAGCTGTACCATTCTTTGCTTTAGGGGAAAGATGACAGACTAGATTGGAGAAATTGATTCTTGGCTTTTGAGTTTCAAAAGCCTAGCCCTGGGAAAGGTGGTGGGCGGGAAATAAGTACCAGAGCAGTGACAGTGAACACTAAATTTGGCTGTGATGAGAGTGCTATTTGTCTGTTCCAGCTAAGGATTCTTTAGGCTAAGGGACAGGAAGTCAGTGTGAAACCAGAGTTTGGATTTTGGTGGGTTCCTTGAGTAAGTGGACTTATGCTTGCCTCTTTAGGTCGAGTCCTCCAGATAGAGGAGCACAACTGTGATTGTAAATAGTTTTGAGTTATTGGAGAGCAGAGAGGACCTGTGCTTTCCACTCTCTTTTCCCAGAGTCCAGTAAATCAATGACATGCCAATATAGAAATGTCTGAATAGTACAGCTAGTAGGTGGGCTTCAGAAAGTCTCATAGACTATCCACAGTCCAGAGTCCAGTGTAGTACAGGAGCAACAGAATATTTCTTGAGTACATGGGAGCTACACAGACCTGGCACAGAGAAATGGTAAACCTGAAGAAGTCTTGGGGTCAGGGCAAGGAGGATGTGGCAGTGATCTGTGTGGACAGAGAACCAAAGGCCAGATGGAAATGAAGATGGCTCAGTGGATGTGAGTGAGGAACATGAGATCAAGGACAAGACTGAACCAATCATGCTATTATGTTATCACCAATTTAGCAACTCAGGAGAAAGGGGCTTCAGCCAAAATTAAATACTCCCACCTGGGATTCAAAATTGCAATTAATCACAGCTATGGAAAAAAGTAAAAGCAATTTTTTTTTTATGATACCTCTGAGTTTGTGGATTGTACTTCGTACCTGCCATCTGTCACAGCGTATACTTCAAGAACCCTAAGTTTTTGGAAGCACATATTCTCTTTTATCAACTCAGCAATTCATATCCCTGGTTGCACATTAGATTAACCTGGGGAGTTTTTAAAATCCTCATCCCAGGTCATTTTGCAGATTAAATTAGAATCTCTGGGGTAGGACTGAGACATGTGTATTTTTTTAAAGTTCCCCAGGCGAAATCGAATGCAACAGCACATAAAAAGAATTACCCTCCATGATCAAGTGGGATTCATTCCTGGGTTACAGGGCTGGTTCAATATTCACAAATCCATCAATGTGATACAACCCATCAACAAAGGAAAAGATAAAAACCATATGATCCTGTTGATAGATGCAGAAAAAGAATTTGACAAAATACAGCATCCCTTCTCAATAAAGACCCTCAAGAAAGTTGGGATAGAAGANGGGTCAGTTTCTTGATTTCTCTTTCTGTTGCTTCATTATTGGTGTATAAAAAATCGTTTGCACTTTTATATAACACATTCCTTAGTCATATTAATGGGTTCATTCTAGTTATTGGATAGACCTCAGGCTTGGTAGGTTTTCTGTATTGTGAAGGTGATTGCATATCCCCGATGTGATTCATTAGGTATTGATTTTAAAGTTGAACTCAAAGGATAGCCTTATTTTCCCTATTTCTAAGTTCTTAGGGGTGTTTTACTATAATTCTACCCTATTTCAGTCCTGACTACAGTCACATCACAAATCACATTATCTCTTCATAAGACTCTTAATAAATAATATTGCCAAACGCACATTTGTCATTGATTTAAAAGGATATTCCCATGAACAATTTCTTTGAAAACACTTCAAATATCATGGCAGACATTCTCCTGTTGTGTTAGATAGCAAAGATATAGAAATAGCTTATTAGCATGACCATGTAATCTTACATCAAATTGTATGCAGCAGTGTTCTTAAATACCAAGCAGATGAATTTGCCGGCAAGCATTTATTGAGCACCCATTTCCTGTCAAAGACTACTTGTGAAAACAAAAGTAAGAAAAATAAGAAACCTGGTTCCTTGCTGAAGAACAACTGGATCTAGTCTACAGCATATCTGAGCACCATGTTTATTTCTGCATGTGCATTGTAATCACTTGTGAATCTGGCAAAAATGCCTGCATTTTGAAAGAACTAATGATGAGTTTTGATGATACCATAATATTTGTTATATCACACACACACACACACACACACACACACACAGCCATTCTTTTTGTCTAAGCCTGGCTAATATTAACACAAAATCCTAGGTGATGCTTTTTTTCTTAGCAGATTATGGAGAGAGGCCATTGTTACTTAGCCATTAATAGGATAGAAATGTGCATTTTCCCCTTCAGAATATTATTCCTCAAGTATACTGTGCTTTTCCCTATTCAGTAGCCAGAATAATTTAAAAATCATTATGTCCTACCCCTATTTGAAAGTTTCAATGTTTCCCATTGTCCTTAGAATAAAGTCTACAATTTAAAACATGATGAACAACTCCTCTCCCCCAGTNAGCAAATATACTTCATTATAATTGCTTGCTAAATTGCTTGCTCCATTTTCCTAATAGACTCTAGGACCAAATCTAGATATTTACAGTTGTACCCCAGCTACGTGTCCCAGTATTTGGACCACAGTTGATGCTCAGTATTTATGAAATGAATGGATGGATGTCTTGGTCTGTATGGGCTGCTACAACAAAAATACTATAGACTGGGTGGCTTAAATAACAAATATGTATTTCTTGCAGTTCTGGAGACTGGGAAGTTCAAGGTCAAAGTCCTGGTATCTGATGAAAGCCCTCTTCCTTGTTCATAGATGGCTGTCCTCTTGCTGTGTCCTCATGTGGCAGAAGAGACAAGGGACCTCTCCGAGAGTCTCTTATAAGGGCATGGATCCCACTCATGAGGGCTCAATCCTTATGAGGTATTTGTCTCCCAAAGGCCCTACTTCCAAACACTATCACATTGGAGACCTGGTAT
>NW_027528855.1:152769-152994 GCF_008692635.1 Crocuta crocuta | reverse complement strand
GTAAGGCAGCAGTAGAGTTTTTCATCTTTGGGTCCTCACAGTGTCTAGAACAAAGTAGGAGCTCAATATCCACTAAATGGTTGTTTAGATGCTGTTCTCTCTTTGTGGAATGCATCTCCAGTCTCAGGATCCTCTTCCTTTCTTTCTCTAGAGAAAGCCACCTCCACAAGGCCCTGCTCAGTTACCCTCTTCCTTGAGCAACTTGCCTGACACCCATGGACAGAG
>NW_027528855.1:148795-152758 GCF_008692635.1 Crocuta crocuta | reverse complement strand
CAGTCACACAGCACCCCGTACTGAGAGCAGTCCCTCACTAGGTTTAATGCTCTGTTGTCACCATCTTAAAATTCATAATGATTTTGAAAAAAGGGGCCCTGCATCTTCATTTTGCCCTGGGATCTGCAAATGATGAAGTCACTCCTGGTCCCAGGGCAGTGCATGGCACCTAGCATGGGGTTCAGTAAATGATTTTGAATTTGAATGTTGAATTGTCCATAGTTTTTCCTGTCCAGAGAAGGAACCATAAATCTGTTCCTTTGAAATTCCTTTGCATTATTTCAACACATTTATCAGACTCTTACTATACTTTTAGGTCTTTCTCTATTCACACTTGGCATTCCATTTGCTGAAACCACAAAGGAAATGTTCTCATCCCTGAAGAACAAATCCTGCTTCCAACTTTGCACTCATTCAAACGGTCTTAAAGAAAACAGAAAGTACTATATGGTTTATCTTCAAGAGGATTCATTTTGACTTGCTCAGGCACTCAAGAAAGGGCAGGCAATCTAATCGCATACTTGGGAAGTGCATTTTACCATCTCCATTTTTCACACACTCAAGGAGAAGTACAGGACTTGGCTTTCAGCAATGGCAGAAGAGCCTTCACTATGATTGCACCCTAAGAGAGGGCTGTTACAAAATTGCTTTTTTGTTGAAATAGAAAAACATGTTGTGAAACTAATGAATGCCCTCTCAACCTGGTTTGATATAAAGGTATGATTTAGTAGTTCTGCTTGATAATTCTGTTCATTTGTTGTGATTTGTACAGAACTTTGGTTTTAGGAGTGTATGAAAGTCATCAAGGTCAGTTACAAGAGTCAAACATTCTCAATTCTCAGGTTTGGATGCAGCTGACAGTGTAGCGTATACTATGTGATTAGAAACAGCGTGAGTGGTATATAGCACTGTATTTTCATTGACTTGTTTAAAGTGGTATTGGTCTGGGGCGCCTGGGTGGCTTAGTCAGTTAAGCGTCCGACTTTTGCTTAGGTCATGATCTCACGGTTCGTGGGTTCGAGCCCCGCGTCGGGCTCTGTGCTGACTGCCAGCTCGGAGCCTGGAGCCTGTTTCAGAGTCTGTCACTCCCTCTCTCTCTGACCCTCCCCTGCTCGCGCTGTCTTTCTCTCTCTCCTTGAAATAAATAAAAAACATTAAAAAAATAAAAAAAAAAAATAAAGTGGTATTGGTCTAGTGGTTGTACTGCTTTATTTGTTTTCAGAGCCTTAGTAAGGATGTGATGGACATTGCATAAAGGAAAGGTAGTGTTGCAATCAGCATTGATATCAGGACCATGTTGCTGCCATCATTATTAAAATCATTGCCATTATAATAACCATGCATGTTATTTTATGGCTTAACAGTTTCCAAAGCATGTTTGCATGCACTGCCGGTCTGTTATTGCCAAGAGAGCAGGCACTTCTAGGAAGGTATGTTTGTAATTTTTGTCTTACATCCACTTACTGGAGATGTTTCTTTGAGAAATTAAAAGGAAGACTGGAAGAGGCAGAAAAAATTTGGAAACTCAGACCATAAATTCTGTAAGAGATATAATTGGTTTAGGAGGAAAAGGTCTAAAACAGGAAAACATGAATTAGAAACATTCAAGGAAGTGATTTGGGCTCTGCGCCTAGAGGGTTGCCACAGGTGTCCTCCACAGAGGTGCCCAGCCACCCACAAGCACCGCCAGTTGGCCTTCATGGTTTCTAGCTGTCTCTGGGCTGTCAGGAGGAATGGGTTAACCCAATTAATTGCTCTCTATGCAGGCTTCCTGGGTAACTGATAAAGAGAAGTGGGGGGTAAAAATCTGGCTAATTGCTGGTTGGAAGAAAATGCACTGTGAAGATGAAAGTAGTCACCTAACAAAAGGATTTCTGTCATTACAAAAGAGATGACAGGTCCTTTNACAGGTCCTTAAAAATAGGAACTTCTCAAATGTTTGCTTGTAGGTCATTAATTACTCAACTGAGTAATAAACTAAAAACCCTCACTGAAGAAATGTCAATCAGAAATGAAGACAAAGCAAATCTAAAATCATACTGGTAAAGGGACTTTAGAATTTGGGTTTTACATGTTTCATTTTATTGGGGAACAAGTTAAAATACCAGAGTATGGTTCAATACCACACCCTTGGCAATCCTTGAGAGAAAGCAAGTGAAAAAGATCAGAGCCTTGTAATAAAACCTGTAAACTGCAGTTAATATTGATAAGGGCAGCATACTTTCTAACCCTGATAGATTCCAAGTTCTGTCAGACTATGGACTGGGTCTTGTTTATCTTACACCACAGGCATAAAATAGGAATGCAGGAAATGCCTGACTGAAGAGAAAATTTAGAGGGATTTTGAAGTGATGGGGGCAGCATATTTGCATATTTGGTATATTAAGTCAAAAAAGTAAGTAGCTAAGTCTTGACCAGAGTTACACAATTTGAGACACTTAAAAAATTTGCTTGTTATCCCAATGTGATGTGTTTTGCCTTGAGAAACATTATGGTCTGTGTTGTGAAGTATGTGTTTGGCTCTTTGGGGAGGGACACACTGGGGTATCATACTCTGCTACACAAATAATACCAGACAATTTGATAGACTCGTTAGCAGAAGGACTCTGGACAGGGCCCTCTTTTCACTTCAGTGCCTTGAAAAAGGAAGAGGAGCACCTGGGTGGTTCAGTCAGTTAAGCATCTGACTTTGGCTCAGGTCATGATCTCACTGTTCGTGAGTTTGAGTCCCACATTGGGTGAGCATGAGCTCCACTTCTCTCCCTCTCTCTCTCTGCCCCTTATGGGATTCTCCTTCTATCCTCCTCTCTCTGTCTGCCCCCTTGCTCACTTGTGTTGTGCCCTCTCCCGAAAGAAAGAAAAAAAGAAAGAAAGAAAAGAAACAAAGAAAGAAAAATGAGGAAATGATTTTTCCTGCCTTATCTGCCCACCGCCCTTCACTAAGCCATTAAGCCTAGATTTGGGAGGAAGGCCTGCTGCTCCTTCTTCCTCTACCATATGGTGCTGCAAGAAGTGTAGATCCTAATATTCAGAAGATTCAGCTCAAGAAATATTTCTTGAATGCCTGCTAATTGCAAGGCCGGAAGTAGTGGATTGAAGCTAAGCTACTAGTTAAGATTGAGCAAGTATTTTCCCCTAGCATCACTTGAGTGGATATTGGCTTGTCACTTCTTCCTAAAATATCTTAAATCCATGCCATATCTTAACCTTCTTTCAACCTTATATTCTAAGCCATCATCTTCTCTTTTACAGTACCTGCAATGGCCTCCTCGCTAAACTTCTTTTCTGCATTTGCGCCCCTTCAGTCTATCATGCAGGGAGTAGCCAAGGGATTCTTTAGCAACTGCAGTCAGATCATGTTACTTCTCTTCTCAGATCTCTGCAATGGCTCTTGATTTCACTCAGTGTTCTTAAAAGCCAAAGTCCCTCAAATTCCCTACATAGTTACCCTGTGGTTATTTTAACTCCCATTCTTCTTCCCCATGCCCATTCTGGTCCATCTAAACTGGCTGCCTCTCACTTCCTTCAAGTTGACCAATTCCTGCCTCAGGAGTTTTATGGAGAACATATTTTAGAAAAGCTCTTTATTCACTGGCTCTTACCTATCTTTTAGGCCATAGCTTACTTGTCTATGCCTCCATTCAGTCAGTTTATGTTTCATAGCATTCCATTGGCTTCCTTCGTGGCATATACTATAGTTTCTTACTCTTCATTGTGATTGATATGATGTCTAACTCCCCCACTAGGATATAAATTTCATGATGGCAGAGATCATGCAAACTCTTGCTCAATATTGTATACTTAGAGCCTTGTAAAACATCTGGGGCATAGTATATACTCAGTAAATGTAACCAATAACCCTTTACCCAGTGTGAGATATAAATAATGTGGCTGAAAGTCTGCATGCCACTTACAGTGTGTACATTCCATGTAGTGTTTCTTTTCTTTCCTATGAGCTTTTAT
>NW_027528855.1:147897-148777 GCF_008692635.1 Crocuta crocuta | reverse complement strand
CTCCCACCCTGGAGTCTCCGATCCCGGCCCGATTTTATCTTCCCCGGTTCGCACTCACGTTAGAAGGCTCTCTCAGTGGATTCTGCGTCCTTTGTCTCCCAATCTCTCAGGTTTTGTAAGGTTTCCAATGGCTTCAGATCTTTTCTGTGTGATGTATGGGTGCGAGTGCAAGTACGGAGCTCCTTACTTCTCCACCAGAATCAGATGCACATTTCAATCAGTGGTGGCTTTCAATAAAGGAGAAATGGCATGCAAAGTCACCTTAAAGTAATGCAGTGATTCATGGGTCAGTAGGACTTGAATGTAACTTGATAGTANCTGGCCTCTGGTTTTATAAGTTAGTGTTAGTGGATTTGCCTAATGTGGCTTTGCCCTGGGAAGATAAATCCATTCCATTTCAGATGGGCTAATAAAAGATAAAATCAAATGTCAGAGTCTAAAAAATTGAAGTCAAGACATTTGAACTACCTTGGTAATTCATCAAGATAATGTTACTCTGATAGGACTCTTCCTATCAGAGTATAGTGTAGGACTTTTCACATAGGATTCATCCTGGTGCTGTGGGATTGCAATGCATGGAATATCGTCAATCCTTGAATTTTAACTGAAGCTGCTACTGTTTCAGATTTATGGCAAATATGCAGTAGGGTACAGAGAAATGCTAAACAGACTTGAAAGAGTTTCAAGAGGAAAACTCCCTCAAAATTGAGCATAATTACTGGAAATTATTACACACTACAGGGAAATGTGTATGTTACACTCAGTTCAGAGTACTATAAATCAGCCTACACTGAGTTAAATAAACTATACTATTTCTTTTTCTTTTTTCTTTCTTTCTTTTTTTTTTTTACAAATAGTTTATTGTCAAATTGGTTTCCAT
>NW_027528855.1:138431-147814 GCF_008692635.1 Crocuta crocuta | reverse complement strand
TCTTCTTGACTCAAAATGCAGTTCTTTTCTTCTATGGTTTTCTTTTTTTTTTTTTTTTAATTTTTCTTCCTCATGAGATTTGCATGGCAATTCATGAGATCTCTCTCTGTCCTTTTCTCCTTCCCCCTTTCTTACTGTTTTCTCCTGTTTTCTCTTTTCTTTCTCTTCCATGCTGCTTTTTTCCTTAGCTGAGCTTACAAGTGAGCAGTCTCATTAGCTACCTGTGAAGTAGTATTAGAAAAATATCAATAGGACCCTCTGCTCTCAAAACTGTGTGACCCTCCAAAGAAGGACATTTTAGCGTGGCCATTTGGGTCCCATGGATATTTTGGTACTTTTGTTTGATACTGAAGCTTTATTATGGGGAGAAAATGTTTTTTATTCCCCCTTGAGAAAAATATTGGTCTTTGGTCTTTGTCAGGAAAAACTTTTAAAGTAAAGGACTGTCATTTGTTTGGAAATTTTAGCAAAGATAGCTTAGCTGTGTGTTTCAATGACCTATTGCTGCACAACAAACTACCCAAATTCAGTGACTTAGCACGATAGTCATCTTATTATTTCACGTGATTCTGTGGATTGATTAGGCTCAGTCTAGTGGTTTTTCTGCTGGACTTTCTTGGCTTCTCTCACATGATTGCTGTCAGATGATGGTTGAGGCTAAAGCACACAGGCTGTTTTAACTTACATGGTCTGATACATTGATGGGTATTGCTGAAGGCTGGGCATGGCTGGGATGATGAACATCTAGGTTACCCCTTCTCCAGTGATGGCCTTTTCACAAGTCTCATCATCAGGGTTGCTGGACTTTTTACATGGTGGCTCAGCACATACAGTAGCACACAAGCAGAAACACACAAGCAGAAACAGTAAGGCATTCTTAAGGTTTTGTTTCAGAACAGGTACATGGCCACTTCTGTAGTCTGTTGATAAAAGCAAGACACAGAGCAAAGCAGATTTGCTATGGGTGGGGCCTATCCAAAGGCATGAAAAATGTAAGAATCGTTCATTTGGAGCCACCTCTGGATTAACTACCATACTGGGCATCACAATTCGTATCCTTTCAGGTGGTGCTGAATGGTAGCTGACCCATCCGAAACTGTATCTTCCAGAATTCATTGCTTCTTGTGGCCATTGACTAATTATTTCAATGGAATGGGAGTGAAAATGACGTAGTTCACTTTAGGGTAAAGGCTTTTATGAAATGGATGTGACTTTTCTATGCTCTTTCCCTTTTTCATTGGCTAGTGAATAGTAATACTATTACTTTCAAATAGTAAGATCTTGAAGATGACAGAGACACAAGTTAGCAAGGACCTAAGTCCTTGCAAGAGTGCATGGAAGAAAGCTGTCAGTAGAACAGATACTCTTACTTTTCACTATTATAGGAACAAGAAATCAACTTATGTTGTGTTAAGTTTATGGAAATTTGTAGTATATTTGATACCACAGCCCAGTGTGACTGCACTAATAAAGAAATCTGGTATTTGCACCACATCAACAGATCAAAGTATAAAAATCCTATGTTTGGGGCGCCTGGGTGGCTCAGTCAGTTAAGCATCAGACTTCGGCTCAGGTCATGATCTCATGGTTTGTGGGTTCAAGCCCCGCGTCGGGCTCTGGGCTGACAGCTAGCTCAGAGCCTGGAGCCTGCTTCAGATTTTGTGTCTCCCTCTCTCTCTGACTCTCCCCTGCTCATGTTCTCTCTCTCTCTCTCTCTCTCTCTCTCTCTCTCTCTCAGAACTAAATAAAACATTTAAAAAAAATCCAATGTTCATCTCAGTGGATGCAAAAAAAGGCATTTGACAAGATCCAACATCCATTCATGATAAAAATTCTCAAAAAAGTGGGTTTAGAAAGAGCATACCTCAATGTAATAAAGACCATACATGAAAAACCCACAGCTAGCATCATACTTAATGGTGAAAAACTAAGAGCTTTTCCTCTAAGGTTGGGAGTGAGACAAGGATGTCCACTCTCATCAATTTTATTCAGCATCATACTGGAGGTCGTAGCCACAGCAATCACACGAGGAAAAGAAATAAGAGGCATCCATATTGGTAAAGAAGAAGTTAAACTGTCACTATTTGCAGATGACACGATACTATATATAGAAAGCCCTGAAGACTACAGCAAAAAACTACTACAAGAAATAAATGAATTTAGTAAAGTTGCAGGATACAAAATTAATACCCAGAAATCTGTTGTATTTTTGTACACTAATAATAGCAAAAATAGAAATTAAGAAAACAATTCCATTTACAATTGCATCTAAAAGAATAAGATACCTAGGAATAAACTTAACCAAGGAGGTGAAAGACCAGTACTCTGAAAACTATAAAACACCAGTAAATGAAATTAAAGATGACACAAAGGGAAAGATATTCTGTGCTCATGGATTAGAAGAATTAATATTGTAAAAATGTCCATATTACCCAAAGAAATCTATAGTCAGTGAAATCTCTATCAAAATACCAATAGCATTTTTCACAGAAGTAGAACAAATAATAATAAAATTTGTATGGAACCATAAAAGACCATGAATAGCCAAAGCAATTTTGAAAAAGAAGAATAAAACTGGGGTATCACAATTCCAGACTTTAAGATACACTACGCAATTGTAATAATCAAAACAGTATGGTACTGGTACAGAAACATACATAGCTCAATGGAACAGAATAGAGAGCCCAGAAATAAACTTATATTTATATGGTCCATTAATGTGTGAAAAAGGAAGCAAGAATATACAATGAAGAAAAGAAAGCCTCTTTTAAAAATGATGTTGGGAAAACTGGACATCTATGAGCAAAAGGGTGAAACCGGACCACTTTCTAGTTCCATACACACACACAAAAACCTGAAAATAGACTAACGATCTAAATGTGAAACCTGAAACCATAAACATCCTGGAAGAGAACACAGGCAATAATTTCTCTGGTATAGGCCATAGCAATATTTTTATAGATCTATCTTCTAAGGCAAGGGAAACAAAAGCAAAAATAAACTATTGGGACTGTATCAAAATAAAAAGCTTTTGCGCAGTGAAGGAAACTCTCAACAAAACATAAAGGCAACCTACTGAATGGGAGAAGGTATTTGCAAATGTTATATCTGATAAGAGGCTACTATCTAAAATATATAAAGAACTTATACAACTCAAGCAAAGAACAAACAATCCATTCAAAAAAATGGGCAGAGGACTTGAGTAGACATTTTTGTGAAGAATACATATGGATGGCCAACAGACACATGAAAAGATGCCCAACATCACTAATCCTCAGGGAAATGCAAATCAAAGCACAGTGAGATATTCATCTTATACATATCAGGATGGCTAAATTCAGAAAGACAAGAAATAAAAAGTGCTGGTAAGGATATGGAGAAAAATGAACCCTCCTGCACTGTTGGTGAGAATGTGGATTGGTATACCCATTGTGGAAAACAGTATGGGGATTTCTCAAAAATTAAAAATAGAAATACCATATGATCCAATAATTCCACTACTGGGTATCTAGCCAAAGAAAATGAAAACACTAGTTCAAAAACATATGCAACCCTGTTTATTGGAGTATCATTTACAATAGCTTAGATATGGAAACAACCTAAATATCCATCAGTGATGAATGGATAAGGAAGATGTTCCATACAGAATGGGATATTATACAGTCATTAAGAGGATGAGATTGCTTAAAAAAAAAAACCAAATGAATAAACAAACAAAAAAGTAGAATCAGATCTATAAACACAGAGAACAAACTGATGTTTGCCAGAGGTGAGAGAGGTGGGGAAGTGGGCAAAATGGGTAAACGGGAGTGAGAGATATGAACTTGCAGTTATAGAATGACTAAGTCACAGAGATAAAAGTCACAACTTAGATAATATAGTCAATGATATTGGAATAGCATTTTGTGGTGACAGAAGGTAGCTATGGTGAGCATAGCATAATGTGTAGAGAAGTTGAATCACTGTGTTGTACACATGAAATCAATACAACATTGTATGTCAATGATACTCAAAAACATTAGAGAAAAGGAAATGTGTTATTTGACAAAGGCTAATTGGCATTGATTGTCATGCTATGTATAAGAATACCACATACCATATTTTTCATGCCTACTTTGTGGTGACACTAAAATGTAGATCCTAAAAATTTCAACTATTTAGCTCAGAGGAAATGCAACAGATGCCTCTGTTGGCTAAAGAATTTCCCATTAATTCATGGCCATTACCAATTAATTTTTCCCTTTTATTTATAGTCAAAATTTGTGCCAAATTGCTGTTAATATACTATGAACTGATATGAAAACCACTGAAGAGTTGTATAAAAGATGTCAGATGCTGTAGGTGTAGTAAAAGAGTTCTGTATTAGTGTAAAATTACTATAAACACCAAAATTTATGGGAACTTCATCATCATCAAAATCTGGACACAAAGAATTTCCTCTCTTAAAATTATTTTGCATGGATGAAAAGTTGAGGCAAAATTATAATGACAATAGAAGAGTACAGTGGCACTCAGAATAGCTTAGTGTCACAATATCCACAACAGAATAGTATATTTAAATTCATCATGTACCTGTTGTAATGCCTGATATTCCTGGTGTCAAAGTCTCACAGGGTTGGGGTGAGAGTCATGCAGTTAACATTAATTCTGGTGTTAAAACCATAACAAATTGGATTGGGATAAATGCAATTCAAGATCCTGTAGAGTGGAGAATAGGCAGGCTCAGATACTACACTTGAGACTAAAGTTTCCACAAGTCTGTTAATCTCCCTTGATTTTTTTTATTGACTTATTTTTTAACTGGTTTATTCNCTATGCATCAGCACTCCTGTATCCCTTGAGTAAATTCCTAGCAGTGCTATTGCTGTAATCTCCCTTGATTTTGAAGAGCAGAGAGGCACTCAAGATGCCTTAAGTAATTAGGGTTTGCTGTAAGAGTATAGATTAGGAGTAACCTCACTGGGCTGATAGCTGTCACTCGGTATCCAAGAAAGCTGCTTCAAGGGTGGGTTTTCTTGTCATATAACCTTAGCTGAAACTATTCATGGGTCTCCACTGCAGAACTCTGTTAACTAGACTCTGCTTTCTTAGTTTTTACTTCTCTTTTATCCTATACCAGAATAGGCTATCTGATCAACCCTACCCCCACCCCCCAGCCTCTGTATCTCTGTCCATATACTCAGCCTTCTCTTGGTATGATGGACGACCCACACTAGCTCCTACTATAACCAAACCCTCCATGTGTGCTGCCAATCTCAGCTTTTCTTGCTTGCTCAGAGACAACATTCCATCAATGTTCCCTTTCTTCCTTTTATCATCAACATTTCCCATCTCAACTACATCATTCCTGTGAGCACAAAAATATATTGTAATTTCTCCAATCATAAAAACAACACGAAATGCAAACTTGGCCTTATATCCATCTCCAGACATTGTCTTATTTGTCAGCTCTCTTTTGTAGCAAAACTGCATGAAAAGAGTTGCCCGTGCTCACTGTCTTCATTTCGTTTCTTCACAGTTGCTCCTGAACCTACTCAAATTAGGGTTTTATCCTTAGAACTCTACTAATACAGCTGTTGCCAAGGTCAAGGAGCTTTTCACTGAAATCAGTGGTCAACTATCATTTGTCATTATACTTGGCCTATCTATAGCATTTGTTATAGTTAATCATGTCTTCCTTCCTGAAACCCTTCAACCTGGATTTCAGGACTCCTGCTTTCCTGGTTTTCCTTCTATCATACTGGCTACTCCTTATCCATTTCAGTTGTTGTTTCTTCTACTTCTCTTATGCCTAAGGGTTGGGTTGCCCTAGACTGAGTCCTCAGATCTCTTCTCTGTATATTCATCCTTCTTGACTTAGCCAGTTCTGTGGCTTAGAATACCATCTATATGCTAATGATTTTCAAATCTGTACCTCTAATGACCTTCTGGATAGCTTCACATTAATAGATAATGACGCTTTAAACTTAATTCTTTCGTTATGGATTGAGTGTGTATGTCCCCCTAAAATTCATATGTTGAAACAAAATCCCTAATGTGATGGTACTTGGTGATGAGGCCTCTGGGATGTGATTAGGTCATGAGAACAGAGCCCTCCTGAGTGAGATTAATGCCTTATAAAAGAGGCCCGAGAGAGCCCTCTCAGCCCTTCTGCTCTGTGAGGACACAGTAAGAAGAAAGCTATCTGTGAACCAGGAAGCAGACCCTTACTAGATACCAAATCTGCTGGCAGGTTGATTTTGGACTTTCCAGCCTGCAGAACTGTGAGAAATAGCTGTCTCTTGTTATAAGCCACCCAGTCTCTGATAGTCTGTTATAGCAGCCTGAACAGAGTGAGACAACATCTAAAACAGAACCGCTGATGTTCTGCTCCAAATTTGAGCAATCTGCAGCATTTCTTACAGTCAAGACATGGTAAGCCCATTATTCTAGTTGCATAGGACAGAGTCTTGGAGTTATTCTCACTCTTCTTTTTATTCTCTCACATCCCACATCCAATATGTCAGCAAATCTTATATCTTTACTGCCAGTTGAAACCCAAAATTCAACCACTTCTCACCTTGGGACCACTCTGGTCCAGACGTCCGTCACCTTCTTTCTGAGTTAATTGTAACAGCCTGCTAATGTGTCTCCTTTATTCTACCCTTTCTCTCTATAATCTACTCAATGCAGCATCCAGTGATCTTTTTAAATTTTGAGTCAGATCATATCAGTCTCCTGCTCCAAAGCATCCAGTAGCTTACCACCTCAAACAGGCAACAATGCCTACAAGACATCTGTTACCTATCCTAAAAACAAATGTTTTCATCTCATCACCCACCACTTCCTCCTTAGTTCACTCCAGCTTTCTTGATCTCACTCTCTACTTTCTTTGTCTTCTCTCCATAGCTTTTATATCACATATGATGCTATGTTTTCTTTTTCTCACTAGACAATGAGCTCTGCAAGGTCAAAGATTTTGTTTGGTTGTTGTTGTTGTTTTGTTTTTGTTTTTTTAGTTAACTGCTGCACACTCAGTTTCCAGAACAGTGCCTCAGTGCCTGGCACACAGCAACTAATTTCTAAATATAAATATTTGTTGAATGAATGTATAAACTACCAAATGGCTTAATATGTGTTTTTTTCCTTCTAATTTCCATTCTGGGGATGAGAACCTTATTGGTCTAGTGAATTGTCATTACACTTTCGTACATCGCCAGTTAATATATATTTATTGGTTCTGAGTCAGAGCCTACTCTTTTTCTAAATAATGAGTAGAGGCTAGGGCCTTCTTTTCCCCCCAGAAGCGACCTGTGGCTGGGTTCTGTTTATTNNGGGTTCAGTCTATTGCTGTTAGGTGGAATGAAGATAGTTACACATTAGGTTGTAGCATGGACTGGATGTTCTCGAGGAAGATGGGTTTAATGTATTGCCATGTAAGATTTCAGGTTATGACTTCAATTTCTAGGTAGTCTATATGAGATTAACTCCCACTTATACTTGAGGATAGGGTTTTTAGATACACAAATTGGGATATGAGTAACTGTATATGGGTTTGGGGATACAAGATATATGACTTCAGAAAAATCACTTACCATCTGAGCTTTAGTTACTTCATCTATAAAATAGAGATAATCATAACATTTCCCATATAGGATTGACATGAAGATTAAATGAGAATATATATGTATATTTGAAAGAGAACCAAATAGACGTTCTAGAACAGAAAAAAGGTAAGTGAAATTAAACTATACAGTTGTTGATTTAACATAACATCTCAAGAAAGAATTGATGAGTGAAACAGACAATGATTCAGAAGAAATTATCCAAAAAGAAACAAAAGGGATAGAAAATAGAAGAGATGATAGGAGATAGAGGATACAGAGAAAAGCTTGAACATATATTCAAAATTGATGTCCAAGAATGAGAGTGGGACAAAGCAATATTTGAAGAGATAATGGCTGAGAATTGTTCAAAAATAGAATAAAGCCAAAATAAAGATTTCAGAGTAACAAAAACAAAGAAACTCTTATAAGCAGTTTTAAAGGGTAATATTTACACAGAAGAGAAATAATCCTTAATGGAGGGGTGGAGATGCAGGAAAGAATAAAGAATGATAAAAGTCGAAAACATTGGTTAATCTGAATGAACATTTTAAAGCAAGTGTAATAATAATAACAGCATATTGCTTGTATATATATGTACATATCTATTCCATACACAGGCATATATACTATACATGTAATTGAAATACACAAAAACCTTGGTATAGAGTTAGTACATTGTCCTTGAAGAGATAAAAGTACTCACCTAGCAACACAGCATAATTGGAGCAACAAAGACAAGTTGTTAAAGAATGCATATACTGGGGCACCTGGGTAGCTCAGTCAGTTAAGTGTCTAGCTTTGGCTCAGGTCATGATCTCAAGGCTCACGAGTTCAAGCCCTACAATGGGCTCTGTGCTGACAGCTCAGAGCCTGGATCCTGCTTCAGATTCTGTGTCTCCCTCTCTCTCTGCCCCTCCCTTGCTCATGCTCTGTCTCTCTCTCTCAAAAATAAATATTAAAAAAAAAAAGAATGAATATAGTATAGATTTACTTACAGGAAATTCATAATCTGCAAAATTAAACAACATATTGTTCAGAGACATACATGTGGCTAACCAATAAAGAAATTCTGAGAATGGTGAACACATCACTCAGTGTGTGGCTGTCTTTGGCCAGGGGAGGGGATGAGGGCAGGGAGGGTGGCACAGGGAATATCAGTATCAGTGATACTTAANAAGTCAGGTGGTGGACAGTGTTTGTTGACCTCCATTTCATTATATGTAAGTTTCATAAGAGTTTTGTATCTACTCAGTGTTACTAAAAACAACCCAAAAGACAAAGTAGGCTTATAATGTCTTATGAGATTAAGAAGTAATTTGGAAATAATAAAACAGCAAGAAAAAAAATCNTGTGAGATCATGACCAGAGCTGCAATCAAGAGTTGGATGCTTAACTGACTGAGCCTCCCAGGTGTCCCTATATATTTTAGCATATACTTAAATATTTTATATTACGTGTAAATTTATAAATAAATAACAATGTTATATATAATAAACCTACACATACCCATTACTCAGATGCAAAAATTATCAAGTTCTTGCAACATATATGTCATTGCTTCTCCCATTGCCTCTTATGTTGCTGAAGAAGGCTGAATAATAAAATATGAGAATTAAAAAAGCCTATGAAAGAAATAAGAGAATCTCAAAGAAAATTGGAGCAAAGAAAGATTTGTTATTGCAGTGGAGAATCCTACAACAGTGTTTGGAGAGCTGATGTCAGACCTCTTAGAGTTTGTGTAGGATGAGATTTAAAACCTAAGTTAACAAAAAAAAAAATTGGTCAAAAGTATTTCAG
>NW_027528855.1:132385-138393 GCF_008692635.1 Crocuta crocuta | reverse complement strand
TTGCAGTGAGGGGACAAAGAGCAGTAAGATGAGATCCCTATGGAGAAGAAGCCCCTTGTGGGTGGCAGCAACTCTGCTACAATGTGGTCGTACAGCTGCTGTGAGTGCTAGGAACTTAGTGCTATGGGATCAGAGAGGAAGGTATGCCTGAAGGTCATCCAGAAGGTTGCACAGTCTATCTGAAACATACTTTGAAGGATGGGCAAAATCTTGCCAGCGGAAGAAAAGCAGAAGAGGACCGATCCATCAAGGCCAAATGGCAGAAACCTCTCTGCACTGAACGCTGGCAAGTCAAGTTCCACAACCTTTTCCCTCACCCAGCTCTAAGCACTACCATTGGCTCCTACCATTAGGCTGAGAGTGCCCACTGACTCTGGCAGTAAGTCATAGAATGCAAAATAGAATTAATGAAGTAGGTCAGTTGCTGTGACATCACATGTGACAGGACATGGCCACAGGATAGGTCATTTTGATGAAAGGGATTGGGAGTTTGGAAAGTGAATAAATCCTGGGGTATTACTAGGGGCGGGGGTTCTGAGTTGTGTGTGAGAACCCCTCATAAAGAGATGTGCCAGGTAGAGGAAAGGGGTGAAAACAAGATAGAAAGCTTTGATTCTTTTTTAAAATTTTAAAAATCTTTTTATAAATATTTTTTTTTGAGGGGCGCCTGGGTGGCTTAGTCGGTTGGGCGTCCGACTTTCGCTTAGGTCATGATCTCGCGGTTCGTGGGTTCGAGCCCCGCGTCGGGCTCTGTGCTGACTGCCAGCTCGGAGCCTGGAGCCTGTTTCAGTCTGTGACTCCCTCTCTCTCTGACCCTCCCCTGCTCACGCTGTCTCTCTCTCTCTCTCTCTCTCCTAGAAATAAATAAAAAAAAAAAAAACATTAAATATTTTTTTTTGAAAGAGAGAGACAAAGCAGGAGCAGGGAAGGGTCAGAGGGAGAGGGAGACACAGAATCCAAAGCAGGTTCCAGGATCTGAGCTGTCAGCACAGAGCCCGACGCAAGGCTCAAACTCATGTACTGTGAGATCGTGACCTGAGCCGAAGCCAGATGCTTAACCAACTGAGCCACCCATGTGCCCCAGAAAGCTTTGATTCTTGACTGTTGCAAGGGCCGTTGTTCTCAATCTTAACTGTATATNTTTGTGCTTTAACCTTTGGCCCAACTTTGCCTGTTGGGATTTCATTTAATCAGTTTAGGGCATGGCCCAGGAGTCAGAATTTTCCAAGCTTCCCATGTGATTGGAATGTGCAGCCAGGGTTGAGAACCATCACTGGATCTATCATGCCTCTTCTGGAATAGCTATATTGAGGTTATGTTAACAGGTACCATTTCTTACTCATCTTTATGCCCACTGATAAGCCTAGTACCACGCTTTACAGTTAGTTTCTTAGGAAATAATCCTTATGTTCTCAGTCTCTAGAGAACATGCTGTACTAAAATATTGGTGTGTGTCTTTTTGGTTGTAATGGAATCATTATATTCTTCTAGATATACATTAGTTAGATATTTTAATGATAATGTCTAAAATAGTATATTAGTGGGGCACCTGGGTGGCTCAGTTGGTTGAGCATCTGACTTTGGCTCAGGTCATGATCTCACAGTCTGTGGGTTTGAGCCCTGCATCGGGCTCTGTGCTGACAGCTCCGAGCCTGGAGCCTGCTTTGGATTCTGTGTGTCCCTCTCTCTCTCTGCCCCTCCCTTGCTTGTGCTCTGTCTCTCTCTGCTTCTCAAAAATAAATAAACATTAAAATTTAAAAATAAAATAGTATATTAGCTCCATGCCTTGTTGTGGCAGACATTTTTGATTTCCTTTCTGACAGTCCTTTCTCCCACCTTGTTTTCTTTGCTAACAGAATCCTGGGTCTTGTTCAGGGGACAACAGACTCAGTCTAAACCAATTACCACTGACCACGGGCTAGATAAGATCTAGAGATAAGTATATAGGACAATTTTGGACCATCTGGATTACAGGGGGCCATATGAGAAAGAGTTTTCTTCCTTATTGAGAGTTGTATGAAAAGGGTTTTGGGGGGCCCTCTTCCTTCCTATTGTGCTTTGAATCTTGTATGAATTTCTGGAGCTGCAGAATGCTTCTTGTGACCCAGAGACAACCAACCTGAGAATGGTATAACAGAATGATAAAAAGGGTTTGGATTGTGGATCATGTGTTTGAGCACTCAAACCCTGGGACTGTTTCCCACTAGATTTCTCGTTTAGTAAACAATAAATGTCTTCCTGGCATAACCTGGTGTTGGTTACAGTTCTGTTGCTTAGAGCCAAAAGTATCAAACATTGAACAACTCCTTTTTTCCCCTACATTTCCCCCCAATGTTTATTTATTAATTTTGAGAGATAGAGTGGGAGTTGGGGAGGGGCAGAGAGAGAGGGAAAGAGAATCCCAAGTGGGCTCCACACTATCAGCGCAGAGCCCAGTGGGGGGCTTGATCTTACTAAGTGTGAGATCATGATCTGAGCCCAGGCCAAGAGTCAGATGCTTAACTGACTGAGCCATCCAGGTGCCCCTGAACAACTCCTTGTTAAAAAAATCAAGATATTTCTGGGGTGCCTGAGTGGCTCAGTCAGTCAAGCATCTGACTTTGGCTCAGGTCATGATCTCACAGTTTGTGGGGTTGAACCCCACATCTGGCTCAGTGCTCACAGCTCAGAGCCTGGGGCCTGCTTAGGATTCTGTCTCCCTCTCTCTCTGCCCCTCCTCCACTTGTGCTCTGCCTCTCTCTGTCTCTCAAAAATAAACATTAAAATATTTTTTAATAAAAAATTAAGATATTTCTTTATTTTTAGAATATACGCATCTTCTTTAATATCGTAATTTTCTCATAAGAGTAAGGCATTTTTAGTTTCTTTTTTTTATTGAAGTATGGTTTATATACAGTGTTATGCTGGCTTTAGGTGTACAACATAGTGATTCAATGACCATATAGGTTCTGCTATGCTTGCACAAGTGTAGCTACTATTTGTCCCCAGATAACACTGCTACATTATCATTGACTATATTTCTCACCCTGTACCTTTAATCCTTGTGATTTACTCATTTCACACTGGAAGCTCTACTGTCCGGTACGCTTGGGTGGCTCAGTCAGTTAAGCGTCCGACTTCAGCTCAGGTCATGATCTCACGGTTAATGGGTTTGAACCCCGTGTCAGGCTCTGTGCTGACAGCTCAGAGTCTGGAGCCTGTTTCAGATTCTGTGTCTCCCTCTCTTTCTGACCCTCCCCTGTTCACGCTCTCTCTCTCTCAGAAATAAATTAAAAAAAAAAACCATTAAAAAAAAAGGAAGCTCTACCTCCCATTCCCTTTCACCCATTTTCCACATCGCCCCACCTTCCATCTGGTGGCCACCATTTGTTCTCTGTAATTATGGATCTCTGTGCTTTGTTTGTTTGTTCATTTGTTTTCTTTTTTAGATTCCACACATAAGTGAAATAAGATATTGTCTTTATCTGACTTATTTCACTTAGCATAATGCCCTCTAATTCTCTCCATGTTGTCACAATTGGCAACATCTCATTCTTTTTAATGGCCGTATAATATTCCAGTGTGTGTGTGTGCGTGTGTGCGCGCGCGCTCACGCGTGCATGTGCGTGTATGCCACATCTTCTTTATCCTTTCATCTTTAGATGGCCATTCAGGTTGCTCCCATATTTCATATTTTAGCTAGTGTAAATAATGCTTCAATAAACATAGGGGTGCATATATCTTTTTAAATTAGTGTTTTTGTTTTCTTTGGATAAATGCCCAGTAGTGGAATTTCCGGATCATATGGTATTTCTATTTTTCATTTTTTGAGGAACCTCTGTACTGTTTTCCACAGTGGCTGCACCAACTCGCATTCCCACCAACAACAGTGTAAGAGAGTTCCTTTTGCTCCACATCCTTGCCAACACTTGTTATTTCTTGTTTTTTGGATACTAGCCATTCTGAGAGGTGTAAGGTGATATCTTATTATGGTTTTGATTTACATTTTCCTGTTGGTGTTGATTTGTATAAGTTCTTAATATATTTTGTGTATTAACCCCAATAGTAAGGTTTTTATAATAATAATTGCTGAGCTTTCTCAGTTTTTCTCTCAGTTTTTTTTATCTGCTTATAATAATTATCCAGTTTCATTAAAGAGAAATTTCATAATACAGAGAAGTATAAGTAAGAAAATTAAAGATATTTGTAATATTACCANTATACTTGCTATTAACATTTTGGTTTGTTTCTTTTCAGTATTATTTTGAAATTTCATTTTATTTTTATCAAAGTTTTATGTACTTATAGTTTAAAATCAAATAGTTTTATAAACTCTATAAAAATAGCAATCAACCACCCAGTATTTTCCAAACCCTATTACCATTTCCCAGATGTAGTTAAACTTTTAGCTCTTTCTTGTCATATTTATCTCCATATACATAAACAACATGTACTACTTATATTTCTTTATACTTAAGTTTCACATATTTCTTTCACTTCCAAATATGAATAAAAGGGAATTGACTTTCTTACATAGCTTGCAGACTTCCTAGCCTAATACATACCTCCTATCCTATCCTTCTAATATGGTCATATTACAATTATATTTAATTTTATAGTCCCTATTTACATTATTATTATCATAGAAATTTTAATGATCGTTAAACATGTAGTATACTTTGATTATATTTCCTTTCTTATGTAACTCTAATCTCCATGAATTTAACAGTCATCTCTTTTTTTTCCTCCTATGCTTAGAGTACCTGTCATTTTTACACCACCGTATTCTCTTAAAAAATAGGTGTATTCCCTCTTAGTAGCTTCACCCAAGATATTGAAGGAAATAAACTTATGCAACCTCATATTCTGAAAAATGACTACTTTCTGTGTCTTTGCTTTATTGTTATATATTCCAGGAGATTTCCTCAGCTTTATCTTCTAGTATTTCTATCGAGTGTTAAGCTTTCTGCTACCGTATTTTAATTTCCTAATCTATTTTTGGGATATTCCTTATAGGATTCTATTTTTGTTTTATAATTTTATATTGTTTCCTGTATTCACACTTTTCTTCATCTTCCTTTAATTTTTTAAAAAATATTTATTTATTTTTGAGAGAGAGAGAGCGAGCGAGCAAGAGCTGGGGAGGGGAGAAGAGAGAGGAAGACACAGGATCCAAAGCAGGCTTCAGGCTCTGAGCTGTCTTCACAGAGACCAATGTGGGGCTTGAACTCACAAACCGTGAGATCATGATCTGAGCCAAAGCGAGACAGATGCTTAACTGGCTGAGACACCCAGGAGCCCCTTTTCATCTTCCTTTTAAATTTGTTATTCTTTTTCTATGATTCTTTCATGTTGGAGCTTTTCCTCAAATGTATGATGCTACTCAGCTGTTCATTGATAGCCATAGTGGGATATCTCTGCTTAGGGTGCTGTCTTTTCCTTAATTTCCCTCTTTTGGTGTTTCCGTCCTTAGCTCTGACTGGTGTTTCCAAATCCAGAGTTTCTCTGAAATCTCCACAGTCTACCTCTGTCAGTATATGTAAGGGCTTCTCAATTAGAGTTTCAATTAATCCTTCTGGTTTTCAGAACTATCCACAGCCTACGATCAGTGATACCTACCATCTCTACTTCCTGGGCTTTTCCAGGGTTGTTTACTAGTTTATTACAGAGGATGCGTATGAACAGCCAGGTGGAGAGGTATATCAGGTGAGGTCTAGAAGGATCTTTAGCACAGGAGCTTGTGTGCCCATGGAAGTGAGATATGTCAAGCTCCTGAACATGTTTTAAGTTTACTAGACACCTCAACATATATGAACATATGAATGAATATATATCTATATATGTATCTATATACACACACACTGAAGTTTTTGATAATGTAAAAAGGCAGAAGAAAAATAAACATCTATCAATAGGGGAATGGCTGAATAAAAATATGGTATATCTAAATCATAGAGTATTATGCAGCCATTAAGAAAAAATATTTGAAGGGGTTTCCACAGAGTAATATTAAATAAAAATAGAGAGAT
>NW_027528855.1:131329-131941 GCF_008692635.1 Crocuta crocuta | reverse complement strand
AGGCATGTGTGTTTATAGAACTGAGTGGGGAAAAATACGGATGATCAAATGCTAGGTGGTTAAAGTGGTTTATCTTCCTTTGAGGAAGGGGCTGGGGCTGGGGAATCATATGGAGTGAGGGGGAGAGAAGAGGGAGTGGAGAGCCAAGTTACAAAAAAAAATCATCATCATAATGGAAATGTATTTTGTCTGCATCCTACCCGTCTGGCAGATATCAGATTTAGAATTCTCAAGTTTTAATTTCCATTTTGCTATAGCAACAGCCAACTAATGGCAGGACTTTATTGAGTGAGTTAATATTGTTTGATATGTCAAAATATAGCCTTCTGATTAGAAGATATTGACCACATATTGAATTCTAAATCACATAAATAAGGCCTATGAATAGGAAATAGGATGATAGTTAGGCATATTAGAGAAAATATGTGGGCTGTGTAAATTATGTTCTGGAACTTTTGTAACTTAAAACTGTTCAGTAGACTAGGTAACTAACAATAGTTTCCCACAAGTTCTGAAATCCTACGCTCCTAGGATCTAGTTCTTTGATTAGATTTGCACGTTAAGTATTAAGGAATGAAAGAAAGAAAATAACATTTAATGGCTTTTTTCAAA
>NW_027528855.1:122281-131293 GCF_008692635.1 Crocuta crocuta | reverse complement strand
CTCCAGGACACACCCCTCAGCCCCTTTTCAAATTGATGTTCCTAAGCCGCTCTCAGAGAGATTCTGGAGCCTGCCGACAATATTTTGGGTTACTGTTTAAGTTAATCATTACGACTACTCTGTAAGACTAAGTAGCATTTCCGTGTTACAGATAAGGAAATCAGAGACTGAGAGACATCACGTAGGATTCAAATTCAGGTACCCTTACTGCAAAGTCGGAACCTCCCCTGACTATTTGCAGTACTTTGCATTATTTGCAAACAACAGAAACCACTTCTGGCAGATTTAGGTGGAGAAGGGATTTAATCACTAGGAATGTTGCAATATAAGTCTCAGAACTATGCACCCTTAAGCAGTGCTCACTCAAATTCAGACCAAATGATGGACTGAGTGACACATTACTGAACTCTATAGTTTGGACCATTGAGAATGGATGCTGTTGCTGGTACTGCTGCACGTGCTACCTCAGCAACCCAGTGGTCTGCCGTCACTACTAATCCCCGCTCATAGCCACACTCTCCTCTCCAGCCACTCCTACAGCAAAGTTGTTTGGCGAAGTCGACTTAAAATAGGGGTTTATAAGTTTCACTGTGCAGTGGAATCATCTGTGAAGCTTCTCTCTCTCCCTCTCTCTCTCCCTCTCTCCTCTCTCTTTCCCTCTCTCCTCTCTCTCTGGCTTTCCCTCTCTTCTCTCTCTCTCTCTCCCCACTTCTGTCTCCCCCCTTCCTGTCTCTCTGGCTCTATCTCTCTGTCTCTCTTCTTCCCTCTCTCACTCCCTTCTCCACCTCTCTCACCTCCTCTCCTCTTCTCCACCCTGGAGATGATTTTGATTCAGTTGGCCCAGGGTGAGGTCCAGGAAGCCTAGGTTTGAAAAGTTTCACAGGTGGATCTAATGTGCATTCAAAGTAAAGAACCACTTCCCTATTTCAGGCCAGTGTTTGGTTACCAGGCTTTTTTGATAAGAAGAATCACCTGAGTACTTGTTAAGGTAAACATTCCCTGGCTTAATCCCACAGTCACTAAGTCCGAATCTCTATGACAAGAGCCCGTGTAGCTATTAACAAGAACCTCAGGTGATTCTTTTTTTTAAAGTTTATTTATTTATTTTGAGTGAGAGAGAGTGCACACGAGTAGGGGAAGGGGCAGAGAGAGGGAGAGGGAGACTCCCAGCAGTCTCTGTATGGCTAGCACAGAGCCTGACATAGGACTCAAACCTACGAACTGTGGGATCATGACCTGAGCTGAAATCAAGAGCTGGAAGCTTGACTGAGCCACCCAGGTGCCCCAAACTTCAGATGATTCTTATCATTAGGGAAGTCAGAAAGGTACTCTTCCAGGACAGATGACCATACTCCAGCAGCAAGGAGCCTGGTGGGTGAAGCAAATGTCTGGNTCTTGCGTTTCCAGCCTCTCTGAGGGAAAAGAAGGCCCTGCCTCCCAGCAGACATTGGAAAGGGGTGTGTATCCTGGACTACCAGAAAGAGTGACAAATGCCTATTGCATCCCCACACAGTTTCACTGTTGACACCTAGGTTTCTTTAAATGGAGTGTGTATTTTCTTCCAAAAGGTTAATTGTGACTAAAGCATCAATTCTCTGCATACATCTTTGCCAAGGAAACCACATTACTACTGCTTCTTAAGTTAGTCTTTGTCTCTGTACACATAAGAAAAAGAGGAGGGTGTCTGACCTGAGTTGGCGATGAGGAGACTGTGGATGAGCCCTTGAATGTTACTCTGTTTGAGATCTCCTTTCAGCAGCAAGAAGCTGAACCAGAATTTAGTCCTCAAGAAGTACAGTAAAATAAATATGACAAAGGCTTGAATATTGCTCAGATAATTAGCATAAAATATGACTCAGTTATTTCCTTAGTGGTGCCATGTCTGTATTATGAATGATATTTAGGAATTAAAATACCTCAGTGCATTGCATTTTTTTAAAGATGACTCCTTTGAGGATCTCCTATTGTCTTTTATTTGGAGTTAATTTTTCTTATGTTTTCAAGAATGGCCTTTCTATGGAATACAGCCTGTATCTCTCTGAGTTTACTAATTCCTTAGATAGAGCGTAAGTCAGTGTAAACACTCCAATTTCAACTGCATTTATACATGGATACATTCCTTCACCCATATGAGGCCTTCTCATCCCTACTACCCATCAATTAACTTTCTCTTATAGTGACGTATTCAGGGGGAAAGACACCCACCCCACATACTCCCTACACAATCAACTGCGTGTGTTAGAGTGAAGAAGATCGCCTCCTGTGCAGCACAATCCCAGGGAGTTGCCCAGAGGAAAAGCTTGATAACAGTGATAAGGACATCGCTCTCAGTGATGCACATCACAGCTTCAACCACGCAAAGCTGATGTTCACTGTCAGTGGGTTTATCATAATGGCTTTTGTTAAAGTCATTCTCAGTAAATTTATCGCTCCCTCTTCATAAGTTGCTGTCTGGGGCCGCTGATGAAGTTACCAGGCAAAAGATTTGATTGATAAGTTGCTTTCTCCATCCCAGCTTGTACAAGGAAGGGCCAGGTGTGTTATATAGTAAGTCAGGAAACCTCTTCTTTGATGGGAACAGTGTGGTGTGTGTGGGTTCAAAACATTTAATTGAATTGTGGCTTCCTGACCTCCAGATCAGACAGGCTCCTATGCTAATAATCAAAAACATCTCACACATCCAGGACTGGGCAATCAGCATCATCACAACAAATGACAGTGCTGTTTGTTTCTTGCTCTTTTGCTGGGGGCCAAGTGATTAGTGCTGCTAGCTGGGAGTCCTGGGGTCAAGCAAGTTGGGATGACCGTTACTCTTGCTGTTAAAGGGAGTAGAATGAAAGGAGGGGAGTGATGATGTGGATTTTTGTCTGAAGGTGTGTCTGAGAAGGTTCATAGCAGGTGGCACTTATGCCTGGGGTCAAAGAGTGCCTCCAGTCACCTCGTACTGGAAGCCTTGAGAGGTCTACATGGAAATGCCTTGACTCTCCCTGCTCGGCATCAAGGAGCACTTGCCACAAGGGATGCTATCACATTTCTGTTCTTTTGGGAAAAGACTGAATTTAGGTGATGATCCATTTCTAATACTTCATTTTGTAATTGTTAATTTTCAGAATGATTGTATATAGATTGTTTACAATGTATAGGTTTGTTCACAGTGTATTTAAATAAACTTTAGAAGGGCAGGGGTCTATGCTTTCTGTGTAGAGGGCCACATAGTAAATATATTAGGCAACCTGGGCGATATGGTCTCTGCCACAGCTGCTCAACTTTGCTGTTGTGGCGTGAAAGCAGCCATAGTTAATATGTAAACAAATGGGTGTAGCTGTGTGCTAATAAAACTTTATTTACAAAACACCCAGACTGATATAACCTGTGGCACAGTCACACAGTAATCATCATGGCATTGGCCCGAGTCCCAAGACTTGGACTCATGTCCAAGCTCTGTCATCTACCAACTGTGTGTCCCTTTTAAGCCTCAGTTTCCACATATCTAAAATGGCATTACCTGCCTCTACCTACTTCACATGTCTGTTGAGAGAGTAATAATAATAAAATAATATATAAGTAAATATTATTATTGATTACTATCATCTGTTGAGCATTTGATTCGGTTAGTTACATTCATCATCTAGTTGCATTTCATGCTATGAGAAATGTTCCATTTGGTGTAACTTTTACCACTACTAATAATCACAATTATAATTTTTATTGAGCATTTTTTATGTACCAAACGCTGTGTTAATTGTTTCATGTGAATTACCTCAATCTTCATGACTGGTAGGTATTGTTATTATGAACTCCATATTACAAATACTAAGGTCAGAGAATGCCACTGTTTTGTTGCAGAGTATGCATTAAGGAAATAGAGGTAACACAGATTGACTACTGAGTGAACCTAGACACTTCATTCTTTTGCTTTCTTATTCTAAAACAGCATTCTCTTGAAATTTAATCATAATAGGAGTGCACTCTCCCCTTTACCTCCAGCTTTGAGAATGTCTCAATCTCTCTCTCGTTTCTCTCTCTTTCCCTTGTGTCCAGTTTGCTGATTCTGATAGCTTACAAATGTCCAAAAGTAGAAACTGTCCTGACACGTGCCTAAACAATCTGGTTGCTCAGGCTTTGAAGCACCAGTGGGCTAGTAATAACCATCCAACTGTGACTGGGCAATGTATAGGTAGAGGCTTGAGACACAGGCCGGGCCTGTGGACTGGGTCTACTCTTGATGGAGAATAGCTAATAGGTGCTCACTTCAGTTTTCCTACTGATCCACTGGCTCTAGCGTTTTCTGCCACAGTCCAAATGTGACGGCTAGTCTCAGGGATGAAGATCAACTATCTGAACTTGGAACCTGGCACCATTCCCCTCTGTCCCCTTTTCCCCAGTTCCTTTCTAGGTCATCACATGCCCATTCATTTATTTCTTCATGTATTCAACAAGCATTTACTGAGTACCTAGAATGGAATGAGTCAAGTCGTGAGCTAGACCCTGGGAATACAGCAGTGAACAAGATTGGGAGCTACTGACCTGAAGGAGCTGACAGTCTAGTAGGAGAGTCAGAGAAAAGCACAAGTGATATAATTATGTATTATCTTAAGTTCGACGGAGTTAACAAATAAACAGCTTAGCTTGAGAGGGAAGATTGGAGGGTGGAGGGGAGTTAGAGTTATCAGGGAAGGCCTCTGCAGAGCAAACATGTAGGCCGAGAGTTCCAGAAGACAAGGGGCTAGCCAGATGGAGAAAATGGGAAGGGACTTGCAGGCAGAAGGAATGGTGTATACAAAGATTTGGAGACAAGAAAGAGATTAGGGTTTCTGGAGAATAACAAGAATGCCAACTGTGGCTGGGGTCTAGTGAATAAGGGGGGAAGAATGGTAGGAGATGACACAGGGCAGATAGGAGGGGCCATGGTAAAGACCCTGGATTTTACTCTTATCATAATGGAGAGTCATTGGAAGCCATGCAGTGGGATGGTGACTGGTCTGGCTCGGATTTTAAAAGAAGCCTGGATACGGGCTGAGAATAGACTGTGGCAGCCAGGATGGGAGCAGATAGAGAGCAGATGGGAGGATGCAATTGAGGTGAGGAGAATGGTGACTTGGGCTACAGGGGTGGTGGTGAAGAGGGAGTGAAAGTGACAGAATCGATGTATACTTTGGGAATAGAGGTGACAGGGCTTGCTAATGGGTTGAACATGGTGGTGAGAGAAAGAGAGCCATGAAATATGCCTATGGGGGTGGGGGAGGCACCCCAACCTNCAAGCGAAAGTCGGACGCTTAACCGACTAAGCCACCCAGGCGCCCCAACCTCTAGAGACTTCTGCAGGAGGAGAGCCAGTGGATGTGAACACAGAGTGGCTACTGAGATAAAAGAAAAATCAGCAGTGTGGTTCCCTCTATCAGGGATTTTGAGGAGATATATAAGATGAGTAGAGAAATAGCACTTGGCTTAGACAATATGGATGTCACCGGTGATCTCTGGTAGCCTGGGTGTCCTTAGTGTGGGCCAAAGACAGAAGTGGATTAAAGAGAGAATGGGAGTAGAACTGGAGACAGTGAATATAGACAAATATTTTGAAGACTTTAGCTTTAAAAGGGAGGTGAGAAGTTGGGAGCATGTAGTGGAGAGGAATATGTAGTTGTGAGAGAGTTTTTCATTAAGTTAGGAGATACTGATGCCAGAAAGAGAAGGGGGGGTGGATGAGTGGGTGTGATGATGGTGGTGGTTAGGGAAGGACTGAAGGCCTTAAGAAGCCCAGGAGGAGGGTGGGACCCAAAACCCCAGTGGTAGTGTTGCCTTAGGGAGGAGTAGAGACATGGTCTCCACTGTAAATAGAAAAGGATGCCGCTGTGGGTGGGTTTGCAGGCGTGGCCACGGGAAGATGATGGAGTTCAAGCCAAATGCGACCTGCTTTGTGCGTTCACTTAACGTGTTTTTTGAGCACCAGCTTTGTGCCAGGCACTGTGATAGGCTCTGGGGAAATGCAGGGAATGAAACAGATAAAATCTCCGTCCTGTGGAATTTAAATCCTAGTGGAACTAAGTATGGAAGAATGGGTATGGAAATTTTGAGGAGCTAGAAGCAGGCTTAAAACAGGACTGCTGGAGGGGCGCCTGGGTGGCTCAGTCGGTTAAGCGTCTGACTTTCGCTTAGGTCATGATCTCGCGGTTCGTGGGTTCGAGCCCCGCGTCGGGCTCTGGGCTGACAGCCAGCTCAGAGCCTGGAGCCTATCTCAGATTCTGTGTCTCCCTCTGTCTCTGACCCTCCCCTGCTCATGTGCGCTCGCTCACGCTCTCTCTCTCTCTTTCTCTCAGAAATAGATTAAAAAAACATTAAAAAAAAGAAACAGCCCTGCTGGAGGAAATGAGTGGGATCATGTCTGGGTATTTGATGGTCAGTTATGCATTTAGGGCTCTCTCCGGAGCGGTGCAGCTCCAGCTTGAGTACCCTGACCACCCCTCGCACCTTCTGCTTCTAGGCATGGCTACCTTAAGCACCTGTTCACCTCTCCTTGAGCCTGAGGTGCCCTGAATGGGTTAGATGTGCAGAAGAGGAGAGCAAATACAGTCTTAATCTCTAGATAATACTCTGTATATCAGTTTACAGTTATGTAGGTATGTCTTGGTAATGGCAATGTACATGCTCCCATTAAAGATTTTCTGTCCCTAGAACTTTAGAAAAAGTGGATTGAAACTGTCACACCAGAACAGCGGGTCAACACGTGAAGCTGCAGGTACTGAGTGCGTTATGTGTGCCGTGAGCTGCCTGACCCTCATTCCACCCCTAACCTTTACCTGATTTGAACAAATATCCACTTTCCACTATTCATTTCTGTATTATTTGAATTTTTATGGGTACATATAACTTTTATACTAAGAAAAGGAAAATATTTAAGAAAATTCTGCCTCTAACGTGGTACTCCTAATTTTCTAGATGAGCAACGTAAAGGAATCAGGAGGGGCGCCTGGGTGGCTCAGTCAGTTAAGCATCTGACTTCAGCTCAAGTCAAGATCTCACGATTTGTGAGTTTGAGCCCACATCGGGCTCTGTGCTGATAGCTCAGAGCCTGGAGCCTGTTTCAGATTCTGTGTCTCCCTCTCTTTCTCTCTGTTCCTCCCTGGCTCTCACTCTCTCTCTCTCAAAACTAAATAAACAGTAAAAAGATAAAGAAATAAGGAAATAGAATGTTGTATGTATGACTGGATGATGTCAATGATATATTGATTTTTTCCCGCTAACATTTCCCCTCTTTGCCCTTCTCCTCATTTAGATACCTAGAACTGCACTCTCCGATATGGTAATCGCAAGCCACATGTGGTTAGTGGGCACTTGAAATAAGGCCAGTCCAAACTGAGATGTGTCACTAGTATAAGACACACACTGCATTGTAAAACCTTAGTATAAAAAGCAGAGTCGCTCCTTAAAAATCTTTATATTGCTTACCTGTTGAAATAGTTTGGATATAGAAGATCAAATAAAATATATTGAAATTAATTTCACCTCCCCCTTTAAAAATGTGGCTGCAAGAACATTTACAATTTCATATCTGGCTTACGTTATACTTCTTTGGGATAGAGCTGAGCGAGACCACACTGTGCTGATGGCCTCCCCCATTGGGCCCTCCACTACCTCACTGACTTCTTCTGCTCTCCTTGCTGTTCCTGGCTTTCCTTTGCTGGTCACTGGTCTGGAATGCACTTGTGCCAGATAATCGCATGCACACACTCCCTCCCTTCCTCCAGGTTTTTATTGAAATACCACTTTGATAGTGAAGCCTTCCAGCTAATGTAAAGTTACAAAATTGCATCCTCCATTCCGAAGCCCTCCCTTGCTTGATTTTTCTTTATAGCACTCATCTGCAACTCAAACACTGCATTTTATGTAGCCGTGTGCATAGTTTCTGTTTGTCCCTATGAGAGCAATGATTTATTTTTTCCTATTTTGTTCACTGCTGGAATGGTGCTTGGAATGTAGTGGAACTTTAGTAAATATTTGTTGAATGAAAGAATCGCTTGCCTTGGGAAGGATTTGACACAGAGGGCCATAGAAACAAAGGAGGCTAACTGGGTATGGTTTACAAAAGCCTAAGTCTTAGGGGAACTGAGTATTCCTGGCACAAACAAAGTATTTGGGAGAGATGTCTGTAAAACTAGCAGGACTCCCCACTATGGCAGAGTGGGAATAAAGGTCTCTGTAGAACTCAGCTACCACAGGGGTGAAAGAAGATGGACCCATGAAGTGACTGAGGTTGTTTCTACCAACTGGGAAGAAGGAGATTTCAAAGTAGAAATCAACTTGAATTGAAGAAAAGTAAAGTTCTATTTCTCCTAGACCAGAGTTTGTGGCTGAGATTTGCATACTGAGAGAAATGGTAGACATTTCATGTTACGATTTCTTGTGCCCTCAGGAGCAGAGAATAAGAGACCACACTGGGGTCCAAATAGCTTTTCCCATTCCTACCTCCACCCCTGTCCCACTGTCATACATATGACCAATAAAATTGCATATTCAGGAATATTTTCAAATAAATCATTCCACTGGGACAACTACATTTTCTCCATTTGACTATCCCTACACCTACATCTATATGTATATCCATATTGATACTCAGAAAATTACTTCATGTGACCATTATAACTTCAAAGGCAGAGCCTTTAAATGTGAGATGCAGACCATGCCAGAAACCATTGTATTCTGAGAAATTGCTAAAATGATAAATGACACTTCACTTGGGGAGTGAATATGGTAAGTGTATGATTCCTGGTTTTATGTGAGTCACCTACCAGATGATGCCTACCCCTCATGGCGTTTCTCTGTACCCTACCTCACCCCCTCTCTGCGTTGCAGTCTGTCCTGCATTTGCTCTTCATCCTCCATTCATGTTCTGGGGTGGAGGTAGGCCAGAAGGAGAAGCCACGTAATGAGGTGAGGCTATCTGCTTCACACATTTAGTGATTTTTCTAAACTGCAGGTTTAATGGTTTGTTCCAAGCATCAAAATCATTGCATTAAA
>NW_027528855.1:117737-122265 GCF_008692635.1 Crocuta crocuta | reverse complement strand
GTGCCCATAGCTTGCTCACACTGCTATCCCATGGTATGGAGTGTGATAAGGCATGTTTCTTTAGTTGGGTCCATACATTTTCATAACAAACATCACTATTTTTCCCCTGAAGTGGAGGATGAAAGAAAAATATGACTGTTTTAATCAGCATTGTGTAGGCTTCAGATTTTTTGTTTGTTTGATTTTCTAGTTTTAGACTTAGGACAGAGATTGGTAAACGTTGGATTACACTGTTGAGCTCTTCACATCTGCACCCAGGAAAGATCTAGGAAAGAATTTAGGAAAGATCATTTCACTTAGTATTCCAAAAAGGAGCGTTCATTTTCTTTTTGGTGCAAGCAGAGACACAGAGGAATGGCTTTGATGGCTTTCCAGTTGGTCTAAGATTAAACAGATGTTTAATATTCAGTTCAGATCGCACATGTTCAAAAGTCAACTATAGTCTATTAAAGGGCTCAGTCACGGAAAAGGACATTTGTATTTAAAAAATCATTCATTTTCAAGAAATCAGGTTGAGTAATGAAGTCAACACATTAGTGCTGCTTTGCTCTAATTCTTGTTTTCTTCTTCTTTTTTTTTTGTTACTCTGGAATATAAAATTTGCTATCTTTAAATTAAGTCAGTTACATGGGAAGGAAAAAAACACTTTTATAACTTAGAGATACATTGCAGAAATTTGTGGGCATATGCACTATACTGAAAAGGGGATAATGTGATCACAATGAAAGAAGACATCCACTAGAATGATACATTAAACCTTTCAAAAAAGTGTTTTAGTTGATTTATTTTTTGTCTTGGATCTGATGGGAAAGTGTCTGAAGCAGAGAAATGTGTTCTTCATGTGAAAAATGAAAATTATTGAGATCTATCTTTAACTTTTCCAGATACTTTTATATATAGCATCTTGTTTAGTAGAAAATACTTCTGGTGGTCTTTTTTTTTAAAGAGAGATAAAGAGAGGGCACAAGTGACCAAGGGGCAGAGAGAGAGAGAGAGATGGAGAGAGAAACGGGGCTCCCTGGGGGGCTTGTGTTTTACCAAAGCAGGGCTTGAGCTCACTCTAAGCAGGGCTCATGCTCACCTGAAGTGGGACTCGAACTCACGAATTGTGAGCTCTTGACCTGAGCTTAAGTCGGATGCTTAATGACTGAACCACCCAGGTGCCCATCTGGTGGTCTTGAATAGCAGTCGCAATTGCCTTTCCTATTAAGAAACCAGGAACTGTTCCCTCTTGGTATGAACTCTCAGAATGATTGTGTTCAGTCTGCTTTGATGTCAAAGCTAATCCTCGTTGATCATTTTTAAATGTCATATCCCTTCAAAATGTGGCAGGCACCTGGTATCCCTATTCCACAAACAGTATTTAAAGAAGAGAGTATATAGGGACGTCTGGGTGGCTCAGTCGGTTAAGCATCCAACTTCAGCTCAGATCATGATCTTGCAGTTGGTGAGTTGGAGCCCTGTGTGGGACTCTGTGCTGACAGCTCAGAGCCTGGAGCCTGCTTCAGAGACACATAATCCCTCCCCTCCTCGCACTCTTGTCTCTCTCTCTCTCTCTTTCTCAAAAATAAACATTAACAAAATTTAAAGAAGAGAATGTATGACACTTAGAGCCAGCAAAACAATTTTCTGTATGCTGTACACATTTTGCCAGTTTTAAACATCCCGGGCTCATGGGAATACGCTGTTACCATCCCAGACGGTATCTAGGACCACTTGTTTGAGGCCAGAAGGTACAATACTAATAACCTGAATGTGCACTGTGCAGTTTGCATAGGCTTTGCCAAGGTACGTNATGTATGACACTTAGAGCCAGCAAAACAATTTTCTGTATGCTGTACACATTTTGCCAGTTTTAAACATCCCGGGCTCATGGGAATACGCTGTTACCATCCCAGACGGTATCTAGGACCACTTGTTTGAGGCCAGAAGGTACAATACTAATAACCTGAAAGTGCAGTGTGCAGTGTGTATAGGCTTTGCATGCAAGGTACGTACATTCTCTGGAAAACCCTTCCCTCCCCTCTCCCACGTTGCCTGTCAAATTTTATTCTCTGCACCTCAGTTTCTGTGTGTTTTCTGCTGAGAAATCCTCCTGTATGCTTTGGCTCTGTCACTTAATCACACTTCATTCTAATTGCCTGTTAACCTTTATGGCCCTTCTCATCAGACTGTAAGCTCTATGAGGGCTGTTTCACTGTTGGCCTTTCATCTTTGTATTTCCGGGACCTACGTTGATATAGATGATTATTAATGGTTTGCTTAATAAATGAATGAATTCAAAAGAACTGCTTTTATTTCCCACCTCTTCTAGTGATTAGCTATATGGACTTGGGAAAATACCTTCTTTGAGTTTATGTCTTCATCTGTAAAATGGGGTTGCTTATCCACATAGTACACATTTCGTAACAAACTGAAGCCTGGAGAACGAAGTGACCTTTTGGATGTCATATGATCATACAGATAAAAAGAGGCACAGTCAGGTCTCAAGGCCAGTGTGCCTTACTCTACATTTTGCTTTCTTTCTAGAATAGGACAGTGCCTCTTGAGTGAAGTGATTTTGAGTTGTGAAGATAACAAAGAAGCAAGTGTATATTAATTCATAAAATATTATAGCTTTGGTAAATAATCAAGACTGTTCCTGTTAATCCTGCCAGTAGAAATGCTGGGAGCAACTCACTATCTTTTTGGATAGTGACTGTTTTGTGTTCTTTGTAGTCAGAAGACCAGGTTCGGGGTCCTTGGTCTGTGACTTCCTTAGTCNATTATAGTGAGGATGAAGAAATATATACAAACTGTAAATTGGTGTCCACATATAAAATGGTGGCTTTATAGGGGCGCCTGGGTGGCTCAGTCAGTTAACCGTCTGACTTCGCCTCAGATCATGATCTTGCAGTTTGTGAGTTTGAGCCCCACATCAGGCTCTGTGCTGACAGCTCAGAGCCTGGAGCCTGCTTCGGATTCTGTGTCTCCCTCTCTCTCTGCCCCTCCCCTACTCACGCTCTGTCTGTCTCTCAAAAATAAATAAATGTTAAAAAATAAAAAAAAGATGGCGGCTTCATGATTATTACTAACAAATGTCAAGTTAGTTAACCAGTGTCACATGTAGTCTCAAGGGGCCAACACCCTTTGTAAAACCAACTGAATTAGAAGATACTGAACTTTAGTTTTTCCAGCTCTTTATAACCGTTTATAACCATTACAATTTGCTAGGCTGTATCTTAAGTATTTTGAATGAAATTATTCTCAGTGTCTGAAAGATAGACCGCTTCCATGGTATAACCACAGACAACTGAGTAGCCTCAGCAGTCAGCAGACCCAGCTAGAAGGAAGTATACGTATGCTGGAACTGGCTTGCTTTGCTGCAAGGAAAGGATCTGAGCATCTTTGGAAAGAATCTGAGACCCACACGCTGACCAGCTTTTCTGAGACTAGCTATAGGTGATAATGAAGTCAGCCATCAAGAGTGTCAAGGGCGTCTGGGTGGCTCAGTTGGTTAAGCAGCCAAGTTTGGCTCAAGTTATGATCTCACGGTTTGTGAGTTCGAGCCCTGCTCTGTGCTGATAGCTCAAAGCNGAGACGAGGCTCAAACAACACAAATTTATTATCTTACAGTTCTGAAGGTCAAAAGTCTGAAATGGGTTTCACTGAGCTAAACGCAAAGTATCGCCAGGGCCACCACACTCCCTCTGAAACTCTAGGGATGAATCTGTTTCCTTGCCTTTTTCTGCTTCTTGGCTGCATCGCTTTAACCTCTTGTTCTCTTGTTCCATAGTCACGTGTCCTACTTTCCTTCTGTTGCTAAATATCCCTCTGCTGCCCCCTCTCATAAGGACACTTCTGATTACATTTTGTAACCACTTTAATCTGAAACAATTTCCCCATTTCAAGGTTCTTTTGAAAAAATATTTTAATATTTAAAAAAATTCTTTTTATTTATGTATTTATTTGGAAAGAGAGAGCATGCACCAGGGAGGGACAGAAGGAAAGGGAGAGAGAATCTCAAACAGGCTTCACACCCAGCCTGATGTGGGGCTTGAGCCCACAAACTGTGAGATCATGACCTGGGCTGAAATCAAGAGTCAGATGCTTAACCATCTGAGTCACCCAGGCGTGCCACCCCCATCTCAAGGTTCTTAATGACATCTGCAAAGTCCCTTTCCCATATAAAGTAACATATATGAGTTCCAGGGATTAGGTTGTGGATAGCATTGGGGACCATTATTCAATCTACCATGTGGACATATACAAGGGTGGCATCATGATTATTACTAAGAAATGTCAAATCAGTCAGCCATCCATCGTCATGTGTGATCTCAAGGGGACAACACCCTTAGTACAACCAATGGAATCGAAGGTATTGAATTTTACTTTCTTCAATTATTTATATAGTTAAAGCAGTTTACTAAGTTATATATTAAATATTTTTAATGAAATTTGAAAACACTATCTGCAGTTTCTCTCCCAGGAAGAGGGTTTCATCTTTTCCAACTCAGTCATCCTTCCCTACGCTTCTGTTGATGAAAGT
>NW_027528855.1:113710-117058 GCF_008692635.1 Crocuta crocuta | reverse complement strand
CTTCTGTTGATCTAACTATAAAGATCAATCCCTGTTCCATCTGGCTCTGAGAATATCTAAAGAGATTACTCACTTACACTCACCATTCCATAGATCTGATTCATAGGCCTTTAAATTTAATACAATAGCCAGAATTTGCTTTAGCTGTTCTGTAAGTTTCCTCTAGCTAGGTTTGTAGTTATCACTGTTTGGTTCTGGATTTCTCTTAGTGGTTAAGGGAGAAGTTGAATGGGAATGTTACCAGACTTGGGAGATCTAAGTAAACATAGTGAGGAACCATGTGGGACATGGAATCTAGGTCTTCTGTTATGAGTTCAGAGATTTCCCCCTCAGCCACATTGCTTAGTGTTAAAGGCAGGAGAGTGTAGGTGTTCCATACGGTCAAGATGCAAAGGATTTTTCATAGGCTCTTAGATCTGCAGGGTTGGGATCATACTGCATTAACACTTTTATAGCACATAGGGCTCTCACATTTATTTCATTCAGTCCTTGAGGACAATTCTGTGAGGGAGACAGAGTCCCCATCCTNATCTATAGTCTCCTGATTTGTTCATTTTAGCCACTCTGACCAGCATGAGGTACCATCCTCTTTTTATAAACTCAGATTTGGAGGAGTGAAGAGCTTTGCATACTTGATAAGGGACAGACCTTGGGCTCAAAATAGCGAATTCTGGTTTCTTATCCACTGTGCTGTCCACTACTCTAGAGCTGTCTGAGACCTTGAAGTTCTGTCTTATTCCTCCCGTCAAGTATTTGAAGCTCCTCTCCAGCATTCTTCTAATCTGTGAAAGCAGGTTTAACATAACTTTGAGTCTGTTCTGCTCACATTTTCTCTTGAAATATCTGGATAATTGAAGCAAAGGATCTGAGGATCTCAGGATATTGACTGCAAGACAGATTTGTTTTAGGGAGAAGTCACAAACTGAAAATGTGGAATGCTAAATATAAAGAACATTTTCTTGTAACAGTATCACCTTGTTTTTATTAAATGTATAAAGCCATTCAGTTATAGAGCTGGAAAGGCCACTTCTCATTTACTATAAGAAGAAACCGAGGTTATGATGTCAGATAGTAGAAGTTCATGGCAAAGTTGGGATCAGAAAACAAGTGTGGGCCTCAGTACCTGGGACCTCGCCTACCACCCTAGCACATAGTACAAGATTTTTGCATTATGCTTCTTACTATTCTTTTATCTCTTTCACTCAATTCAGAGTACTTTTTCACACATACAGAGATGATAAAAATATACAGTGTAAACCGACTTCTATTGATTCTCTGATTCTTATACCAGCAGAATGTCTTAATGGTGTATGCAAAAAGTTGTAACCAACCCTGAATTCAATCATAGTGTCAGGAGTGAGATACAAAATTAAAAGAATTACACTGGTTGTAATTCTGAATACAGGAAGATTGCCAGTTCATGACTTGAAATCATTTTAAGAGAATGTCTTTCCAAGAGGCCATTAATCAGAGAGTTCAAGTTCTAATCTATAAAGAGAACTATTCCTCATGAATTAGGGAGAATCTGACAGTTTTGCTAATTCCTTATAATAGGAACAGTTAATAGGGACAGAGTTGCAGTCAATAAGCTGTCTCCATAATTGAGTCTTAAGCTTCTGAATTTGTCAACAATAATAAAGAGTGCAATTAGAAAGTAGCTGGGGAAATAATAATAGTCGTGCCTTTAATGAAGACTGAGACCCTTTTATAAACTCTGTGTAATTAGTTTTTGTGTGCTAGCAAATCTTTTTGAGTCCTGCAAAATTATGGGCTCTATCATATCTGAATGTTATTGATGCCTCTCTTTCTCATATACAGAGCAATTAGGTAAGATAGCAAAAAAAAAAAAATGGTGAGATAGAAATAGAGATAATTGAAAATTGAGAAGAGTAATTTCCATTGTTCAAAAAACTGATAATGGAATCCAGCATGTAATCTCCTATTTTTCATCATGTTGTCATTCTGTGATCTAATATCAGATTAGTCAATGGAAGATTTCATCCATCATAGTGGGCTTAATATTCCTCAAAACCAGAATCACTGCCGGAAGTTAGATTAAGGCCAATAAGTTTCCGAAAGATTCAAACAGTATCGTTGGCATTAATGATATGTATATCCTATCATGCATCTGGCTAGTTACCCAGTTTCAGTTTATATGAACAACTCCATCAATGCTGCACAATATTTTACAGAGAAGGGAGAATGATAATTTATTAAAGTGCAGAGAGAACATACATTTGGGAGGTAGGCTCCCCACCCCACCTATTTTTTTTTAATGAAGAATTTGAAACTCAACGAGGCAAATGACTTGCCCAAGAGCAATTATAAGACTAAGTCTCAGGTCCAGGTCTTCCCATGCCACACCTTTCAATTTTCTTTGAATTTTAATTTCACCTCACACCAAATGTATACTTTTGGCTTTGAATTGAGTTATGAATTTTATCAAATGTCAAATTCTGTACTCTTTCATGCCGATTCACAATTACATTTATCTTATGATGTGTGCAACATAGGTGTACCTTTCTGAATTTAAATAACCTTCCACATTCATTATACATTAGATACCTGGGATATTCTGATTACAAGATTTTAGGTTCAAGAATGGCATATCCTTCACTTAGGGAGCGTCCTTCATGGCTTTCAGAAGGTGGTTCTTCAGATTTATGATTCAATTAGAAAGGGCTTAGAAAAACTTTTCCTTCAATTCAATAGCAATCTAAAAGAAAATTATTTTAGTGAATTGACACCTAGAATTTTACTGGAAGTAGAATTCTCTGCCACAAACAACCCTCCTGGGATTGTGACATTAACAACAACCCAAAGATTCAAGCAAATCAATACTGAGGTCCAAAGTGTTGATTGTTGAGTATATGAATCGCCGGAGCCAGAGAACATTATTTAAATAACTTCATCCCTAGAGGAAAAATGTGCAACAAAAACAGGCTGTATTACAGCATTCGCGTTTATTTCATTTAACTAGATAATGAAGATAATTTATTTGCAGAGTAGACTGTGAGTAGGTGGAGAAAAGGAAGCAAAGAGAAACATAAATAAACCCTCCTTATCCTTGAAGATTTCCTGGATTTCACTGAAGTTCTTTGAAGCTTCTCAGAGGTTTTCCTAAAAATGCCATCTTGCTTCATGAGTTAGATCTGCTCAGCATGGTCTGGGACTACATATCTGATGGGTTACAACCAGTTTCCCTGATGGGGGGTGGGGGTGGAATCTGTCCGCTTTCATTTTGGGAGGAAATAGCTTGGGAAGTGAAAAAAGTAATCCTTCTCTATCTCAAAGAAAATGTACAGCTGTGATGTGTGATTTCTGGGAACATGGTGGTTTCTGGAGGAT
>NW_027528855.1:110883-113442 GCF_008692635.1 Crocuta crocuta | reverse complement strand
TGAGTTATGCATATAAATCTTATTATTCTCTTTATAAATCTAATAGATTTTAATAATCCTTCAAAGTGCTTTTAAATAATGTATAATAGCATTTATCAACATAGTTAATTAAACATCTTCAAATATTTTAAACTGCATTTATACACTTAATATATAGTATTCATTTTCCTTTCTTAAGNGTGTGGAGCCTGCTTGGGATTCTTTCTCTCCCTTTCTCTCTGCCCCTCCCCCACCTCTCTCTCTCACACGCAAAAAAAAAAATAAACTTTTAAAAATAAAAAATAAAAGCCCTTTACTTAAAAAATTATAAGTATAATAATGTCTTCAGTTTCACATTTAATTAAATTTTTTTTTATAGTTTACTTTTGAGACAGAGACAGAGCATGAGCGGGGGAGGGGCAGAGAGAGAGGGAGACACAGACTCTGAAGCAGGCTCCAGGCTCTGAGCTAGCTGTCAGCACAGAGCCAGATGCAGGGCTCAAACCCATGAACAGTGAGATCATGACCTGAGCCAAAGTCAGATGCTTAACCAACTGAGCCACCGAGGCACCACCAGTTTCACATTTTAAATAGGACTTACTAGGTTGTCACTCTAAAAGTTCAAATTATCTTAAATATCAAGTGCATAGATGTCAAATATGTATAAAAATATAATAATATACTTTGATTCTCTCAAACCTTTATTTATTCATTCCAAATCTTCTCACATGTAGAAGATTTATACTCAGTAAAGAATATAGTTACTGTTGGGGCGCCTGGGTGGCTCAGTCAGTTAAGCGTCTGACTTCGGCTCAGGTCATGAGCTCACAGTTAGTGGGTTTGAGCCCCGTGTCGGGCTTTGTGCTGACAGCTAGCTCAGAGCCTGGAGCCTGCTTCAGATTCTGTGTCTCCCTCTCTCTGACCCTCCCTGCTCACGCTGTCTCTCTCTCTCTCTCTCTCAGAAATAAATAAAAAATAAAATAAAAAGAATACAGTTACTGTTCTAAAACCTGGTTACTTTCAACCAGAGATGTTGACCAGGTATGGGACCTGGAACTATATAGGTCTTTGGGCCACCCATGCTGTCATTCTGGCCCTTTGTATACAGTCACTGTGTCTCAGATGATTCTACTTAATAGGGAATAGGTCTCCTAACTCACATTACCTAATTGTTTATATCTCAAAGAAGTCCTCCACTACCCACCCAAGTTGATCAATTACAATTTGGTGCTTCTTGAGATATGTTATAGTGCTTAGTGCCCAAGCATGGACTCCAGGGCCAGATTGCCTCAGTTTAAATCCTGGCTCTACCACTTACTAGCCATGTGATCTTAGACAAAGAGCTTAAACTCTTCGAACCTCAATTTCCTAATCTGTAAAATGTGGATAATCCTAGAAATTATCACATGGGATTGTCATGAGACTTAAATGTGTTTTTATTTTATTTTATTTATTTATTTTGAGAGAGAGGGCATGAGCAAGGGAGGGACAAAGGGGGAGGGGGAGAGAATCCCAAGCAGACTCTACGCTGTCAGCACAGAGCCAGACAAAGGACTTCATGTCACAAATCATGAGATCATGACTTGCGCTGAAATCGAGTTGGACGCTCAACTGACTGAGCCACCCAGGCACCCCTAAATATGTTAATATATGTAAAACTCTTTGAATAGTCCCTGGCTCATAGTACATGCTATATAGGTGTTAACTGTTATTTATCACTCCCTGTATTTTCCTTCAAACTCTAAAGATCTTTGAACTGGAAATATCTTGTCTTTTGCATTTAATTTTGAAGATCTTCGAACTCATAGGAATCTTGCTATCCTTAATAATTATTGAATCATTGGGGCGCCTGGGTGGCTTAGTCGGTTAAGCGTCCGACTTTCGCTTGGGTCATGATCTCGCGGTTCGTGGGTTCGAGCCCCGCGTCGGGCTCTGTGCTGACTGCCAGCTCGGAGCCTGGAGCCTGTTTCAGAGTCTGTGTCTCCCTCTCTCTCTGACCCTCCCCTGCTCGCGCTGTCTCTCTCTCTCCCCTAGAAATAAAGCACTAAAAAAAAAAATTAAAAAAAAATAATTATTGAATCATATAATTTCCTTAGATATTAAAATTATATCTGGTTTAATTTTATATATTACTATTGGATTTGTCCTTTCTGTGGTCACAACTTATTAAGTCATTATACTGAATGGTTTTAGACTCAGCTCTATGAATTAGTAAATGTACTTCCTGAAAACAATATTATACTATATGTTAACTAACTAGAATTTAAATAAAAATTTGAAGGAAAAAACCCAAACCAAACAAAATAAATGTTTTCCTCTCTCTAGACATAATTATAAGTTATTTAACTTTGTCAGGGGCTGGGGAATATATTCCATTACAGGGAAGTGTCTTGGATTTACTCTTAGCCAGTCTGTAGGAATATAGCCCTCAGAATGTTCTCTATATCACCAACGAATTGATTATTTGGTTGTGTATACTTGGGAGAAATAAAGCTTGTCAGGATTGCTTTGCACAAATGTCAAGATTGATGGTGTACATCTGGTTTTATTATTTCTGTCCTGAGTTTCAGTTGCCATGGC
>NW_027528855.1:107960-110791 GCF_008692635.1 Crocuta crocuta | reverse complement strand
CTAGCCACATGTGCCTAGTGACCAACTTTCTGTAATAGCTTCAGGCTCTGAGATTCAAGTGTGCTTCCCTTGGTAGAGACATTCCACACTTGTCCTTGTGGTTTGCTGCCTTGGATTAGAAGAGACATCGGAAGCCTATGCTGGACTCTGTCAATACATATCTTTTTTCTTTGCTACTTTCACTCCTATGTTCTTCTGTGATTAATCTTAGCCAAGAGTATAAACCTGGTATTGAACTGTGATTCTTTCTAGTGAATCCCTGAGGTTAAGGAAAAGGTTGTGGGATTTCTCACACAGGAAGAGAATTGATGATTGCTATCAGAAACAGCTAGAAGAAGGGCTTAAAAGCAGGAACATGCTTTGATGATCAAGGAAAAACAGGGAAGCTGTTGGAGAGTAAAGGGCATGAGAAGGAAAGGAATCGGAGATAAAGTCAGGGAGCAGTGGGAGTGGAGCTAGATCACGTAGGGATTTATAGGTTGTGGTGAAACAGGAACCCCTTGGAGGTTTTGAAGGGAAGAATAGTGTAACCTTGCCCCATCCGCCATGTGGGGACCTTGAAAATACAGCCATGTATGAACCAGAAAATGAGCTCTCACCAGACATCAATTTTCCTGATTCTTTGGACTTACCAGCCTCCAGAACTGTGAGAAATAAATTTCTGTCACTTATAAGCCAAAAAGAAAAAAAAAGCAAAAAGAAAAAAGAGTAGTGTAATCTAAGTTTTAAAAGCGGTAACTGGGGTTGTGGTTTTGAGCATGGATGGCAGATGGGCAAGGGTAGAAGTGGGGAATAATCCAAGTAAGAGATGATGGTGACCTGGACCAGTTAGCAGCAGGCCAGGGAGTTAGAAGGGGTCAGACTTTAGATATTTTGAAGATGATTTTTATGGGTCAAGTGGAGGAATGGGGTGTGTGAAAGTTTGCCAGATGTAAGCGCCGTATGGTATTTTTGTACGTCATTTTTTGGTTTGGAATACTATTTTGGCTAGGAGGATGAATATACCTGAGAACAAAGAGGGAGGAGGAATTTTTTTTTTTTGTTTTTTTTTGTTTTTTTTTTTTTTTTTTTGCCAGGCCATTCATGAAGCTACACACAGACCTTTTTTGATGAAAATCCCAAGAATTAGGATTCGACAGTGCTGTTATTTCAGATTGTCTGTGGTCAGGCCTAACCCACCAGCCCAGGCACATGAACATGGAGAAGAGTCCCTTGCTCGCCCCATTTTCAAAGGGCACCTTGCATAATTAATTTTCCCCCTAAGCCCGTGTCTGCATATTGGGAGAGCATTTGTTCTGCTTTTACTCATTGGCAGGCACGTAACTAGTGCAGGTTTCAAAGTGTGGGTGTTTTCTGTACCCCACATTATTGAAAATACATGCCGATGTCACATGCATTCTCGAGCCAGCTTCTGGGTTGAGGTCGTCAGTAAGGATTTTGCCTGTGCCCCACTTTCTGGCTTCCTACTGGCTCTTTTGTGTGCATTTTCTCTTTCCCCAGTTCCCCACGCCCAACACACACATATAGCGGTATTTTGGAAGATATGATTTCCTCTTGTGCCCAGAGAGTACACTGATAACTCCGATGCAGAGGAGAAATTTGAGCTGAATTATTTCTATTGCTTCTATTCTAAAAATATCACTTCCTCTTTGCCTAATGTGTGCAGGAAATTTGTGGCTTTATTTCTGTATAACAGATGCAAAAGCAACCCAGGTAAGTCAGTAAACCCCAGGTGTGAATGCATTTTGATGTACTTCGAATTGCCACAATTAGAAAGCTAAACCCTGATAGAAGACCCAGAGCTAATTATACCAGGAAGAGTCAGGAAATTGGTTTAACAAAGAGAATTTGTGATATTATCCCTGTTGACAATTGGATTAGGGGATGTTCCCAGCTCTTGCCTTACAGGATAGTTCTCTACAAATCATTAGCAAAAAAAATGTCAAACAAACCCTTTTGTTCTTCACCTTGAAAGAAAGCTACAGATGCTTTAGGGGATCGGAAAGTGGTGCAGGAGAAGCAAGCAAACATATTTAGAAAGTTGCCTGGCCAACAAGTTGCTTTGCTACCTGACCCATGAGACAGTGACTGACTAGCTGGGTAAGGCAGCTTGCATAATGATGTGCTACTTGGGGCGTTTCAAAGGGAGAGAGTGCAGTTTTCTGAAAATGTCATTTGCCATGCTTAGGAAGCTCTCTATTTGGAAACATATGAATGCATGTTTCTTGTTTGATGCATGATAGCACCATCCAAGCCTTTATGATGTGTAGGGGGCTCTTGAGGAGGGAAGAAGCGTTTGAGTCCTATTACCCATCCCACGTAAAGTACGTATGGGAGGGAGAGAGGTGTGGGCAAAATGGGGGTCACTTAAACTGATTTCTATTCCTTTATTTAGAACTGTAGTATCAAAGTGGAGCAAACCTGGATTCTTGTCATATCAATGTTGTTGACAAGCTTGTTAGGAACTTAGTTTCCTCAACTGTAAAGTGGGGCTTTTCATTGGGTTTGATCCATTCAACAGATATTTGTTGAGTAGCTGTTATGTGCCAGGTACTGTTATAAGTGCTTGGGCTGTATCAGTGAATAAAACAGGCAAAGACCCTGTCCTCATGGGGTTTCCCCTCTAGTTGCAGGTGGGAGGCAAACAACAAACAATAAGCATAATAAATAAATAAATAAGGTGTTTATGTTATGTTGGCTGGTGATATGTGCGATGGAAAGGAGAGAGCAGCAGAGTCAGGTGAGGGGTTTTTGGAGTGTCGGCAGAGGTAGGGGTGGTGGGGTGGTGAGGGTAGCAGTTTTAGGCAATCTCTAACATGCTTACTAGTTCT
>NW_027528855.1:90447-107927 GCF_008692635.1 Crocuta crocuta | reverse complement strand
TACTAGTTCTTAAAATCTGTAATTCTATGGTGTTAATGTGTTTAATCATCATGATCATAGCAGCTTTATATTAAAATACTTATCCACGAAGAGACACTAGAATCCATCTTGTCTACTAAGATATCTTTTGAGCATGCAGTCTCTTTGATATATTTTGTTCTTTCTTCGGGATCAAGGGCCCTGTACAGTTTACTTTCTCTTTTCTGTGGTTTCGTAAAGATTTGTCTGATCCTTTTTTCTGCTTCCCTGGCCTTTTTGGTTCAGTCTGTAGTATGGTACTTCTCCATCTAGTTTCATGTTCACTAGGCTGTGGGCCAGGACAGAGGTCAGGTTGGACAGTGAGTATATGTTCTGTTCATATTTATTAATTTCACAAATGAACTTTCCAGGCCTCCAGGATTCATATTCCACAACTTCATACTAACTGGTTCCCCTACTAGTGCTACCACCCAAAAGCTTTCACTGAACAGAACAAGTTAGGAACTACTCATTAATGTATTCACAGATTTTGTGACTGGAGAGAGGTGGGGGGAGAGAGACACAGAGAGAGAGGGAAGTTTTTAAATGCCATTTGAGGATAAGAAGTATAAGCACTTTAGAATCAATGATAGTGCTTTATATTGCTTAGAGGCCACAGAGGCCAGAAGACTACTTTTGGGAGTCAAGTGACTCAGTGGACCATTTGCCACAATTACTTACAAATCTTACTTATTTGTTCATTTTGTCATTTGTTTCTTTATCAAATAGTATTGAGCATTAGGAACTGTGAATGACAAATTTTCATAATATATGCATCAGAGAAGAAGTGTATTATTTTTGAAAATCTAATGGGAAGCATCATAATACAGATATTACTAATTCAAATGAAGACTAAATAGAAAAATACTGCTTGATTAGAGCTATTAATGCTACTCAACACTTCTTTCAAGAGCCTTATGGATTGCTAATCATCTATACACCATATGGGGCATCTTACTCGAGTCCAATGCATAGTCAAATAGTAGTATCATTGAGTCCAATTCCCATGAATTCCTAATGTCTCATAAGGTGCCTGACTCATATATTACCTGTCTATACCTGTAGACATCTATAAAACATATTTCAATATGGAAGATCATTCCAGATGGGAAGGGATAGACAGGACACTAGTATTTTGGCAGGGTCCAAACGGAAGCCTATCTCTGTGTTATCTATCCAAAGGACAGACGTGGCAGGCAACTGGTAGAAGTCCAATTTTCAGCCATTTGTTGGATAGGTATGGCAAATATCAGAGACTTAGTTATAAGTGGGCTGGGATAGAAGGCAGACATTTTATCTATTAAGGTTCCAGGTTATATCTAGGATTCCTGATGTTTGGGAGACATGGCTATGAGGCAGAGAACCTACATAACACAAGGCTGGTGCTTCACGTTCACAGTGGAACCAGTAGCTGAGTGAGTGAGCACTCTAGGACTTCAATGCCTATGATCGGGTTTTGTCCCAGGGGCAGGGCAGAATTAAGGTGACATGTGGGGATTAAATAAATTCAGTTTACATTTTTGGAGGATTGTGAAGTCAGGGTACTAAACATGCCATAATGAATCTAATATATAGAAAAGGAAGAAGTTACATGAAGTTATAGAAGTTATATGAAGCATGATAGTTAATGGCATACATCATACACTAGGACTTACAGCAAATCCAATTAACCAACAAAGATTTAGTGATCACCTAATATGTGCCAGGCACGACCCAATGAGGAAGAAAACAGTGTTCTGAGATGATCACTGTATCTAGTATATACCACAAGTTACAGTACAGCATGTATGAGCTATTAGAAAGATAAATATGATAGGACCAAGTAACTTTGCCTGGGGAAGTGAAGAAAGATAGCAGTTAAGAGGTAATATCTGAACCAGATTTTGAATGATGAGTGGGACTTATCCAGGACAGGAATGTAAGGAAGACTTTTTTTTTTTTTTTTTCACAAATAGTTTATTGTCAAATTGGTTTCCATATAACACCCAGTGCTCATCCCCACAAGTGCCCTCCTCCATGCCCATCTCTCCCCTCCCCCCCACATCCATCAGTCCTCAGTTTGTTTCTCAGCATTCAAGAGTCTCTCATGGTTTGCCTCTCTCCCTCTCCTCCACCATTTCCTCCCTTCTTCTCCCCCTTGTTCCTCAGTTAAGTTCCTCCTAATCCTCCTATACGTGCAAACATATGATATTTGTCCTTCTCTGCCTGACTTATTTCGCTCAGCATAACCCCCTCAAGGTCCATCCATGTTGCTACACATGGCCAGATTTCATTGTTTCTCATTGCCACGTAGTATTCCATGGTATAGATAAACCACATCTTCTTGATCCATTCGTCTGTTGATGGACACTTAGGCTCTTTCCATGTTTTAGCTATTGTGGAGAGTGCTGCTATGAACATTGGGGTACATGTGCTCCTATGCATCAGCATTCCTGTATCCCTTGGGTAAATTCCTAGCAGTGCTATTGCTGGGTCATAGGGGAGTTCTATTGTTAGTTTCCTGAGGAACCTCCACACTGTTTTCCAGAGGGGCTGTACCAGTTTACATTCCCACCAACAGTGTAGGAGGGTGCCCGTTTCTCCACATCCTCGCCAGCATCTAGAGTTCTCTGATTTGCTCATTTTAGCCACTCTGACTGGCGTGAGGTGGTATCTCAGTGTGGTTTTGATTTGTATTTCCCTGATGAGGAGGGATGCTGAGCATCGTTTCATGTGTCTGTTGGCCATCTGGATGTCCTCTTTGGAGAAGTGTCTGTTCATATCTTCTGCCCATTTCTTCACTGGGTTGTTTGTTTTTCGGGCGTGTAGTTTGGTGAGTTCCTTATAGATTCTGGATATTAACCCTTTATCTGATATGTCATTTGCAACTATCTTTTCCCATTCTGTTGGTTGCCTATTTGTTTTGTGGGTTGTTTCCTTGGCTGTGCAGAAGCTTTTAATCTTGATGAGGTCCCAATCGTTTATTTTTGCTCTTGATTCCCTTGCTTTTGGGGATGTGTCAAGTAAGAAGTTGCTGCGGTGGAGGTCAAGGAGGTTGTTTCCTGCTTTCTCCTCTAGGGTGTTGATAGTTAAGGAAGACTTTTTTAAGGGGACTAGAACAATATCCACAAATGCATGGAGTTAGGAAAGGGCCTGTTGTGTCAGGTGAGGTAGGATTATAGAGCACCTAATGAGGAATGTTTGAAGAGATAAATGGAAAAGTAGGTTGAGCGAGATTGTGAAGGGACTTGTGTGTTAAGAAGTTTAGACTGTTAAGTTCCAGGAGAGCTGATACTCTAACGCTGTCTAGTATAGTGAGCTTCAAAATGTACACTGGTCTAAGCACAATATACGAAAAGTTCATTTTTTGCTCACATATATTCCAAAGCTATAGTTCTGATTGAGAGGTGACTCTACTCCAAGTGTTGACTTTTTTCTTGATGCTCCATGATCTTTATAACATGGCCTCCAATATTGCTGTGTTCTTTGGTATCAACCTGGCAGGAGGGCGAAGAGCAAGGAAAATGGCTTATGGGAAGATAGTCATTGAGACCAGGCCTGGGAGTGATATTTGGCACTTCTCACATTCCATTGAGTGGAATACAGTCAGATAGCTGCACCCAGCTGCAAGGGAGGCTGGGAAATGTCTGCGAGCCCAGGGGTAGAAGAAATGCATATAATGAATAGCCAGTTTGTGCCACTCTCTCACTGTGTTTCTACTGCCTAAAATAGACACTCACTAAATGTTTGCTGGATGAATAGATGAACAGGGTTTTTGCTTTGCTTTTTTATTTATTGTTTTTTTCTGGCAGAGTTAGTGATGTGACTTTATTATTTTTTAATTATAAAGGAAACATATTCTTCTTGTAAACATATAAATAAATAAGAAGTGTGCAATGCTAATGCTTTGTTAGAGTAACTGGTGGATGTGGAGAGGTTTAACAAGATTGGGAGAGACTAGCGGTGGGCAAGCAGTTAAGAGGCTGTCCCAGCAGCTCAGGAGGAAAATTTTTGACCTAGGGTAGTAGGAATGAGTGTAGTAAAGGCGAAATGTGAGACCCATTCCCCAGAGAGCATTAAAAGGACTTGACGGCAAATTTCTTTTGTGGGGTGAGAAAGAAAGAGGAGTAGAAGGTGATACTACTTGGTCCAGCTCAGCAATGGGATAGAGAATGCATCAGTTTTCTATTGTTGCCATAACAAATTACAGCAAACTTAGCAGCTTAAAACAACATCCATTTATCAAAGTCACAATTCTACAAGTTCAGAAGTCTAGGCAGTCTTAACCAGGCATTCTGTTAGGGCAACACAAGGGCAAAATCAAGATGGTGGCTCACCTGAGCTTTTTTGTCTTGAGGCTCTTGGGTGGGGGAAATCAGCTTTGAAGCTCACTGAGGCAGTTGGCAAGAATTCAGTTCCTTCTTACCATTTCCACATGGGCTCCTTCATCTTCCCGTCAGCAGTGTGGGCCGAGCACTTCTCAGGCTTTAAATCTCTCTAAATTCCACTTCTGCTGCATCTTTCTATTTCTTCTTCCGCTTTCAGGGCTCTCATATCATTACTTTGGGCCCACCCAGATAATCCAGGCCCATCTCCTTACCTTGAGGTCACCTGTAAAGTCCCTTTTGACATGTACTGTAACATTTCCACAGGCATGACACCAGGGGGCAAATGTCATGGGATCCAAATTGGGCTGACCACATGGAATGTGCGGGAAACTGTGAGTTGACTCATTTAACAGCCAATCTAGCCTCTTTGGAGTATGTTTCCTTGTACTGTTCCCTCTGTAGCTGAGGTTCTGGATGTGATTTAGGTTACACTAATCAGATGTACTCCCAGGAGACTTGAACTTGGGATTGATGTAAGGGGGAGAGAGGAGGGTGTGAGACATCTATTTTGGCTGGTGAGAACTGGGGCACCGCTGGCATGGTTCTGGTACCAGCGGCTGTCGTGGTGACTTCTTGATTCGGCAGGCAGCTGTAACTTGGACCAGCCCACACACTGGATTCTCCTTGATTGTTTTGCTGATTGATACACAGATCTCCTACCGAATGTCTTCATATGGGCCTGCTGATTTGCCAAGGTTACCTACTTTAGTAGAGGCAGCTCTATCCCATTTCGACAACTGAAGAAATGGAAACTCAGATGTTCAAGGGACTTGCCCATGGCCACACAGCGATTAGAGCTGAGATTTAGCTTCAACATTCTCTCCATTCTGTGAGTAAAGCCTGTTCTTTTTGTTGTTGCTCTTGCAGAAGATTAGAAACATTTCCCCTAAAATGTGTGGTTTGTAGCCATGTTTTGGATTCTGACCTTGACCTTATATGGAAGTCAGCCATTTTCAAAAAGCTTTCACATCCATAGCTTCATTGAATGTCAGGGATCCTAACTGGGGACTCAGGGACTATGGAAGAGGGCGCAGGAAAAGAGAAGACCCCTACTAAAGTCATGAGAAGCAGCACTGAATCCTGCAATGTGCAGTTTAAGCTGATTCTGAGAGTGCCACACTTTTCTACTCCCTGCCCACATGGAGTGACCTCCCAGAGACCACGTCATTTCAGGAAGACTGCTCCACAAGCACACAAAGAACTTGGATTCTATAGACACAGCTGCACCTGCTGCCACAGGAGATAAATGAGGTGCTCTGGCAGGTCAGACAGAAGAGACAAGCTGGGCTGTCACATTTGTACAGTGACAGATGCCTGTGCTCATGTAATGTGAGAGAGAATCTCTGGAGCTGGAAGAGACAAAGAAATGCCATATTTTCATAATTTATTTGAAAACGCAAAGGAGGTTGCAGGGTTATTACGTAAAAGTTGCTGCTTTGTGAAGATAGGGAACTGCTGCTTTTAGGAAAGGGCAACGTGAGTGGGAAAAGGAGCTCTGATCTACCCCTGGCAAGGGTACAGGCAGCCTCGGGATGGGCTCACTTGACGAAGTTTGATGTGGCCTGGGTGCAGATTGCTGGAAGAAGAAGGGAGAATCTTAGGGAGTGAGGGCTGGTATTTGGCCTTGAAGCTCTGTGTCATGCTCCTTGACCTCAAGTGGAAGCTCTTGGAAGCAGAACCTCTGCTTTCTCATTTACCTCCATCTATACCCGTAACAGTTAGAAAAATCCTGCCATATTTTAAGGACTTAATAAATATTTGCAGATCGACCGTTGTAAATAACTACTAAAGCTAGATTGTGTAAACAAGAGGTCAGCAAACTACCCAGCTTGTGGGCCACATCAGGCTCATTGCCTGATTTTGCAAATAAAGTTTTATTGGCACACAGCATGCTCATTCATTGTGCACTGCAATGGCAGAGCTGAGGAGTCGTGACAGAGACCATATGGGTCACAAAGCTGAAAATATTTACTATCTGGCTCTCTACAGGAAAAATCTCTTTTTAAAAAAATTTTTTTATTGTTTTTTTTTATTTATTTTTGAAACAGAGAGAGAGCATGAGCAGGGGAGGGGCAGAGAGACAGGGAGACACAGAATTGAAACACGCTTCAGGCTCTGAGCTGCCTGCACAGAACCCGATGTAGGGCTCGAACCCACGAACCACGAGATCATCACCTGAGCCGAAGTCAGACGCTTAACTGACTAAGCCACTCAGGTGCCCCTCTACAGGAAAAGTTTCTTGACCCCTGGTGTAAAGTTACCCTGTAGCAGATGGGAAAAGATACCTTTATTTGATTACACGTAGCCCTTCAGGTACCAGGACATTTCTTTGCTCATTTGAAGAAAAACTGTTCAAAAACAGTTTTCTGTACTGTCTATAATGCTTCTCTTCACATTTTCTTTAAAATCCACTGTACGGAAGCTTTTACCCTCATTGAAATTCCTCTTGTCAAGATCATCAGTGTTGTGAAATCTGTGGTCAAACTTGTCGTCCTATTATGTGACTTAGCAGCAGTACCTGACATGGTTGAGCACACTTGAAACATTTTCTTGTCTTGGCTACTGGATCACCACATTTCTTCTAGTTTTACTGTTTGCTCCTTCTCAGCGTACTTTGTTGGTCCCTCCTCATCTTACTGGCCTCTTAATTTTGAATGTCTCAGCGTTCAGTTCTTGGCCTTCACTTACTCGGTCTAAATTGCCTTGGTGATTCCATCAGGTTTCATATCATTAGGTACCATTATACAACCATGACTTTCAAATTTCAGTCTCCAGCCTGGATTTCTCCTCTGACCCACCTTTCTAACTTTTGCCTCTCTGTTTGAACATCTCCAATTTAACCTATTCCAACAGAAAACTGTTCATTCTTCCTCACATATGCTCCTCCTACAGTCTTCTCTATCTCTATCGATGGAAATTTCCTTTTCCCTGTTGGTTAGGCTAAAACCCTTTGAATCATCCTTGATTCGTCTTGCTCACACTCCACATCCACTCCACGAGCAAATTCTGTTGACTGTACTGTAAATTACATATCTAGGCTCCACTCCCTTCTCACTACTTCATTTGCTAAAGTCACTGCAGTCTGCAGTCTCCCACCTTCACGAGACAGTGTTTGATTGTCTCCCTGCTCTATTCCTTCATCCCCTTTATCTATTTTCAACATAACAGAATATTCCTGTTGATTTAAATCACATAAACCCTCTAAATTTAATTTAACTTATTACTGGTTAGTTTAAATCCCATAACTACCCTGCTCAAAACTCTGCAGTGGTTCCCATGTCACTGAGAGTAAAAACCAAAGTACTTACAATAGCCTACATGGACCTATGTCATCTGGCCCTCTTATCTCACTGTCCTTATATGCCATCACTTTGGCAGTCATGCAAATGCATTTCAGAGATCTCCTGCTGCAGACAGAAGAATTCACAGACAGTTCCAGCTGCTGTGCTCTGAAATCCATTGCTAGGTTTATGCCAAGGCCATCATTTCATGATTGTTCTCAGGCAATGACTGAGCATGGCCAAGATACTCAGGCAGATCCATTCCTAGAAGATGCAGGATTCCTGTAATGGAAAGCTTTGGCTAGAGGATACCTCATTAGCCTTGTCGGGACTTTTCTAGAACTGGACTGCATTCTTAAACTCTTCCTACCTCTCTTTTCTTCCCCCTCTTCTTTATAAGGTTCAGACCTGCATCATGGTAGGAGGCTCTCCCTACCTCCTCCAGCTCCTCTTCTCTTTTCCCTCACAAGTGTTTTCCCTATCAAATAAGTTTCAAAATTATGCAAAATGATGGCATATAGTTTGTTGTTTTCATGAAACCCTTGACTAATTTGACATGTGTTAATGGTTAAAAAAAATTTTTAATCATTATTGGTTTTTGAGAGACACAGTACAGGCAGGGGTGGGTCAGAGAGAGAGGGGGACACATAATCCAAAGCAGGCTCTAGGTCCCAAGCTGTCAGCACAGAGCCCAACATGGGGCTCAAACTCATGAACCGTGAGATCATGACCTGAGCCGAAGTTAGATGCTTAACCAACTGAGCCACCCAGGTGCCACAACATTTGGTAGTGATTTCTAATGATGTGGGCAGTGGTTTCCAGAGTTTTTTTTTCATGCTGAAGTTCATTGGCTATATTGAGCCAAGGGTATGAATATTTCACATTAGGCACAAAAAATAAACACCCCCCAAACCATACCCTTTTGACAAGTAACTCCATGAAATGAATTTTTCTCAAATATGAAATAGTCAATACAACTTGTGATTTTTTGTGTGTGTGTGAAACTTCTAATGAGTGGAACAACTTCAATTTAACATTGTAGGGTTGGAGAATTATTGTGTGTTGATAACTGCAAAAGAAGTGTCAGTGTTGAAACTGATGTCAAATTTTATTCAATATGCACAATCAAAATAAATGAATTAGATGCTTTTGAAGCTTTGAAGAACTATTTGATAAAGACAACCACTAAGGAATGTGAAATTTTATCAAGTGGCATTGTTAAACATCTAAGAGTACTCAAAGATGTTTGAAAAAATATTTGCTGTTAAACAATGAAGATTTAGACCGGTTGAGAACCTATTCATTAACTCTCTTCAAAGAAAACCATTTGTAATTAGAGATTCTGAGTTATTGTTAGATATTGTCTAAATAATTATCTACCACTCTTTTTTCTAGTTTCTGGAACAATTTAGTAGAAAACTATCCTGGATGGGCAAGCAGGCTGTAAAAATAAAGAAACCATCAGAACTATTAACTCATATAACTGCTAATCTTTGTGAATTAAAGCTTTCTTGATTCCTTAAAATCAAAACAAAATATACTCGATATTCAGGCTGCTATAGTTATCATTTGTAATCTCAGTTTTACATTGTTATATTTATTGAAATAGCTTTTTTTATCCTCAAAATAAGTGAGCATTTTCATGTAGTAAAATCTAGTGCACTTTTCCTTCATGATTTTTATATCTACTTAGAAGATATCTTTTCATCCCAGTATTATATAACTCCTCACCCATATTTCCTTTTAATACTTTGTTTTTCTTCTTTTCATTTGTATGCAGAAGTTAATTAATTTTTGAATATCCATTTTGAAACTGACACTGTCCTGGATTCCCTTGTACATTATAGTTGTGATTATGTATAAATTATGTATAGAATATAATGTGGAAAATAAAAATACTGTAATTGTGTTAGATGATGGGATTATGGGAAGCGTTCTCATTTATTAGGAAACATTAAAGAATGATGACATTTTCCCTAAACAGGGAAAGAAAAATCAGGAATTTATGGGTCCAAGCTCAAGCCTCGGTTCTACCGTTGTCTACTTGGGTGATCTTTGGCAAGTCCCCTCTCGATTTCCTCGCCCAAGGAGATGAAGTTATTTGAGCAAATGACCCCTAAGGTCTCTGGATTGTGCACTGTGACTGAACAGATTTTGTTAATGACTTGCCAGTTCAGCTCAACAGAGAAAACCATTTTGGAGTTCTTGTAGACACATTCACAAAATGTCTTTGGGTTTTAAGCAAGGAAGTGATAATCACCAGTCTTGCTTCCAACGTGGGTCACTGGTAAAGGTAACTGCAGTGATAAGATTGGTTACTTGAGGTTTTCTGGGAATATTAGTCATGTCGCACAATTCACAGAGTTGTTCTAGTTTATGGAATGTGCTCTGGAGAAAGAAGGCTGAGCAAGCATGGAGACTGACGTCTGTGCACTGCTACCCACTCTTTCCTCAGTAGGGGTTCACAGGCGTTAGACACGAGGGTTCATTCTGGTTATTCCAAGTGCGTTGCCTTCCAGCTCCCTCGGTTCGCATCTGTAAGCGGTCACTACATCTACTCGCTTCTTCAGTTAAAATGTACCAGAGTGAAGCTGTCCAAAACACTACAATGCTCTTACAGTAATTGGATTTTGTGCTCTGAGTTGGGAACATAAGAGACATATTCAATGGAACATGCCAGAATGCCAAGGCAGCATGAGGGAACACCATCTGTCACAATATTTTTCTAGTTAATTTTAAGTGGGCAAAAGATTAAAAATATGTTTTCTTAGTCCTTGCATCTTCACTGAGGAAATCTATTAAAGCAGGAGCTGTGATGTTTGTCGTTCACTAATTTGTCTCCCTGTTTCCAGCATTTAAATGAGGTTATGAATCATGTAAGAAGGGAAAGGGGGTTTGGAAGAGGAAGGGTGCTGAAAAGTGATAGAATTCTTTGCCGACTGTTTTAGTTTCCTGTTGCTGCTGTAACAAATTGCCACAGACATAGTGGCTTAAACAACACATATTTATATTATAGTTTTCTTGGATAGGAATCTGAAATGGGTCTCACTGGGCTAAATTTAAGGTGATCACAGTGCCGCCTTCTTTGTAGAGTCTCTACAGAAGAATTCTTTTCCTTGTGTTTGTGCTTTCTAGAGGCCACCTGCATTCTTTGGTTCATGGCATCCTCAAAACCAGCAAGGTTGCAGCTCTCTCACAGAAGGGACATTGTCTAAATGCACACCAGGTGACAAGTAGAGAGTAGAGCCAGAACAGAATTTGCTAGATGAAAATGAACCATAGTGGTAAGCCTTTACATGTATTAAGCTCAGCATAGCCTATATCTCACAGGCCCATTTCCTTTATCCCTCCTTTTTAAGTAGTTTCTTGTCAAGTTGGTTTCCAACAACACCCAGTGCTCATCCCCACAAGTGCCCTCCTCCATGCCCATCTCCCCCCTCCCCCTGACACCCATCAGTCCTCAGTTTGTTCTCAGCATTCAAGAGTCTCTCACGGTTTGCCTCTCTCCCTCTCCCCCACCATTTCCCCCCTTCTTCTCCCCCATGGTCCTCCGTTAAGTTCCTCCTAATCCTCCTATACGTGCAAACATACGGTATTTGTCCTTCTCTGCCTGACTTATTTCGCTAAGCATAACACCCTCGAGTTCCATCCATGTTGCTACACATTCACAGGCCCATTTCCTAAGTGGACTACTGGTTCAGAATTCATCTTGTTTATTGACATATAATTGACATATAACATTGTATAAGTTTAGGGTGTAAACTATTTTGATTTACACTTTCACATTGCACTATGATTACCACCACGATGTTAGTTAACACCTTCATCGTGTCACATAATTACCACTTTTTGTGGTGAAAACATTTAAGACCTAGTCTCTTAGCAACTTGAAAACATTTAAGACCTAGTCTCCTAGCAAATTGTATTGTTGATTACAGTCATGATGCTGTGCATTAGATGTCCGTAACTTATTTATCTTCTAACTACAAGTTTGTGCTCTTTGACCAACATTTCTGCCATTTCCCTGTCTCTCAGCCCCTGGTAACCACCATTCTACTCTTTCTACAAGTTTGGCTTTTTTAGATTCCATATACTGTAAAACCCTCGATTGCAAGTAACTTGTTCGGCGAGTGTTCCACAAGATGAGCAAACATTTCTAATCAACTTTAGTTTCATAAATGAGTGATGTCTTGTTATACGAGTAGTATGTGATGCCAAATGTCACATGATCACAACTGAGCCAATGGTTCCTCCCTCTCTCTCTCTCTCTCTTTTACTGTGGGATTGTGGGTGATCATCTCTCATGCTTGGATGCTCGGTTTCAGGTGTGGTGCTTGGCAGAAAGCAGTGACTTTTCAGAATGCTGGAAGATGCCCACAATTGGCACTAGTATATTTTTTGCCACTTGAAAGCACCTCTGGACAGTCCTTTGCTTTTCCACACAAGAGCGAGCTTAGGAATGCTTTGCTTCCTTCTAGGTCAGGCTGCCTGCAGACAGAGACCCTTTCCTCTGCTGCCTTATTGCCAGTTACATTAAATACAGCATATGACAAGAGTTTATTAATACTGTACTATAGTCAATCTCTGTGCAAGTGTATACAGTGGCCCCCATACAGAAGAAGGTTGAAAAGGAAGGGGGTAAGAAGGAGATGATTACGGTGGAAGTTAAGAAGGAAATCATTGAGAAGTATGAATGAGGTTTGTGAAGAGCCAGAATTACAAGATTATATAAGAAGTCTATTTCTGCATCTCATCTGCAGAGGAGGAGGAGAAAAAGGCAGAGGAATCCCTTACATCAAATGAGATTAGGGAGATGTGTAAAATGTGGGAAACAGTGTAAAATTTTGTAAGAAAGCACCATGTGGCAGGCACCTGGGTGGCTCAATTGGTTAAGCATCTGACCCTTGATATTAGTTCAGGTCATGATCTCATGGTCGTGAGACAGAGCCCCACAATTGGGCTCTGCACTGACCACACAGAGCCTGCTTGGGATTCTCTCTCCCTCTCTCTCTGCCCCTCCCCTGCTAGTTTTCTCTTTCTCTCTCTCTCTCTCTCTCAAAATCAATAAGTAAACTTAAAAAAAAAGAAAAGAAAAGCACCACCTGAATACGGCTGTAGCAGTGTGAGTGATGAATCTGTTTAGTGATAATGCAACGTCACATTTCCACGAAATCCACAAAAGGAGGCAAAAACAAGTGCCATTGGATAGGTTCCTTGTTAAAGTTACATACAGGAAAAAAAGATTCCTTTGAGCCAAAAGATAGCAGTGATTCTNCCAAAGGGAAGTGCAATTTAATTTATTTTTCTTTATATTTTGTATTTTCTTTATTATTTTGTATTATATTACAGTATTGTAATCCTTTGTATATGAATATTTTTGGGTTGTTGAACAAATTATCTGAGTTTCCGTTATTTCTTCTGGGGAAATTTGCTTTGATACACAAGTGCTTTGGATGACAAGCATGTTTCTGGAAGGAATTATACTCATAAACCAAGGTTTTACTGTATAAGTGAGATCATACAGTATTTGTCCTTCGGTGTCTTAATGTCTCTCACTTACCATAATGCTCTCAAAGTTTATTCATGTTGGTACAAGTGGAAGGATTCATTTCTTTTCCGTGGCTGAATAATATTCTACTGTATGTATGTATGTATGTATATATACACATGTATATACACACACACACACACACACACACACATATTCTTTTTCCATTCATCCATTGAATTTTGGTTGTTTTCATGTCTTTTTTTCTTAAGTTTTTTAAGTATATTTAATTTGAGAGAGAGGGAGAGAGAGAGAGGGAGAGAAGAAGTAGGAGAGGGTCAAAGAGAGAGGGAGAGAGAGAATCTCAAGCAGGTTTTGTACTGTCAGCACAGAGCCCGATGAGGGGCTTGAGTACACAAATCATGAGATCATGACCTGAGCTGAAACCAAGAGTCAGACACCTAACCAACTGAGCCACCCAGGCACCCCAGGTTGTTTCCATGTGTTGGGTTATTGTGGATAATGCTGTAATAAACATGGGAATACAGATATATTTTTTATTAAGTTTTAAATTTTAATTTCAGTATAATTAACATACAATGTAATATTAGTTTCAGGTGTATAATATAATGCTTCAGCACTTCTGTACATCACCCTATGCTCATTTGGACAAGTGCACTCCTTTTTTTAAAATTATTTTTTGTTATTTAAAAATTTCTTAAATGTTTTATTTTTTTGTAGGAGAGAGAGAGAGAGAGAGACAGCGTGAGCAGGGGAGGGTCAGAGAGAGAGGGAGTCACAGACTCTGAAACAGGCTCCAGGCTCTGAGCTGGCAGTCAGCACAGAGCCCGACGCGGGGCTCGAACCCACGAACCGCGAGATCATGACCTAAGCGAAAGTCGGACGCTTAACCGACTAAGCCACCCAGGCGCCCCATAAGGATGCTGCTTTCAAGAGCAGGAGACATATCTGACTTTCTTAATACAGAGAAACAGACACTGAGAGTTAGGTAAAATGAGGAGGCAGAGGGATGTTTCCCAAATGAAAGAACCAGACAAAACCATAGCAAGAGACCTAAGCAAAACTGTTACAAGTAATATGCCAGATAGAGAATTTAAATAGTCCTAGAGCTATTCACTGGTCTTCAGAAAAGCATGGAGAACATAAGTGAGACCTTTAACAGACGGATGAAAAAGAACCAATCAGAGATGACCTAAGCGAAAGTCGGACGCTTAACCGACTAAGCCACCCAGGTGCCCCTGGACAAGTGCACTCCTTAATACCCATCACCTATTTCACCCATCCCTCCATCCAACTCCCCTCTGGTAACCATCAGTTTGTTCTCTATAGTTAAGAGTCTGATTCTTTGTTTCTCTCTCTATTCCCCTTTGTTTTGTTTCTTAAATTCCAGATATGAGTGAAATCGTATTGTTTTTGTCTTTCTCTATGTGACATATTTTGCTTTGCATTATACTCTTTAATTCCCTCTGCAAATGGCAAAATTTTATTCTTTTTTATGGGTGAATAATATTCCATTGTGTATTGACAATTGGGCTGCTTCCATCTCTTGGCTTTTGTAAATAATGCTGCAGTAAACACAGGGGTGCATGTCAGATATCTTTTTGATATTCTGTTTTCATTTCCTTTGTATATATACCCAGAAGTGGGATTACTGGATCACATGGTAGATCCATTTAAAAAAATTTTTTGAGAAACCTCCAAACTGTTTTCCATAGTGGCTATACCAATTTACATTCCCACCAAAAGTACACAAGGATTTATTTTTTCTATGTCCTTGCCAACACTTCCTATCTCTTGTCTTCTTGTTGATAGCCAGTACGAGATGATATCACATCACCATTCATTTTTGAGTTTCTCCTGGGCTGTGAGTATAAGTGATTAATAGAATTCTGATGATCTCATCTGTCCAGTATCAAGTGTCATATGTTTAACCCTAGTGCAGGGTCCCTTCTTCATCAGTGGGGTGAAGAACAGTCAATGAAAACACCCAGTCTTCGGAGAAATTGAATTTATTTTATGATGATTTTTCTGAAGCATTTGGAATCATGAATCCTATACAAATTCTATGAAAGTTAAGAATCCTATTCCCAGTAAAAATTAGCTGGTGATCAAAACTCAGACAGTTAACATAGAATATTAGGGGACTGAAAGGGTCCTCGGATGTACCCAGAATGAGTGTCCTCGTGAGTTCATGAGTTTTTTCTATGACATAAAAATTTGAGTATCATTTTTTTGCACAATTTAAAAACTGAGTCAATTTAATTTCTTTTCTGTGTGAAATGTGCTTCTAGTAGCTTACATTCTAAAATATTTTTGTAACAATGTTACTACATATATTACTGTACAGATGGACTCCATGTTAGATATGTAGAAGGCATATTAGATATGTGGGAAGAAGAGAGGCCTTGCAGTTCCTACTATTCAATCAAAAGAATTCTGTCTGGTTTGGCTGTTTTTGTTTTTGTTTTTATTTTTTGAAAGACAGCACCGGAAGAAAGTTGGAAAGCCACAAGCATTTCACTTTTATGTGCGCCTGCTTCATGTCAGGCTCTGTGCCAAGATTTTTTACAAACAATAGCTCCTTTAATCTTGTAAATTTATAATGATGATGAATGTAGATTGCCTACCACATAGTCGGTATTCCATTAATTGCGAATCAGTAAGGTGTAGTAGATTGGGTTTTGGCAATAGAGAGACCTGGACTTGAACCTTGATTTTGCTACAGCATCATTTCTTTGAGATTCAATTTTCTCATGTAAAATGGAAATAACAACAATAATACTCCTCATCTTTTATGGTGTATGGGTATTAAAAGTGTTATTATATATTAAGCACCCACTTTAGTACCCAGTATTAGAAGGCCTCAGTAAGTTTTCAGTATTACTCTTTTACAATGTGGAAACAGGTCTTGAAAGGTAACTTGCCTGAATGTCACACAATTAGTGACTTACCAAGGTCATAGAATTGATATCATGGTCTGAGTCAAGTGAAAGATGGTTGGCCACATAATTAGATTAATTTTCAGAATGTGTGCAATGTCCTACAACTTCTGTTAGCATATCAGCATCTATCAACAGAATGAAAGCTTGAGGCTGGGAAATAGGGACATCATATTAGATAAGAAAGAGAGGAACAGCTGTAGCTATAACATCTTGAGAATGCTCAAAGAGCAAAGGCTCAATGGGAAGCCATTTAAAGGAAATCTGAGTTGAGAACATGCTCTCTGGGTTTCTGGCGTGGTTTTATACCACAGGGGGCTCCTCTGCTAGGAAACAACTGTGCCTTAGGGGCATCTGCTATATTTCAAATGCTGAGATTTTGCATACATTTTCTCATTTGAGCCCTACAACTAAAGAGACATATTTATCTCCATTTTTCATATGTTGAAATCGAGGCTCTCAGAAGTTAAAGAACTTGTTCAAGATCACTAACTGCTAAGTAGCAAAGGCCAGAATGCAATCCAGGACTGGTTGAGTGCTCTTACCTAAATAGGATGGGGAGTGAGATTATAATTATATAACGACAATAGTAGCTATTATAATTACCATGCATTGAGTGTTTACTGTGTGCTAGGCACGTTGCTAGCACTCTCCATCAAGTAGCTCATTTAATCCTCAACAGAATCAGAAGACATAGGTGCGCTTATTACCCACATAAGGAAGAGGAAGCAGGTTCAAAGAGGAAAAGTAACTTGTTTAGCCAGAATCGGACAGCTAGGAAGAAACTGAGCTAGATTACATACTCACATACTCTTATTCCAAGAATTAAGTGTGGGTGAAAACACAGGTGATTTGCACTTGACTAGGAAGACAACTTGTAAAATATTTAAAAATTATTAAAAATTGTTTCTTGTAGCACCAGTGATTTAGAACAATGCAATCTCCCCACCCTTGTTTTATTTTAGAGAGAGAGAGTGCACATGAGCAGGGGGAGAGGGAAAGAGAGACACAGAACATTAAACAAGCTCCATGCTCCATGTGGAGTGCCGTGTGGGGCTCAGTCTTACAACCCTGGGATCATGACCTGAGCTGAAATCAAGAGTTGGATTCTCAACTGACTGAGCCACCCAGGCACCCCTTATGCCCTTCTTAAGGTAAACACCTATTGTAAAAAAAAAGCTAAGGACAGTTTACAATCCTATATCTATTTTTGCTAGAAAATGCTGTAAAATAATTGGCTATAAATATGTTTTTTTATCTTTTGTTATGAAATATATGGTATTCATCCAGAACATAAATATACAAATTCATGAATAATTATAAATCAAATATCTGTGTAAACAACAATCAAGTTAATAAAGAATCT
>NW_027528855.1:89621-90251 GCF_008692635.1 Crocuta crocuta | reverse complement strand
CACCTAGATGCCTTAAGAGAGCCTTCTGATCTCGCACTTCTTCCATATATACATGAACTGTTTGACCTTCATGTCTTTTGCTTATTTTTTCATATTTTTTGGAGCTCTTTATATTTCAGATATGAGCCCTTTGCTAATCATACATGTTGCAAATATCTTCTCACATTCTATAGGTTGTCTATTGTGTCTTTTGGTGCATGGAAATTTTTCATTTTAAGGTAGTTTTATGGAAAAGTTCTATGGAGCTTTGATATAAGTTAAGCTTGAAAGAATTTATCAAGCATTTATTTATGCTTAATGCCGTTTGTGTCTCTTTTAAGAAATATTTCCATATATGATGCTCTCTTCTGTATTATTCTGAAAAAGCATTATACTTTTGTCTTTTCATGTGTAAGTCTACAACCCACTCAGAAATGATTATACAAGGGGTGAGTTAGAGGGTGATACTGGAGTATCACTTGATACTCAATTATCCCAGCACCTTTTACAGAAAAAATTATTCTTTCACCACCTTAATTGCAAATCCAATTGTATGTGTACTATACATATGATTTATTGCATATTATTGGTGAGTGCCATTCAATTGTGTGGATGTACTACAGCTTATCCATTCACTTATCAAATGAGTGG
>NW_027528855.1:71267-89510 GCF_008692635.1 Crocuta crocuta | reverse complement strand
AAATGAGTGGTTCCAGTTTGTTTTATTTTTTAATGTTTATTTTTGAGAGAGAGAGACAGAGACATATTATTGGTGAGTAGCATTTAGTTATGTGGATGTACTGCAATTTGGTTATCCATTCACTCATCAAATGGGTGGTGCCAGTTTTTTAAATTTTATTTTATTTTATTAATGTTTATTTATTTTTGAGAGAGAGAGAGAGAGGCAGAGAATGAACAGGGGAGGAGTGGAGAGAGAGGGAGACACAGAATCCCAAGCAGGTTCCAGGCTCTGAGCTGTCAGCACAGAGCCCCGACTCAGGGCTTGAACTCAAGAATCGTGAGATCATGACCTGAACTGAAGTTGGACGCTTAACCGACTGAGCCACCCAGGTGCCCCTGGGTGATTCCAGTTTTTTTTTTTAATGTTTATTTATTTTTGAGAGACAGAGAGACAGAGTGGGAGTGGGGAAGGGGCAGAGAGCGAGGAGACACAGAATCTGAAGCAGGCTTCAGGCTCTGAGCCATCAGCACAGAGCCTGACTCGGGGCTCGAACCCACAAGCTTGTGAGATCATGACCTGAGCTGAAGTCAGAGGCTTAACTGACTGAGCCACCCAGGTGCCCTCCAGTTTTTGAAGATTATGTATTACATTGCTATAAACATTCATGTACAGGATTTTGTGTGAGCAAAACTTTTCATTTCTCAGGAGTGGGATTGCTACGTCCTATGTAAGTGTTTGTTTAAAATTATAAGAAGCCGCCCAACAGTTTTTCCAAAATGGCTACACCATTTTGCATTCCTGCTAGCAAAGTAGCAAAGTTCCAGTGGCTCTTCATCGTCACTACCATTTACTATTGTCTTCTAAAAATTAGCGCTAGGCATTCTAATGTGTGTGTGGTGGTATCTCACTGAGGTTTTATCTAACATTTCTCTGAAGACAAATGAGGTAGAGCATCTTTTTATGGGCTAATTTGCCATCTGTATGTCTTCTTTGACGAAGGTTCTGTTAAAACCCTTTCCCATTTTTTGTTATTGTTGAATTTTGAGAATATTTTTTAAATCCTTATTTATTCTTTGAGAGAGAAGAGAGAGAAAGAGAGAGAGAGAGAAACAATCCAAGGCAAGCTCCAAGCTCTGAGCTGTCAGCACAGAGCTTGACACAGGGCTTGAACACACAAACTGTGAGACCGTGACCTGAGCCCAAGTTGGTTACTTAACCTATTGAGCCACCCAGGTGCCCCGAGTTTTGAGAGTTTTAATATGTATCCTCAGTAGGACTCTCTGGTCATATATATAGCTAACAAATATTTCCTTCCAGTCTGTGATTCAACTTTTTATTCTCTTAGCTTTGTCTAATGCAGAAAAAAGGTGGGTTTTTTTTTTAATGTTGAAGAAGTTCAATTTATCTGTTTTCTTTTGTGCATCATGCTTGTGTTGTCACACAATTTTCCTAGAAATTTTCTATTTTCCATATAATTTGGTAATCTATTTTGAGTTACTTTTTGGATAAGGTGTTTGATAAGGGATGGATTTTTTTTTGCATACAGATATCCAGTATTTTCTGCAATATTGGTTGAAAAGACTACTCTTTCAGCATTGAATTGAGTCAATTTATATACTCTTTACTTTGAAATTTCTTTAGTATTCCATTTTAATATATCTCTTTGCTATTTGGCTACATATTTTTATATTTTTAGTGTTTTTTATAGGAATTACAATATGCCTCCCTAACTTTTAACAGTCTACTTATAATTAATATTTTGCTACTTCCAGTAAAAGAGGTTTACAGTTGTATGGACTCCTTTGCCAATCCCACTTTATATTAATGTTTTCATGTGTATTACCTTTGTCTACAGTGAAAACTATACAAACTCAACTTTTGCTTTCAGTAGTTACACACATTTTAAGTTAAATTTAAAAGGAGAAAGAGGGCCTCTTTTATTTACACTGATTTATCTTTTTTTTTAATATTTATTTTTGAGAGAGAGAGAGAGAAAGAGAGAGACAGAACTAGCAAGTGAGCCAGGCAGGGGTAGAGAGAGAGGGAGACATAGAATCTGCAGCAGGCTCCAAGCTCCGAGCTGTCAGCACAGAGCCTGACGTGGGGCTCAAACCCACAAACTGCGAGATCATGACCTGAGCTGAAGTCAGACGGTTAACCTGCTGAGCCACCCAGGCGCCCCTGACTTATTATTTTTGCTGATGTTCCTTCATTCTTGAATTTTCAGGTTTTCCTCTGGTATCATTTTCTTTCAAACTGAAGAAGTCCCTTTCACTCCAAAGCAGATCTCATAGTGATGTGTTATTGTTTTTCCTTCATCTGAGACTATTTTTATTTTACCTTAATTACTGAAAGGTATTTTTCTTGGTTACAGAATTCTGAAATAATAGTTTTCTCTTCTCTCTTTAAGATGTTATTCCTGTATCTCTGGTGAAGGCTTTCACCATTTGAGTGAGTGTTCCTCTGTCTATAATGTCTCAGTGTTTATTTGCTTGCTTTTAAGACTTTTTCTGTCTTTGGTGTTTAGCAGTTTGATTATGGTGTGTCTCTTCAGGGGTTTGCTTTGGGTTAACCAAGCTTCATGAACATTGATATTATCTATTTCACCAAATTGAGGAATTTTTCAGGCATTGTTTCTTCAAATGTTTCTTTTGCACCCATTTCTTTCTCATGTCATGGAACTCCGATGACATGAATGCTAGACCATTTGAGATAGTTCTACATGTTTTTTGAGTTTCTGGAGTTTTTTTTCTTTAAACGTTTTCTTATCTCTTTTTCAGTTTGACTGATTTCTACCAAAAGGTAGAGATAAAAATGATTGCGGATTCCCTCTATATTCTTTGGACCACAGGATTCCCTTCTTGGTTTTTCTTTATTCTTGATGAGGATATTGGATTCTTCCATGTTTTTACCTACTCATGCCGCTGTTGTGCAGTTCCTTGGAGAATGGCAGAGAGAGAAAAAAAACAAAAAACATGGGATTTTTCTCTCATTCTCCATTGGCGCCTTTTCTGAGTTTTGTGGCCAGGAAGCCAAGGCTGGGCCTGGGCCTTGTGCCAGTCCACTTACAGAATTGTGAGATCCCCTTCTCCAGCTCTGGGCTCCCCTCCCACACCCTGGCTCCCCGGCCCCATTTCCTGGTTCTCTGAGTGAAAAGACAGACATTCTCTCAGATTTTTGACTACCTCCTCCATGTACAGTTCCATGACTGAACCATAATTCATGTCAGAGCCAGAAGCTAAAAGAGGAAATAAACCTGAGAAAAATCAATTCTGTATCAGTTGCTTTTCTAAGTTTGAATCACCTCTTCAGTCTGCCTGCTACTGTTTACTTTTCAGAACACTCAGGTAGTTGTTTTTGTGTTTTGTCTGGAGTGTTTAGTTGTAATCAGTAGGACAGATAGGCTGTGAGGGGGTTTACTTCATTTTCGCTGGCGCTCTGAATCATCCTGTTCTGATTGTGATGGGGATGGTCTTAAANTTGACTAGAGTATATCCCTTCATTTATTTATATTTTCTAAATGCCTCTAAATACATTTTGTAACCTTCCTCATAAGAGATGTTGATCATGTTTTTGTTGGATTTATTCCTAGGTATTTCATATTTTTATGTTCTTACTCATGGTATTTTTAGAAAAGCTTTTAAATTGTTATTGTTTGTATAGAGAAAGACATTTGATTATTTTATATTGATTTTTTAATGGGAAAATTGCTGAACTGTTATATTTGTAATGACTTAAAGTTCATCAAAATTCATCAAGTGCTTTTTCTGCATCTGTCAACATGGTAAGTTTTGTTTGTTTTTTTTATAACCTACTAATGTGTTGAATTTTTTTTTGATTATTCAACATTAAACCAACCTTGGGTTCCTGAAATAAACCTGACTTGAGCAAAATGTATAATTTTTTTCATTAACTTTTGGATTTGGTTTACCACTATTTTGCTTAGGACTGTATATCTCTACCCATTAGTAAGAGTGGCTTATAATTTTTCTTTTCCAAACCATCTTTTCAGGTATACATATCAAAGTTATGTTAACCTCATAAAATGAGTTGGGGAGTATACTCTTTTTAGATTTTTCTGGAACAGTCGTGTAAGATTGGAATTTTTTTCATCTACTGATGAATAGAACTTGAAAATTGACAAGGAAGTTGATGTTTCTCACTGTTTGCATGCATGCGTGTGTGTGTATGTGTGTGTGTGCACGCGCGTGCGCGCATGCACGCGCATGCCCACATGTGGGTTAATATTAGGACTGTTTATGTGTTCTATTTCTTCTTGAGGCCATTCTGGTAAGTTAAAATCTTTTAGGAACTTGCACATTGTGTCTACATTTTCAGACTTATTAGCATATAGTTATTCTTAATATCTTAGTTTCTTTTTTTAAATTTATTTACTTATTTTGAGAGAGAGAGAGAAAGAGAATGAGTAGGGGAGGGGCAGAGAGAGGGAGAGAGAGAGAATCCCAAGCAGGGTACACACCATCAGTGAAGAGCCCGATGTGGGGCTCAAACTCACACCATGAGATCATGACGTGAGCCAAAGTCAGATGCTCCATCAACTGAGCTGCCCAGGTGCCCCAGTATCATAGTTTTCATGTCATATTTGAAGTTCTGTCCCTTTTTCATTTCTTACATTTAATAATTGCTTTATCTTTTAATCACTTTCATCATAAGGTTATACAATTTTTTCATTTTTTTAAGAACGAACTTTTGGTTTTTGATCCTCTGTATTTTTTAATTTTTTAAAAATGTTTATTCATTTTTGAGAGACAGAGTATGAGCAGTGGAGGGGCAGAGAGAGAGGGAGACACAGAATGGACTCCAGGTTCTGAGCTATCAGCACAAAGCCTGATGCGAAGCTGAAACCCATGAACTGTGAGATCATGACCTGAGCTGAAGTTGAACGCTTAACCAGCTGAGCCACCCAAGTGCCCCTGATCCTCTGTGTTTTTGTTTATTTTCTATTTTATTATTATTTCTTTGCTTCCATTAGGTTTTGGGGTTTATTTTGCTTTCTTAAATTTTAACCTCATTTATTTTTAGCAGTCCGTCACCTTAACCACATGGCAACCTTGTCACCTACCCTTATTTAATTGTCCTCGTTTCTAATTTATGCTGTTAAGACTACACTAGGTGTCATATGTGAGTGATGAATCACTAAGTTCTACTCCTGAAACCAATACTGTGCTGTATGTTAACTAACTTGCATTTCAGTAAACGAATTAAAAACAAGAATATATAGTTCTTTTCTATGTATTGATTTAGTTGCATTTAGCCTTGATATGTATTATTGTTATTACAGTTCAGTTCAAAATTTAAAAAAAAATTTCCATTATCATTTATTCTTTGTGGATTATTTGGAAGAGTATTTCTTAATATTTAGACATATGGCATTTTTTTGTCTTATCTTAAATTGAGTTCTCTTTTAATTGTCTTGTGGTCAGAGAATGTGTTCTAGAAGATATAAGTGGGATCTAGGATTGCTTAAGCTTACTGGTTATTTAAACCTTTTATCATTAGGTAGTGGTCCTCTTTATCTCTGTAATGATTTTACCTTAAAGTAAAACTTGTCCAATACTAATATAGCTATTCCAGCTGTCTTTCATTAGTGTTTGCGTGATAAATTTCTCTATTGTTGTATTTTTAATCTTTAAATGTCATTATGATTTAGATTTGCTTCTTGTAAATAGCCAATGCTGGCACTTTTTAAAATACAGTCTTATAATCCTCTTATAGCTAGAGCAGTTCATCCATTTGCATTGATTATAACCACTGATATATTCAGGTTAAATTCACCGTCTTATTTTGAGCTTTGTATTTGTCTTGCCTCTTCTGTATTTTGTTTTTCCCTCATTTTCTTGATTTCGAGTGGACTGATCATTAATCGCATTCCATTTTCTCCCCTCAGTTGCTTTTGAAATGATACAGTCTCTTTCTTGAGGTTGAGTTTCTCTAAACACCCCAGTTGTTACAACATTGGGAAGGAACTTAGTGTGAGAGACTGTGTTTCACCTTGACTTTGGAAGTGAGGCCTTTCAATGTTTTAGCCTAAAAGGGATCAGAGTCCCTGACTTTGGAAGGCCCTGGGTTCTGACTTTTGTTGCTTTAGGCCTGTAAAGCCATCAACACTGCAGCTTAATTTCTCAGCTTTTCCTTTTGTATTGATCTCCACCTAAGATGGCTTTGAGTTCTTCATCCCTGAGATTTGGTTGCTGGCAGTTTTTCACTATATTTATTAGCCCCTCAGTTCTTTTAAAGGATGTTCTTAATATTTTTATAGCATNTCAATTGCTTAGTTTGCCTTTTGTGAAAGCAAAAGTCCTAAATATCCATTTGATTTTAGCAATCCTTTGATCCTTAGAACAGCCTCAAAATAGGTTTAATTATCCTTATTTGGAAGACAGCAGAACCCAAACTGAGTTAGGTCTGGTAGCTTGTATGTAGTAGAGCCAGGCTGGGAATCCCGGTCTATTGGATTATAAACCTGGCACTTATGTCCTTATACCATGCTGTCTATTTTAAAATAATTTGAATCATGTAGTAGTGGTACTTCACATGATACTTAGAAATTTTTTTTTGCTAGCCAAAAACATTTTTCCATTTGTTTACTGAGACAATATTAGAAGGATGTGAATTATATAGACCTGGTACTTCTGAAAATTGTACTTTAGAGCTGTTTAAAAAAATAATAGTTTAAAATGGTAATAGTATGGTAAAATCCATCTATGACAAAGAAAAATGAGTCAATGATAATGTATGTGTGCAACACAGGGTTGTTTGCTTATAAAGTTTATTTATACTTGGTCACTTTATTTAATGAGTTGAAAAGCAAACTCCTGGTTTGAACCAATTTTGTTGAAAAACAAAAGTGTTTCAATGGGACTAAGACATATGAGATTTGAATATCAAATTTTTACCTTCATAAAACAGTTTAGTAGATGTTGAGTGACTGAGTGAATCCACCCTGAGTATGTGGAGTGGCTTTTTTTCATGCACAAGAGCAAGTTCACTGTTTCATGATGCTCAGTTTTGAAGGTTAAAATCAGAATGTTTTTGACTGCAAAGAGTAGTCACAGATATTGTTTCACATAGTAGCTAGTGAGATTTACAATACAGATCTCTAGTAGGTATGAGTTTAAAATGTTTCATTTGTGCAATTTAAAATATCTCTTCAAAATTTTCAAATATTGTAAAGCAAACCAAGCAGTTTCTCACTTCTTTTGCTATGCAAAAATCTACCTAACCTACCTAACTGGCTTCACTGCATGTTTTTGGCTTCTTGGGTTGAATGAATCTTCCTTGTGGCATTGCCTCAAAGTTTGGATCTTAAGAGTCTTAGAGACTTTTCATGATGCCAACTCACGTTAAATTAACACACCTTTTTTGGGGTATGAATTGGTGATGTCAGGATGAGGGTGAGCTGACCTGGATGATTTAGGGCAAAGTTGGACATTTGCCCTCACTTAAGGTAAATCAATCTTTTCCCGTTTGCCACATACCAGGAGAGACTAACTACTTATGGATCAGAGTGGAAAATGAAGCTAGTTATTTCTACAGTTAAATAATATGTGGGTACATAAAACACTTTATGTTGAAAAATGAGGTGTAAAGACAGTAAAGCTCATGTGTCTTGAAACTGGTAGTCATCTGCTCCAGGTCTGGTCTCCTTTGCTCATTAAGTTCCTGACCCAATAGGTAGCAGGCAAAAAAACCCACCCCCAACCAAACCACACCAAAAAGCCTCTACACCAGAGTAATAGGTAAGCTGGTTTGACTTTAATGTTGAAATATGACTGCATTGAGTATCCTATTTGGGGGCTGTCATTTAAACACAACCCAGTTTGGGGCACCTGGGTGGCTCAGTCTGTTAGGCGTCTGACTTCAGCTCAGGTCATGATCTCACAATTCGTGGATTCGAGCCCTGCATCAGGCTCTGTGCTGACAGCTCCGAGCTTGGAGCCTGTTTCAGATTCCGTGGCTACCTCTCTCCTGTCACACTCTGTATCTCTCTGACTCACTCTCAAAAATAAATAAAGACTAAAAAAAAAAAAAAACAACACAATCAAGATTTTGCCCAAGCGAGCATATGGCTCCCCGTCAAAGATTTCATTGCTAATTAGAGATTTGTTTATTAGCTAGCTGTGATTTGTGTCGGTTTGAACACACTGGAAGACAATACCTTTTTGAAAAATATAACTTCATATTTTTAAAAAGATTTAATCTTTATTTTTGAGACAGAGAGACAAAGAGTGTGAGTGGGGGAGGGGCAGAGAGAGAGGGAGACGCAGAATCCGAAGCAGGCTCCAGACTCTGAGCTGTCAGCACAGAGCCTGATGCGGGGCTAGAACCCACGGACTGTGAGATCATGACCTGAGCTTAACCAACTGAACTTGGACACATCACCAACTGAGCCACCCAAGTGCACGAGTACAACTTCATTTTTAATTAAAATGAATCTATGCTTATTATCAAAACATTGCAAATACATATACAAGAAAGAAAAATAATTGATAATTTCATAACCCAGAGGAAATAGTTAATGTTTGTGCATTTACATTTAGTCTTTATGAGTATGTGTGTGTACATGTTTTTTTACACATTTTGGGATAATGCATATGCACTTTTATTTTTTTCTTTTTTCCACTTTGTCTTATAAGTATTTTATCATGTCACTAAATGAACATGCTGTAATTTAATTTGCTTGTTATTGAATGTTTATGCTTTTCTAATCTTTCATTATCATCAATCTATATTTATATACTAATTATCTAATTGTTCTATCTCTGATTATCTCCTTTAGAGTCCTAGAGATGGAATTACTGGGTGAAAGGATACAGCACACTTTTAAATAAGCACATTTGGTACACATTGCTGAAATGCCATTCAGAAATCGTGCTGTAGTGATTTGTATTCCCACCAGCTGTGTATGATAGTAACGATTTCTTTGTCCCCTAAGTCCCATACAGCAGCACTGTCCACTAGAAATATAGCATAAGCCAGGGGCGCCTGGGTGGCTTAGTGGGTTAAGCGTCTGACTCTTGGTTTCCGCTCAGGTCATGATCTCACAGTTGTGAGATCAAACCCCATATCAGGCTCTGCACTGACAGCACGGAGCCTGCTTGGAATTCTCTCTCTTCCTCTCTCTCTGCCCCCCTCCTGCTTGCTCATGTGTGCATGTACATGTGCACCTTTCTCTTTCTCTAAAATAAAAAATAAGTGGACACTTGAGTGGTTCAGTTCGTTAAGCATCTGACTCTTGATTTCAGCTCGGTCATGATCTCACAGTTCATGAGATCAAGTTCCATGTTAGGCTCTGTGCTGATAGAGTGGAGCCTGCTTGGGATTCTGTCTCTGTCTCTGTCTCTCTCTCTCTTTTTGCCCCTCCCATACCCATATTTCCTCTCTGTCTCTTTCTCTCTCAAAATAAATATTAAAAAATAATAAAGTGAAAAAAAGAAGAAAAAAGATAAAAAGAAAGAAAAAAAGGAAAAAAACTATCTAAAGAAGAAATATAATGTAAGCAATACCTGTCATTTAAAATTTCTTTTCAAAAATGGTGGCCGAGGGAGGAGATGATATGCTTATTAGCTTGACTGAGGTAATCATTTTACTGTGTATATCAGATTAACACGTTATAGACCTTAAATCATATATAATTTATGTTAAAGATTTTAAAAAGTCCTAGTATGGGGCGCCTGGGTGGCTTAGTCGGTTAAGCGTCCGACTTTCGCTTAGGTCATGATCTCACGGTTCGGTTGGTGGGTTTGAGCCCCGCGTCGGGCTCTGTGCTGACTGCCAGCTCAGAGCCTGGAGCCTGTTTCAGAGTCTGTGACTCCCTCTCTCTCTGACCCTCCCCTGCTCACGCTGTCTCTCTCTCTGTCTCCTAGAAATAAATAAAAAATTTTAAAAAAAGTCCTAGTAACCACATTAAAGAGCAAAAAGAAACAGTTTTAACAGTGTATTTTCTTTAACCTAATATATCCAAAATATATAATTTCAACCTGCAATCCATATAAAATACTTAGTGGCATATTTTACTTCATTTCTGTGCTAAACCTCTGAATTACACTGTATAGTTTATACTTTACAGTTCATCTCAATTTGGACAAGCCATATTTCAAATCGCTAGTCATGACCATAATGGATAGCATAGCCATAGAGGATCGCATTAAAACATCCCTTGCCAATTTTATCGGAGGAAAAATAACATTCCTGTGTTGATTTGAATTGCAGTCCCAATTACTAACAAGACTGCATATTTCCTCACATATTGTATTTTGGGAAATATCAACCGATGAGTTATCTCTATAGTTAGGTTGTTAACCCTTTTCATGTCAGAGCTGTAGAAAACATTCTTCCCTTTATCTGACATTTTCCCCAACTTTTTGGTGTTGAATTTTAAAGTTTCTATGTAATCAAACTTAGGTGTTTTTTCTTTGTGATGTCTTTCACTGATCATATGCTTAGGAAGAATTTTCTCATTCCAAAGCAGTTAAATATTCACCTATCCTTTTTGTGGTTTCAGTTTTTTCCAAGCTCAGCTCTTATCCATCTGGGTTTTATTTTGGCTCATGGCATAGAGGTAAGGATGAAGAGTTACTTTTATTTGTTCCAAAAAAGCTAACTTCCATAATACTATTTATTGAATAATCCATTCTTCTTTTTTGATTTAATTCCTTGCTAAGATTATCTGGGCATTAGGGTCCATTTTCTCTGATCTGTCCCCTTGATATTTCTTTGGCTTCTGTGTTTATGACTCCCATATTTTAATTACTATAGCTTAATGATAGATTTTAATGTCTCGCAGGGTAAGTTTCCTTTTTTCTTTATATTTTGGTTTTCTAATATTTCATACTCACGCTTTCTTGCTTTTTCTTTCAGAGAAAATTTAGAATAATGTTGGAAAGCTCCAAACAGTCCTAATATTTTTTCTATTGGTGTCATTATTGGAAATATTTTAAAAGTACGTATTATCTTGGGGATCAGTGCCATCTCCCTGGCAGCCACTCTTTCCATTCAGATACACGGTTACTGTCTCCATTATTCAGCTCATTTCTGTTGCTCAGCAATGTTTGCTAGTTTTCATCATACAATTGCCTTATGTTTCCTGTTAGTACAATTAGAAGGTTATTTAGATTTTCTAACTGGTTATTTTTGGCTCAGAGGAAGTATTAATTTTGGAGTACTTCTCTCCTATCTAAACATTATATGGAACTCATACAATTTGGGGGAAGCTGTTTTATGAAAAGAAACTGTTATGGTAAGAAAGCCTACTAGGAGACTTAGCCTTAGTTAACAAAGGATATAGGAAGGATATGTTATTAGGCTTCGAATCAAGGATAAGTTATTCCTAAGTATACATCTCTATGTTCTTCCACCTCTGGGCTCTGAGAAAACGCCCTGAGCTGTAGCACACTTTGCTTTTAAACCTCCTTTCTAATCAGAAGCTTTCTGACATTCCTTTGCCCGCACCTCTGCCCCCTGCTTCCCTGGGCTGCTGAGATTTAAGTCTCTTAGGAACCACAGCTGCCTTTTTATTTCACTAACTGACTACTCTGTTTGTTTGAAGGCTGGTTTTTCCTGCTATAGCAGTCATGAGCTCTTTCTGTGCCTTCTCACCACCTGATTCAATTTAGACTAAATTCAAAAGGCAGAACATGGCAAGGGTCCAGCTGCCCACCCTGGATTTTTCTGCCTCAGCAAAAGGGTCTGATCAAGAGGTAGAAATGTGGGGCTGCTGGTCTGCATTCAGCCCACGCTCTCCCTCCTGTCTCTCCTCCTTAGCTCCTGCTTCGCTGATCGCTCCCCGCCCTCCTCCTCTCTGCCCCCTCTGCCTGGGCTCCTAATGGTTCTCTTACCACAAGATGGCTTTACCAAACCCTTCAGCTTCTGTTAAAGCAATCAAGCAAATCTGCTGCTGACACTGTTTTCAATATTTTTTTCTTTAGCATAAAGTCTTCTTAAACATAAATGATTTTGAACAGTTAAAGCAGTAATCTTTTCTATAGTGACCTCATTAAATTCTGCTTTTTCTCAGCTCTGGGACCCACATGTGACAGTTAATTCTGATCACTGAGTAATTTATCTTGGAAAAATGTGTTCTATGCCATCAAAGGTGGAGGAGGTAGTAAATTTTAAAAGTAAGTTATATTAATTGGAAATACAGAATGTGAGGATACTTAGAGACACATTACACATTAGCTTCATGATAAGTTTGCACTGACAGTTGGTGAGAAAACAGTAACAGAAGCATGGTTCCATTCCATATCTATTATCATGCCTTATATGAGTTTAACATTTTATTAAGTGTCTAGTCCATTTCACAAGAATCTGTGATTTGCTAAGAGTTTGGTTGGGCCATGGGAAATATATTATTTTGGAAATGGTGTACAATCTCAGAGATTTCATCATTACTACCCGAAATTATGAATATTGTCCCTGCTTATATGTGAATGTATATGTACGCAAGCCCATGAGGAATTCAAATCTAAAACTAAGAGCAAAGTGATATTTTAACACATCCATAACAAAACACAGACAGCTCTTTCAGCTTTTTTATTACTGTTTCTATAATTTACCGAATACTAAAATCGGTGCAGCATTGTGGACATCTGATCTAATCAAACAACTGATTTTGACCTTTCTACCCTGAAGGGTACTCAACTGTTTAAAAACTAAACCAGTGACCTGGTCACACAAATGGGTATCTTTATACTTTCTCTCCTGGGACCCTAGTGTCAGATTCCCTCAGATCTATAGTAAGATACTGCATCAAGGCACATTGACAATGAGAGGCTACCTTTACTGTAGCAAACAGTTCAGTCTGGAAGTAAATTACAAAGCAGCCTCTATATTCTTCATGCAAAGGAAAGTGATCATTTTTCATTTCATACATAATTTACACCATGATATAATGATTCCACAAAATCACTTGACTTTAAAAAGAACAAATGAGAAAGAAATATTCCTTTCCTAGTTCTAAATGTTCTGTACTGTGTAAAGGTGGACATGTTGCCGTACATTTCATTTCCTTTGTCCTATATTTAAGGCAAAGGTAACATTTATAAGAAAGAAGAGTGTGTTAGAAACACTCTTTTTCTTCCCAGTGTTAAGTATAAAGTTCCCTTTATTGGGAGAACTGTAGATACACCTTAAATCTAGATAAAGTCAATCATGTGTGACAGACATTCCAGGGCATTTGTTCAAACTATATTAGTAAAAGTATGGCTGATTAATTCAGTAGGTACTGTTCACAGTATTTAACTGTATTTAATCCTCAAAAATTAGGAGTATGCGTCAGAAATGTCACTCAGATCCGGTATTTCATACTATTAACCTTTTGCTTAAAAACAGCTGGTATATTTCAGTAGAAATTTATGGGTCATCATTATACAGTCATATTAAGTTGGGGGGCTTTCTATTGGTTAAATAGTTCTATTGGTATTTTTCTAATTATAACTTTTAGTATGCAATCCATCCACATGACAAAAAATAAAAAATAAAAAAGAAACAATACATTTAACTAAACTTGGAGAATCATGAAAGGATGGTTGGTATAGGGGAGATCTGAGGAAAGAAAGCATAGAATTAAAATTGGAGAGCAGGAATAAGAGCTTCTGAATTAATAGAGAAGTTCATTTGGATAAACAATGGGTAAGATATGTCAGGCAAGCAGCTAGTAAATATTGTGCTTAGTAACCCATTGTGTTGGTCTACGTTTCATCTATTAAAGATACTTCACAGTTGCCTATGATAGTATTATGTACCCACAGTTGGATTTAGTTTTAAAACCTTTCTTTTTCTTGCCTTATGTGAAGTCAGAAAGTACTTTTGCCAGCATTTTTCATTTGCAAGTTGGCTGTTTTTTTTTTTAAATACTCTTTAAGCTTTCTTTAGGTTTATTATTTATTTATTTATTTATTGAGAGAGAGAGAGAGAGAGAGAGAGAGAGAACGATCAGGAGAAGGGCAGAGAGATAGGGGGACAGAGGATCGAAAGTGGCCTTGTGCCAACCACAGAGAGCCCAATGTGGAGCTCGAACCCATGGATTGTGGGATAGTGACCTGAGTCAAAGTAGGACGCTTAAGCAACTGAGCCACCCAGGTGCCCCTATAAGTTGGCTGTCGGAATACCGGCTTTGTTTTGGACAAGTGAGCATGATGACTGATGAGTTCCCATCCTGCTTTCTCTGAAACAATTTCCCCTGCAAGAGGGAGTTGGGGAGCATACTTTAAACACTGTGGCTTTTATATTGGGGTCATATGGTTTTGTGTGACGCTAAGAGGGTCACAGAATGTCAGTGGGGGAAAGGCATTACACGTTGGCTATTCCAACTTCATTTTACTAATGAGGAGCCCCAAGACCCACATGTGGTGAGTCCTTGGCTTTGTCACTTACATAGCTAGCCCTTCCTCCTGGATTGTAGTTGGGTGGATAACTGCCTTTCTCCCCGCTAGACCGTGGGCAAGTTGAGAACCGGTATTTCATATTCCTTGCCTTGATGCTTCCTGTGACACCTTTGTAGGCGCTTGCATGCAGTAGACACTCAAGAAGAAATATTTGTTGAGTGCACACAAAATGAATACTTAGTAAAGATGAATTTTACAGGCCACTAAACTTAGACACTGAAGTAGTATAACAATTTTTTGTATAACCCAATTTAGCCTCTATTTTGAATTCCTTCTCAGCTCTAAAGAAGAAAACTTAATTTTGCCAATTCAAGTTAATTTTGTAGCCTCAGGTTTTTGCAGCTGATTTGGAATGAGTACACAGTCAATTTAGGGTTCTTTTCCCCACCATCTGTCCACAATGGCACTTAGGTCTGATGCGCTCACTTAAGTGTATCTGACACTTTTTATGCATCCCTTTAGATCCTCTTGCTATTTCAGCCACCAATGTGGGGACCAATTTGTCACCAGCTTGGCCTTATTGAAGCTGAAGCGTGAGATGTTTCAGAAATCACTCAGAGCCTATCCGTGTACAATACAGCAATGGGGAGTTCGTGCCCAGTGGGGCAAAACTTTGAACCATGGGCCTTGGGGCTAGCTGATAATTGCTTCCCAATTTTATCCCCAGGAAGATGGATTTCATGTGGTCTCTCAGACATTCCATTAGATCAAGCAGGCCTTTACCTTTTGCAGTGGCTAACTGTATTCTGAATTCATAATAATGCATCCTTGTTTTGGTTCTGCTCTTTGCTTTATTTCCCTGTACCTCATCCTTAATCCCTGGGCTCACACTCCCAGGTAGAGTCTCTGTGTCAGGCTTTCCTTCCAGGGGACTTGGGCTAAGACATGGTGGGGTGCATAGCGGGCCCTAGGATGGCATCCGCCCATGCTGCCCTGAAATGTACTTATTCCTGTCCTGTGTTTAGTCATCCTCACCCCTCCGTCCTGCTACGTGCTGAACTGTTTCATTCCCGTCAGTTCCCATCCCTAGACTTAAAGTTCCTGTGCTATCAGCTGAGTGGCCTTTCATTGAAGTTCTAAGGCCCTTCCAGATCCATGTCACTGTGGGCCGCAGGGGACATAGGAGATGTCTTCCATATGCCATGGGGATCTGTGAGGATTCTGTGAGGCCTCTCTGCCTAGGATGAATCCATCTTTCCTTTCCTCTCCTAACCTGTGATGGTTTGAAGATGTCTCTGTGAGTCTTTTTGCCTCCCAGAGCAATAGTTAGAGGAGAGGGGTCTTCTTAATCTGGATTCCAAAATTTCTCTGGAAGCTTTATCACCTCCTGCTCCTGACTGGTCTAGGAGACCTCGCCAATACCTATCGGGCATTTTTCTTGGAACTTCTCTCCCCTACTCTATACCCACCCTATTACTCACATGAAATCTTTAAAAAAGTTTTTTAAATTTTTTACATTTATTTATTTTTGAGAGACAGAGTGAGACAGAGTGTGAGCAGGGGAGAGGCAGAGAGAGAAAGAAGACACAGAATCTGAAACAGGCACCAGACTCTGAGCAAGCATTCAGCACAGAGCCTGACGTGGGGCTTGAACCCACGAACTGTGAGATCATGGCCTGAGCCGAAGTCGGTCACTCAACCGACTGAGCCACCCAGATGCCCTGAAATCTTAGACATATCTGGATGGGAGGGGTGAAATTCATTCTGAGAGAGGAATATTATTCTTTTCCTGTAGCTTAGATCAAGGCTTTGTCCTCTGAGGCTCAAAAGACATAGGCTCTTGTAACTCAAAGAAAATATTTCCTCTAAAGGCAATTGTTTCTTTCTAAAATTCAGAAATTCTCCTGGGAATTTCAGAAACTCAGTACTGGTCACTTTTTTGCTTTTATATTCCTGTCCTAACAACCTGCCCTGGGGCAGTGAAGTCTCTGATGCCCTAGCTGCCCGTGCTAGGAGAGGACCTGGGGTAATCACAAAGTGGCAAATCAGTTAGCAATCATTTAATGTTTCATGGTATTATCATACCACTAACATAAGCCTGTGCACGGCTGAAATTAAGGGTAATCTTAGGTAAAGGTTTTCTTTGGCATAGCTACCATTCCCTGGCTCAGTAGTACCCTTCTTTCCTCTTTGTGCCCGGACCTCCATGTTTGACTTCATTAAGATGCTCTAAGTAGTCATGCTTAGAGTAGATGCACTAAGGTAAATTTTATGATATTCCTGAAAGCAAAGTATGCTTTTTTTTAAATAGAGGCATTGCCTTGCAGTTTTGTTGAACTGCGCTCAGACTAAACTACCAGTTCGATTTCTATTGCGGGTTACCCCTGGGACGGGGGCAAAAGGATTGATTAACCAGACGCTGCCATGCCGTAGGATAGAGCATTCCTTTTACTAGGTTCAGAGACCTTTCTCTCTTTTCTTCTCTATGTATTCTCTTTTTAAAATTGAGATATAATGAGTTCGCCTTTTTATACAGTTCAGTGCTTTTTAGTATATTTATAGATGTGCACCGATCTCGACTATCTAATCCCAGCATGTTTTCATCGCTACGAAAAGGAACCTCGTACCTATTAGCAGTCATTCCCTGTCCTCGCTCTACCAGCTCCTGACACAGCACTAATCTAGTGTCTGCCTCTATAGATTTGCCTATCGGGACATTTTATATTAGTGAAATCATACAACATATGGTTTGCTGTGTCTGGCTTCTTTCAATTAGAAACATGTTTTCAAGTTTTATACATGTTGTAGTGTTTAGCAGTCTGTCATTTGTTTTTTTGAAATCTGCCTTATTGAAGCTTAATTGACAAGTAAAATTACATATATTTAAAGTATACAATATGATGATTTGATATACATATGAAATTATTTCCTGAATCAAGTTCCTTAACATATTCATCACCTCACACAGTTACCATTTTGTGTGTGAGTGTGTGTATATGGTGATAACACCTAAGATCTACCTACTCTCAGAAAATTTCAAGTATACAGTACAGTATTATTAATTACAGTCACTATGCTGTATTTTGGATCTCCAGAACTTAGTCCTCATTTTCCCCATCTCTTTAAGTTAAATTTTATTTTTTTCAAGCTCTATTGACATATAACTGACATATGAGATTGTATAGGTTTAAGGTGTACAATGCATCGACTTGATACACTTACATATTGCAAAATGATTACTACTGTGGCATTAACCAATCTCTCCATTATGTCACATAATTACCATTTCTTTTTTGTAGTGAGAACACTTAAGATCTATTCTCTTAGTAACTTTCAAGTTTATAGTACAGTATTATTAGCAGTAATCACCCTGCTGTACACTAGATCCCCGGAACTTATTAATCTCATAACAGTGAGTTTATACCTCTGATAACCACTACTCTACTCTCTGTTCCTACCAGTTCAACTCTTTTATTTTATTGTTTTTAGAAGTTTTTATTTATTTGAGAGAGAGAGAGAGAGACAGAGACAGAGACAGAATGAGGGGTGGAGAGGCAGAGAGAAAGGGAGGTAGAATCCCAAGCAGGCTCCACACTATCAGCACAGAGCCTCATGTGGGACTCCAACTCATGAACCATAAGCTCATGACCTGATCCGAAATCAAGAGTCAGATGATTAACCAACTGAACCACCCAGGTGCCCCAGAGATCAGTTCTTTTAGATTCCACATATAAGTAATATTATACTTGTCTTTGTCTGACTTATTTCACTTAGCATAATGCCCTCCGGGTTTATCCAATAGATCATAAATAACAGGATTTTTTTGTTTCTTATGGCCAAATAATATTCCATTGTGTGTATCTACCACATTTTCTTGATCCACTCATCTGTTGATGGACACTTGTCCCCCACG
>NW_027528855.1:69850-71132 GCF_008692635.1 Crocuta crocuta | reverse complement strand
TGTCTTCCTTAGAAAGATGTCTATTCAGGTCCTTTGGCTTTTTTAAAAACTGGATTATTTGTTTTTAATTATTTTATTTTATTTTTGCTATTAAGCTGTATCAATTCTTTATATATGTGTATATATATATATATTTAAGTTTATTTATTTTGAGAGAGAGAGTGTGTGCACACATATGTATGTGTGCAAGTGGGCGATAGGCAGAGAGCAAGGGGGAGAGAGAATTCCAAGCATGCACTGTCAGCACAGAACCCAACATGGGGATTGATCCCACAAACCACAAGATCATGACCTGAGTTAGAACCAAGACTTGGATGCTTAACTGACTGAGCCACCCAGGTGCCCCATTTTCCTTATATATTTTGGATATTAACACCTTATCAGGTATATGGTTTGCATATGTTTTCTCCCATTCCATAGATTTCCTCTTAGATTAATTTTGTTGATTATTTCCCATGCTATACATTTGCTTTTTCTTTTGATGCAGTCTCACTTGCTCATTTTTGCTTTTGTTGCCTGTGCTTTTAAAGGTATTGTGCGAAAAATCATTATCAAGAGCAATATCAAGGAACCTTCCCCCTATGTTTCCTTCTAGGAGTTTTAAGGTTTCACATCTTACATTTAAGTCTTAATTCATTTTGAGTTAATTTTTCTGCTTGGTGTAAGATAGGGGTCCAATTTCATTCTTTTGCATGTGGCTGTCCAGTTTTCCCCATCCCATTTATTGAAGGGACTATCTTTTGCCCATTGTATATTCTTAGCACACTTGTCAAAGATTAGTTGACCTATATATATGGGTTTATTTCTTGGTTCTCTATTTTTGCCATTGGTCCATATGCCTGTGTTCCTGCCAGTATCACACTGTGTGGTCACTATATCTTTGAAATATAGTTTGAAATCAGAAATTGTGATACCTCCAGCTTTGTTCTTTGTTTTCCAGATTGCTTCTGCATTGGGGGTATTTTGTGGCTCTATATGAATTTTAGGATTGTTTTTTTATTTCTATGAAAAATACCATTGGAATTTTGCATTGAATCTGTTGATCACTTTGGATAGTATGGGTGTGTTAACAATATTAATTATTCAAATACGTGAACACAGGATAGCTTTCTATTTATTTGTGTCTTCATCAGTTTCTTTCATCAGTGTCTTATAGTTTTCAGTGTACAGGTCTTTTACCTGCTTGGTTGAATTTATTTCTAAGTATTTAGTTATTTTTGGTACACTTGTGAATGGGCTTATTTTCTCAATTTCTTTTTCAGGTAGTTCATTGTTAGTGAAA
>NW_027528855.1:57001-69814 GCF_008692635.1 Crocuta crocuta | reverse complement strand
TGTTAGTGAAACGCAACTGATTGTTGTATGTTGATTTTGTAACCTACAGCCTTACTGAATGTGTTTATTAGTTCTAACAACTTCCTGTTGGAGTGCTTAGGGTTTTCTCTGTATAAGATATTATTTGCAAATAGGCATAAGTTTGCTTCTTTTCTAATTTGGATGGTTTTTTTTTTTTCTTGCCTAATTGCCCTGACTAGGACTTCCAGTATTATACTGAACATGAATGGTGAGAGCGGGCACCATTTTCTTGTTCCTAGTCTTGGAGAAAAAGCTTTCAGTACTTTACTATTAAAGCTGTGGGTTTGTCATATATGGCCTTTATTATGTTGAAATACATTCATTCATTCTATACCCAATTTGTTATGTTTTTGTCATGAAAGGATATTGAGCATTTTCAAATGCTTCCTCTGCATCTATTTAGATGGTCATTTGATTTTTATCCTTCATCCTGTTGATGTAGTATATCACATTTATCGATTTTTATATGTTGAAACATCCTTGCATCTCAGGGATAGATTCCACATGATCATGGTGTATGATTCTATTAATATGTTGGTGACCTCGGATTGCTAGTATTTTTTGACAATTTTTGCATCTGTGTTCATCAGGGTTATTGTACTGTAGCGTTCTTATAATGTCCTTATCTGGCTTTGGAACCAGGGTAAGGTGGGCCTTGTAAGATGAGTTTGGAAGTGTTCTCTCTTCAAGCTTTTGGAGGATATTGAGAAGTTTCTGCATTAGTTCTGTAATTATTTGGTGGCATTCACCCATGAAGCCATCTGGTCCTGAGCTTGTCTTTATTGGGCTCCCCACATCTGGGTGGGGCCACCTGCTGTACCCTGTCATCACGTGGGGTTGATGGCTGTGCTCTGATCAGGTGGGGCTTTGGGATGGCCTCCACAGTGGGTCTGCTGGGCAGAACATCTCACTATGCTCCTGGCCAGATGGGTCTGTCTGCTTGGCTTCGTGGACGGACAAAGCTGATGACTGAGCTCTCTGGCCAGGTGAAGCTGCTGGCAGTGATGTGCAGTATCATCACCAAGATCTGTGCACTGGTTGCTATTAGCCCCGGCCCCCTTCTTTGTTCCCAGATGACTCCAGGTAGTCCAGCCCTGCCGAGTCCCCAGTGTTCCCCATGTGATGAAACTAAAACGCATGTTGTGGGTTGTGCCTGGGAGCCCTGGGGAAGCTAGATATCTGCCTCAGGCTCTCTTTTCTTCATTGGAGAAGTAACAAGCCCAGAAGATCCCTCTAGATATGGAGGTGTGTTGGCCTGGTGTAGAGACAATGTGGTCAAAGTGAAATGGCTCCTCTCACCCTTCTAATGTGGCTTTTTGTAGGTTTTTGTTCTAAGGGAGTGCTTCAGCCTCACTCGCAGGTTTTAGGATTTTCACAAAGGTATTCTTTTCTGTCGATAGTTGCTGTGTATTTCTGTGAGGGTGACTAGAGCCAGGGACCTTCTATCCTACCATCTTGTTGCTGTCATTCCTTTGTCCTTCTTTATGGGTGGAAACTATTCCACTGTATGGTTCTAACGACATTTTGTGTGTCCATTCACCAGTTAGATATTTGGGTTGTTTCTATCTTTTGGCTATTTTTAGTAATGCCCCTGTGAATATTTATATGCAAGTATTTGTTTGAACATCGATTTTCTAAAGTTTTTTTTTTTTTTAACATTTATTATTGAGAAACAGAAAGAGACAGAGCAGGAGCAGGAGAGGGGCAGAGAGAAGGGGAAACACAGAATCCAAAGCAGGCTCTAGGCCCTGAGCTGTCAGCACAGAGCCCAACACAGGGCCTGAACCCACAAACCGCGAGATCATGACCTGAGCTGAAGTCAGACACTTAACCAACTGAGCCACCCAGGCGCCCCAGAATATCTAATTTCAATTCTTTTGGGATATACCTAGGAGTGGAATTGCTGGGGCATATGGTAACTTTATAGTTAACTTTTGAGGAACTGCCCAGCTGTTTTCCTAAGAAACCGTACAATTTTACTTTCCGATGAACAATGTCTGAGGGGCTCCAGTTTCTCCACATCCTCACCAACACTTGTTCTTCCTATCTATTCATAAGTTTTTATAATACATCCCTTATAATTTAGAACCATAAGCATGCTCTGTGCTTCTCATTAAAAGGCACACATCTTATCACTTACTGTATTTATTGAAGATTTTATGAGGTTCAAGAGCATATACATGCTTTCTTACAGGTAAAACTTTGTAAGAGTTCCTGTTTGCTAGCGGGGGGTATCTGCTGCTACTAGGCAAAAGGAAGGTTTATCAGTGTTTTTGTACATATGGAAAAGTACCTATGTTTTGTTTATCCCCAAACATATTCTGCTGAAGAGTCATCTTCGCTCTCTCACATTCAACCCTTTGAATTAATGCAGCTGAAATCTTGGATAAATATAGAAAATTTACATGGTCCTAACAATTGCATACCAGCTTTTTATTGTGATTTAAACAAAGACAAAATATCATGTGCAAAAACAAACAAAAAATAGTCAGGCATTGTTGTTTCTAAAGATGGAACCCAACCTCCAAAGCTAGAGATTTTTCCTCTATTTATAAACCTATGTGGAAATGTCATTGCTAATTTTAAAGAGTTGAAGCCTGAGTTGTTGGGTGGTTGTTGGGTAGTTTTAGATAAGCATTTGAATTTAGATTTCTAAAACAAACTCAAACTCTGAATCTGAAAATAGTTTCTTATTATGTATAATGTACGGTGCTTGGGATATAAAAATGATTGAAATTAAAGCTTTATATAACAGTGATTTTAATTTCTTTTTTTTAGAGGGAGAGAGGGCATGCGTGCGCATATGCGCACAGTCACAAGCAGGGGAGGGGCAGAGGGAGATGGAAAGAGAATCTTAAGCAGGCTCCATGCTAAGCATGACGCGGGGCTTGATCAAATGACAGTGAGATCATGACCTGAGCTGAAACCAAGAGTAATACACTTACCCGACTGAGCCACCCAGGCACCCCCTTTTTTTTAATTTGCCAGTTTAATGGGGGTATTTTGGAAATACTAATCTATCACATCTCCCACCCCACCACCTCCAAATCATGTCTCCAGTAGCCATTACACCATTGCACACCTGGGAATCATGGGGGGGTGGCATCTTCTCCCCCATTATACCACATAGCCATTTAACCACCTAGGAAGGAGAAGGGTTGACAGATAGAGGAAGTAGAAAGCCCACTTTGCATTAGACAGCCTACCTTTTGCTGCTAGTAGCATCTAGATTGTTTTCCTTTGGGGCAGCACCTACTGTATGAGCTTTCTTTCCAGCAGAGAAGCTGGAAATACCCTATACTTGCTTTGCTGTGGTCCTTTGAAGTCAGGGTTGTTCGAGTCCCATTGCCCCAGACCTTAAGGGGCAAACTAAAGAAACAAAACTGGGATTCTGTAAAATCCATTCTGGCAGGCCTAGTATTGATGTGGTGGCAGCCACATCCATTGTCCAGTGTCAGTGTTGTTGCTCTTAATCATGATACCTCTCTGTTTTGTTCTTTAGCCCTTCTGGAATCTGTGAGCTACCCATTTTCCAGGAATAAATTCATTTTATGTTCAATATAGGCAAAACTGTTTTTGTTGCTTAGAGTTAAGACTCCTAACAGGTACACTCACCCCTCCCTGTCCCTGGTGAATTGAGGAAAAGAGAAGAGATCAGACATATGGGAATCAGATAGTGTTTCACTTGTGTTTTAGATTCACATTTCCAACCTGGGATTGAGGGGAAAGCCTAATCAACAAAAACCATTTGCTCTGCTTCTCAAATTTGGGAGGTCTTGCAAGGTGTTTCCATGGCCACATGGAACAGCCACATCAGAGTAAAACGAGCAGCACAGGATGGTTAGGCAGAAAGAAGGTCTAGGTAGATTCCTCAGTTTCCAGGTCTTCCATGTCGTAGAGAAAACTTCTAGAGGTCCCCCTATATCCTGAGGAGGGGAATGGAATGTAACTGATAGTGCTTGATGGTGGACTTATGAAGGGGATCCCCAAAAGTGGGACAAGATGATCTTGTAGTTGAGGACTGCAGGACAGACCGACTGGGTCAGGGATGCAGTAAGAGAAGCAGCCAGATCTCCAGGTGGTAAACTAAGCCAATGAAGTGAGGCCAAGTTAACAGGACCATTGGGCCCTTTCTGAGCAGAGAGAAAACAGGCCATTAGTTTCCATCCATAGTCCAATTGGTTGAACAATGACAAGGAACAACTACTACTCTCCCACAGAAGCCACTGGAGACTGTGGGACATAGTTATTATGGGGCAAGATAGAAAATAATGTCCCATCTTAATAGGGAATAGACGTTCCTTCTATGATGTTGAAGGGAGACTTGGATAGAACTCTATGATCATTGCTGCCAAACTCATTTCAGCTCAGATAAAACAAGGTGTTGCTAGTTGACTTGTGGCCTTTTAGGGAGTTTGCTTATGAAAATGAACTTCCTGTTCACTGAAATGTGGCTTGTTGATGTTGAGATCTTTGCTGAAAGAATTTTTCTTCTGCCTCTACATTAGGTCAGAGTTTCTCAGAAATATTTGTCATTAGTCAATATTTATATTTTTTGTTCCCATAAATTGTTGTGCTTTTTTAATATACTAAAATTTGAATAGAGGACCCCAAAGCAAATTGCCTAGCATATACGTGATACTCTCATCTCCCAGTGTTCAATCTAAGAAATTAGCATTTCCCTTACTCACTTGGACCAGACAGCACGGTTTATTTCAAGTATTCAAATCCTATGTGGCATCCAGATCCCCTGACCCTGGTGACCAGGGAGGCATCCTAAGAACCAAATGGAGAGTGGAAATCAACATTACTATTACAACATTTTGATTGATATGACTCACCCATTTATATCCATTCACACTGCCTGATTCATGGCTAATTCTTATTTTTAAAGGAGCTGATGTAGAGAGGGATGCCAAGGAATTTCCCTAAGGCAGAGATGGAGTTAGAACTTATTAATAAGTCCTTTACCTGCTGTGAGTGAACTTGTATTTGCTGGAGATACCCATTATCATTTTAATTTCATGCCTGTAGGATTCGTTAGTCCATTCAGGGAATTAGTGGTGCTGTAACCACTCCACAGTTCTAAAATGACATTGTACCAAGAAGGACCTAATATAAATTATTTGGTTCAGTTGATGATATAATTTGAAAGACCTTTTGCTGTACTGTCACCTATTTGAACACTTTTATTTATTAAAAATATTTTTAAGTTTATTTATTTTGAGAGAAGAAGAGAGAGAGAGAAGGTGGGGATGTGGCAGAGAGAGAGGGGGACATAGGATCCGAAGAAGGCTCCACGCTGACAGCAGAGAGCCCAATGTGGGGCTCGAACCCACGAACTCNATTTGAACACTTTTGAATGAGATTCTGTACTTTCCCAGAGTACCAAAATGTATTAAGGTTCGTATGTATGTATAATAAGTATTCTCTCAATTCTCTATATCTAGGGACAATGGTATTCAATCAGCTTGATATAAAGATAGCCCGAGGTTAGGGATAAAAATGAAACTTTCATAGATTTACATTTTAGAAACTTNACTGTTATTATTTCCCATGATTAAAATTTTGATAGAAATTGTACAAAGACAATATGAAATTAGCATGACCTTAATTTTTGAAGTATGATCATTTTAATTGTCATTGTAGAGCATTTAAGATTCTTCTCTTTATATCTGTTATAATTATGAGAAAGTAATTGAAAATCATAATACTTTAACTTCCATTTTACAATAGCTAAATTTATACAGTAATTATATCACTTTTTCTTATATGTATAATGACTCTCAAATATTATTTAACAGGCATTTTCTNGAGGCAATTATAAAAGTGATTTATATTAAAAAAAAGTCTAGACTAGTATGAATATAATAAAATCCAATCGTCGTTATGGGCTGAATCGTGCCCCTCCTTCAATTCCTATGTTGAAGTCCTAACTCCCAGTACCTCAGAGCGTGACTGTATTTGGCGATAGTTTTTGTTTTTTTTTTTTAATTTTATTTCTAGGAGAGAGAGAGAGAGACAGCGTGAGCAGGGGAGGGTCAGAGAGAGAGGGAGACACAGACTCTGAAATAGGCTCCAGGCTCTGAGCTGGCAGTCAGCACAGAGCCCGACGCGGGGCTCGAACCCACGAACCGCAAGATCATGACCTAAGCGAAAGTCNCCGGCGATAGTTTTTAAAGAGCTAATTATGTTAAGATGGGGTCATTAGGATGAGCCATAATCCAATATAGTTGGGGTCATTATAAGAAGAAGAGATTAGGACACGAGACCACGGAGGGAAAACCATGTGAAAAATACAGATATAAGATGGCCAGCTGCAAGCCAAGGAGAGAGCCCTTAGAAGAAACCAACCCCTCCGGCACCTTGATCTCAGACTTCTAGCCTCTGGAATTATAAGAGGATGCATTTTTGTTGTTTGATCCACCCAGTCCATGGTACTTTATTATAGCAGCCTTAGCAAAGTGATATGGTTATATATAGAGAGTTGTCATTTGTGTATATTCAATTGCAGGGACCCCATTACTGATAGTGTATATGGCCTTGCAGCTGCTAAATTTGGTCCAAGAAGCAAGACAACTTAGTGTTTTCAATTATTCTCAAATGGAAGACCATAGACTATATATATTATTTTCCTGTTGTGGAGTAATACCGGGGTGTAAAAGGGCAGCAACAAAGAATAATCCAGCTGGTTTCTCAACTCTGAAAGTCCACTCCATGAGGAGAGTGTCATCAAATTCTGCTCTTCATGTGCTCTCTGTGTCTGTGCCTGTCTCTCTCTCTCTCTCTCTCTCTCTCTCACACACACACACACACACGGTGTCAGCACTTTTCAACCTCAGTTCTATAGCAGCAGAGTCATCAGTTGGCTATGTGATAGAATATAAACATTTCAGAAATTCTAGATCTTGAAAATTTTGAGCTCCCACATATCCTTTCTGAAGAAGCTGTTAGAGGCTGTTTCCCACCAAATGAGAAAGAAAAACATGGGCTTGACAAAACAGGCAGCCTTGGAAAGGGGTGAAGAGAATTCCAGGAGGATGCTGAGCAGAACCCCAGGAGGACAGCTGGGCCTCAGGTCTAACTGCTCCTGATGATAACAGTTTGCCTCAAGATCAGCTGCCACCACTCTGTCTTCTTTCTGAAGACGGAGTACCCAGGTGAGCCTCACCCAATGGCTTCACAGATGCTGGTAAATTTCCTGCTCTGCTGTCCAGGGCCTTCTGCCTGGGTCCACCAGCGACTCCATTTCGTCCCACAGAAGTGTTCTGTTCTTTGTCCACGATGAACCGAAAGGCAAAAAGTACAGAGCAGCCCACCTTCCCCACCGTATCCCTGTCCAACCTCCAGTACCAGACCACATCACAGTCCTGTCAGACGTCCTAGGTGTGGGGAGCTTTTTGTTGCCTGGTTCTCACTCATAACCTCATTCCCATTATTCCAGAAAGGGCTCTGGTAAACTCTCAATGGAGTCCGAGTTGACACTCTATTCAGCACATCTCCTCTTGAATTTCTTCATCTAACAATGGTAACATCGCCTTTTCTTTAGAGCTTCCTAGGTTTGCACTTCATCCTTGGCTTTTCAAACAAAGTAGTGTGTGGGAGGAGAGAGGAACATGTTATAAGGGAGGGACTCACAGGTCTTTTAAACTATTGGTAAGGCTCAGTTTCTCCACCCGGGTATTGGGTAGATTTGGCCCATGAACTATAATTTGCCAGTACCTCCAAATTGCGCACACATATTTTATATAGTCTTATAAATGTATAAGGATGCCATATAAATGTCTAAGGATGCCAATGTTCACCCCCTGGTTGCTATGGTCTGAATATTTGTGTCATTGCCACCATAGATTTTCATATGTTCCAAGGTAATGGTATGAGAAAGTTGGGACCTTTGGGAGGTGATTAGGTCATAAGGGTGAAGTCCTCAGGAATGGGATTAGTGTCCTTCTAAGAGGCCTCTGAGAGCTTCCTTGCCCCTTCCACCATGTGGAGATAAAAAGGAAAATCTGCAGCCCAGAAGAGGGCCCTGACTTCACAATGTTAACACTCTGGTCTTTGGGCTTCCAGCCTTCAGAACCATGAGAAATAAATATCTGATGCTTACAAGCTACCCAGTCTGTGGTATCTTGTTCCAGCAACCCAAGTGGACTAAGACAAGTAAATTTCAAAAATGAATTTTTAGCTCTTTCCTCTTTCTATGTGCTTCTTCCCTTCTTTTCTTTTATCTTTTACTTTGATCTGTTGTCATATTGCCTTAGGGTTGTGATTTCTGGCATATACCCTTACAGTAGATGGGTACTGGATTGGGAATCAGGAAAACTCACTCCTACTTGACACCTCTTCCACTGACTAGTAGTTAAATAGTTAAGTGAAAATTCCTTCCCTCTCCCTGGCCTCAGTTTCTTCCAATGTGGAATGAGAGAGATGGACCAAGTAGTTTCAGAGGCCAATTTACAGCTCAAGTAGTTCACTTTTTCATATGTCTTACTGTGATTCAATTTCAGACATTTACTCATGTACTTCCTAGCCCCCACCAATCCCACAAGCATAGCTTAAGTCATGCATGAACATTTTCTTGGTTATTTCCATCTCGGTGTTCTAGGTGAGAGGATTCCTATTCTAATCAGTGTTTTAGATCTTAACATTCTGGGGTTGTCAGGAAGTCGGTTGTTTTTTTAACTGCACAGTTGAACTCCCAAGTGAAGAATAGAGACTTAGTAATTGTACTGTCTTCAGAAAAGAATTACAGAATCTATCCAGAATCTGTCATAATATCCTAATGGTGTTGGTTGCATTATAAATTAAAGACTTGTCAAGTAATCCATTATAGATATGCAATTTTTTAGGTGTTTATAAATCCCACAGTACTGATACTTTTCGTACAGGTTGTCAACTGCAGTATAAAATTTTATTTCTATAGGTTTAGATTTACAGATGAGTATTAGCAATGAGAAGATAAAGCCTATAGTTCATTGGTAGAGAGCTGGACCAAACCCAGTGAAGAGTGAATGGTCCTTGATGATAATTCATCTCTAAAGATGAAGATATCTGCCCAGGCTACCTAGGTAGTAGCTTGGAGGCAGCACATTTAAAATAAAATGTACAGCACCCTTATGAAGGGATCAATGACAGTCCAATTTTTTCCAATAAATGAAAATTAAAAAACATATCAAATGAGAAGATTGAGCATAATTAGTTTCCTATGCTCTCCAGTCTTTGAGGTGATTATCTCAATGAGAAAAATCTTAATGTAATAAATTCCACATATATGCATCAATTGGCTTCCATTTCTTAGTTCCAGCAAATGCATAGGAAATGATTGCAAATTCAGATTCCGCTTTACGTAGTACTGTGAGATGTAGACTAGGAAAATGAAGGCATTTTTAGAGAAGAAAAGCAATTCATCCCATTGGGCTGGACTTGTCAATAGTGGCCTAGAAAAGTACCAATTGCTTAGGGAGAGTGCAGGTATCATGATGTTCTCATTTCTACCCTTTTCCTCACTCTGCCTCCATGATCTTCTGGTAAGCCTGGAACAGGGCCCTGCACATATTAGCTGCTCAGTAAAGATTTGGTGACCTGAATTCTCTTTATATAGCCCTTTTTTGTTCTTCAGAGGAGCATCTCCTCAGCTTGAGTAGCAGTCATAAAACAAGTCAAAAAGAGCATGGCTGTCTAGGTTAGAATGTAATCCTAAATACCTTATTGAAGCGAGGTGATTCAACTTCAATGTGCTGATTAGAGTTCCTACTATGTGTCGGAAACAAGGGAAGAGTAAATGAAGCTCCAGATTTTGAAGTTGTGAGAAGTATATTTCAGTTCAATTCTATTTTATTCCATTATAATAGATATTTATTGAATGTATACTTAGAGCCAAACTATGCCAGGCACTGATTGTCAATTACTCTTCAAAATAGCATGGCACAAATGGGGTTTTCATTTTACCTGTTTTGTAGATGACTTTTGAGGCTCTAGAGAGGTTGTAAGCCCTACCAAGATGATCCTACAAATAGTGACATATAAGGTGGGAGTGAAGTGTAAGTTTCTTAGATAAACCTGGTTTGACCACTAGCCCTACCTAATCTAGGCCACACCCCTTCCCATTTGTTTGTTTGTTAATTGATTCATTCACCCAACATTTATTAAGCATTTAGTTTATGTTGGGCAATGTGCTTGGTACAAGGGATTCAGCTGTGAATGACACAGACACAGCTCTTGCCCTTATAGACTTCTGGTCTAGAGGGGAAGACAAGCATGAATCAAGCAATTATAATGAAGTATGACCACAATAGGTGGTGCTACAGGACTAGACTAGGGGGCCCTGAGAGGCCACTCCCTAGAAGAGGTGGTGTGTAAGCTAGCTGAGAAGGAAAAGATGAATGGAAGGTCCCGGGACCAGGGGGAGGAACATAGGAGTAGGTTACACATGTTGCTGGATGTCTCTGTGGAATTGTTGATGGTGACAAACTGCTGTTTTTAGCCATTTCCTCCCCACTTTTCCATCCCCCACTTCAAAGCCTTCATAAGTCATCTAATGCTATCCTACTTGGCCACAGGGGAGCAGGTATAAGGATTAATGACCCTATAGGAAAATGCTCCCACCCTAATTAATCAACAAAGGCTCACCCTTGGCCAGGTCCATTCAGGAGATTATACAACCTATGTTCACTTGGTTCTTATATACTGTTAATATTCTTATATACTGTTATATAAGTATATTCTTACATACTCATTCTTATATGAGATGTTTAAAGACCTTGCTAGGGAACAAGTTCAGGAGAACTGGGCATAGGATTGAAGAGATGGTTAGCAATACAGCTGTTTACTAAATAAGGCAGCTTTTCTTCTAAGCTTTTCAGTCTATGTGAACGTGGATAGTGTGGGTGATGTGTGACTGTATCTTTTCATCTCTCTTATGCGAGCCAATATTCACTTACCTCAACCTTCATACTTCCTCTTTGTGTTATTTTCCTTTCTTTTATTCAGATTTTATCTTTGTCCCTAAGAGCCAAAGAAACTAATGATTACTACAAGAGCAGCCTAGTCAGCAAATAGTCTCCTGTCTTGTTAGTGATTTTCCAGAAGCTTGAAATTGCACTGTGTGTGTTAGGGGCTAAAGATGGTTTAAAAAATAAGAAATTATTTCTGAAATCTTTGAATAGTCTTGAAAAACACCGTTGTCTCTCTGTTAAAATGTTACTAGGTTTCTGACATGATCCATATGTTCTTTCCCTTCTGTTCTGTCATTTGAGTACTTGTCATCTGTGGCTTAATGGGCCTATGGTGCCTTCATTATCTAGATCGCTATACACAAAAGGAGACTTTTTGATTCTCTGCACCCTTTGGCTCTTTGATTAGTATCTGTACATTTATGCCCTTATTCAGTTGTCCATCAAATACTTCTTGATCAAGGCTCTGGAGAGGTACTGGGGAATATTCGAGAAGAAAAAGACACAATCCCTTTGCCGAAGGGATTCAAGGGAAAAAGCATACACAAGCAGATAGCTCACGAGGCAGTGTGATACATAGTATGACATTGATGTGTACAAATTGCCATGGGGTACTTTCTCTCAAGTTGCCAACAGTTTCTAGAGGGGATGAGGGTGTTTGACTCATATTCATTAAATCACAGTATCTAAGATGTTTTTCATTGCAGTATAGTTGACACACAATGTTACATTAGTTTCAGGTGTACAACTTGTTATGCTGTGCTATGCTATGCTTACCAAATGTAGCTTCATTTGTCATCTGTATCTAAGATTCTTGAATAACATTGTCACTGATGGTTGCAGCTTATCTAGTGAGAATATGGCCTCTGAGGACTGAAGTTATAGTTTTGTGTATTCTGTACCCTGATCTCATTCATGGTCACAAGCATGTTACAAAACATTGGTCTTTGACTCGGTGCCCACGAGCAAAATCTCTGTAACCTGGACACCCCTCGCCCTATTTCCTCTCATTCAACAAGTGCCTCTAATAACCTGCATCCATATGTCTTCTACACTTTTGACTGCATTTATTATAGTCTCAGCAAGCTTAGCTTTTTAATACAATTGAAGTATAATTGATCTACATTATTTTAATTTCAGGCATATAACATAAATGATTCAACATTTGTATATATTCCAAAATGATCACCACAGTAAGTCTAGTTACTATCTGTCACCATACAAAGTTACAATTTTTTTTTTCTTGTGATGGGAACTTTTAAGATTCATTTGTAATACGGTATATTTACTGTGGTCACCATGCTGCACATGACATCCCCATGACTTACTTTTTATAACTGGAAGTTTGTACCTCTTGATCCCCTTCACCCATTTCACATATCCCTTCTCACCCCTTCCCCTATGGCAGCCACTGCACAGAGAACCAATCTATTCTAGGTTTTATTTTATTTGTTTTATTTATTAGCTTCCACATGTAAGTGAAATCATATGACATTTCTCTTTCTCTCTCTCGCTTATCTCACTTAGTATGATACCTTCAAGGTCCATCCATGTTGTTGCAATTGCCAAGATTTCGTTCTTTTTTTTTGGTGGCTGAGTGTATATATATATGACCACATCTTCTTTATCCATTTGTCTACCCATGGACATTTGTTTCCGTATCTTGGCTATTGTAAATATAATGCCGCACTGAACATAAAGGTGCATATATTTTTTCAAATTAGCATTTTGATTTTCTTTGTTGGATCATATGGTAATTTTATTTTTAATTTTTTGAAAAAGCTCCATACTGTTTTCTACAGTGGCGGTCGATTTACATTTCCACCAACAGTGCACAAGT